>NC_143137.1:22090000-22425000 GCF_059928025.1 Delphinapterus leucas
AATGTTAGTTGTATCAGGTTGAGGAAGTTTCTTCCTGTTCCTATTTTTCTGAGAGTTTCCATCCTGAATGACTATTGAATTTTATTGAATGCTTTTACCGCATCAGTTGATATAATCATATGGTTTTTTTCTTTAGCTTGATAATATAGATTACTTTGATTGATTTTTAAATATTGTACTAGTTTTGTATCTATAGAGTAAAACTCACTCATGGTGTATAATTCCTATTATATGTTGCTGAATTCAATTTATTATTTCATTACAGATTTTTATGTTTATATTCATGAGGGACATTGGTTTGTAGTTTTTGGTTTGTTTTTTGAATTGTGTTTGCCTGGTTTTAGTATTATTGTAATATTGGTCTCATAAAATGAGTTGGGAAATGTTCCCTCCTGTTTTCTGGAAGAGATTGTATATTATCGGTGTTAATTCTTTCTTAAACATTTGGTAGAATTGTCCAGTAAAACCATTGAGCCTGGAGATTTCTTTTTTGAGAGTTTTTAAGTTTTGAATTTAATTTTTTGATAGTTCTGGGGCTATTCAGATTGTTTGTTTCATATTGGATGAGTTGTGGGTTTGTGTTTTTAGGGGAAGTGGTGCATTTCATCCAAGTTTTCAAATTGATGTGCGTAGAGTTGTTTGTAGTGTTCCCTTATTATCCTTCTAAAGTCTGTAATATCTGAAGTGATAGCCCATGTTTCATCCCTGATGTTGGTAATTTGTGTCTTTTCTCTTTTCTTTCATCACTACAGGTTTGTCCATTTTATTGATCCTTTCAAAGAACCAGCTTTTGGTTTCATCAGTTTTCTCTTTGTTTTTCTGTTTTAAACTTTATTGTTTTGCTCTTATCTTTATTCCCTTCCTTCTGCTTATTTTGCTCTTGTTTCTAGATTCTTGAGGTAGGAGTTTAGATTATTGATTTAAGAGTTGTTCTCTTTTTTAATGCATGTAGTTAGTGCTGTAAATTTCTCTCAGCACTGATTTAGCTGTGTCTCACAAATTTTGATATGTTGAATTTTCATTTTCATTTAGTTCAGTGTATCTTTTTATCTCCCTTAAGACTTCCTCTTTGATCCATGGATTATTTAGACATGTGTTGTTGTTGTTTTATAAATTATTTATTTATTTATTTTTGGCTGCGTTGGGTCTTCGTTGCTGCGCACTGGCTTTTCTCTAGTTGCGGTGAGCGGGGGCTACTCTTTGTTGTGGTGTGCAGCCTTCTCATCGTGGTGGCTTCTCTTGTTGTGGAGCATGGGCTCTAGGCACGTGGGCTTCAGTAGTTGCAGCGCATGGGCTCAGTAGTTGTGGCTCATGGTCTCTAGAGCGCAGGCTCAGTAGTTGTGGCGTGTGGGCTTAGTTGCTCTGTGGCATGTGGGATCTTCCCGGACCAGGACTCGAACCTGTGTCCCCTGCATTGGTAGGTGGATTCTTAACCATTGCACCACCAGGGAAGTCCCGTGTGTTGTTTAGTTACAAGTGTTTGGAGGTTTTCCTGTCATCTTTCTGTTATTGACTTCCAGTTTGATTCCATTGTGGTTGGAGAATGTACTCTGTATATTTTAACTTTTTAAAATGTATTGATGTTCATTTTATTGCCCAGGATATGGTCTATCTTGGTATATGTTCCATGGGCACTTGAAAAGAAGCATAGTTTTGCTTAGTGTGTTCTTTGTTTTGTCCTGATAGTCCGAGACTCCTTTTACCCTTTCCTTTCTAATTAGAGAACTTCCTTTAGCCGTTCTTTAGGATAGGTCTGCTGGTGACAAATTCTCTTAGTTTTCATTCATCGAGAATGTTTTGATTTCCTTTCATTCCTGAAGAGTATCTTCTCTAGGTATAGGATTCCGGGTTGGCAGTTCTTTTCTTTCAGCACTTGAAAAATATTGTGCCACTTTCTTCTGGCCACCTGATTTCTGATGAGAAATCTCCTGTTATTCAAACTGTTTTTCCCATATGGGTAAGGTGTCACTTATCTCTTGCTGCTTTCAAGATTATTTTTTCTTTAGTTTTCAGAAGTTTAACTATGATGTATCTTGGTGTGGATTTCTTTGGGTGTGTCCTGTTTGGAGTTTACTCAGCTTCTATATAAATCTGAAGTTCATGTCACTTGCCAAATTTGAAAAGTTTTCAGCAATTATATTTTGAGTACATTTTCAGCCCCAGCCTCTTTCTCCTCTTTCTGGTACTTTGATGGCATCTCATCACAGTCCAGCAAGGATGGAAATCAAGGCTCTCCATCTGGCCTTTGCTGGCAGTTAAGGGTAGGACATAGCTTCTCTGTGGAATGTGGCTGGAAAAAGGCAGTTATTATCTAATAGTTTTCTGTCTTGCTGTCCTTTGGCTGGAGACAGCAGGCTTTTGTTAGGGACATTTTTGGTCTATTCGTAGGTATTTCTGGGTTTCTGGCTTCTTCAGCTCCAAGTCTAGTGTATATGAGGCAAAAAACAAACAAACAGACAGCACCCAGGTAACTCAGCCATTATGTCATTCCTCGGGTCCTGAGGTCCCTAACCAGTCTGCCTTCCTCTCTCTACCTATTAGAGTCTTCTTATGTTTGTTTTATGTATAATGTACAGGATTTTTTTAAATTGAAGTATAGTTGATTTATAATATTGTGTTAAGTTTCTGGTATACAGCAAAGTGACTCTGTTTTTTATATATATATACTGTATATTCTTTTTCAGATTCTTTTCCATTATAGGTTATTACAAGATATTGAATATACTTCCTTGTGCAATACAGTAGGACCTTGTTGTTTATCTATTTTATATATAGTGGTGTGTATCTGATAATACCAAACTCTTAATTTATCCCATCTAGGATTTTTTTTTTCATTCAATCTTTTTTTCTAATTGGTGTGTTTTCTTAAATTGAGATATAATTTACATATCATAAAATTCAACCTTTAAAAATGTACAATTCAGACATTTTTAGTACATTCACAAGGTTGTGAAACCATCACCACTATCTAATTGCAGAATTTTTTTTGTCATCCCATAAAGAAATCCCATACCCAAAGTAATCATTTCCCATTCCTTACTTTTACCAGTTCCTGGTAATCACTAATCTATCTTTTGTATCTATGAGTTTGCTTCTTCTGAACATTTCATATAAATGGAATCATACAATATGTGACCTCTTGTGTCTGGCTTCTTTCACTTAGCATAATGTTTTCAAGGCTCATCATTGGTGTAGCATGTATCAATACTTTATTCCATTTTATTGCCAAACAATATTCTTTTATATAGCTATTTCACATTTTGTTTATCTACTTATCATTTGGTAGATGTTTGGTTTGTTTACGCTTTTTGGCCATAATGCTGTTAAAACATTAGTGTACAAGTTTCTGTGTGAACATACGTTTTCAGTTCTCTTTGTTGATGTACCTAGGAGTTGAACTGTTGGTCAGACGTTAACTCTGTGTTTAATTTTTTGAGGAACTGCCAAAGTGTGTTCCAAAGTAGCTGCACTTTACATTCCCACCAGCAGTGTAGGAGGGCTCTTTTTTTCTCCACATCCTCAACAATGCTTGTTATTGTCCATCATTTTGATTATAGTCATCTTCGTGGGTGTGAAGTGGTATCTCATTGTGGTTTTCATTTGCATTTTCCTAATGAGTAATGATGTTGAGCACCTTTTAATGTGCTTATTGGCATTTATATATCTCCTGTGGAGAAATGGCTATTCATATCATTGGTTTTTTAGTTGGGTTATTTGTCTTTTTATTATTGAGTTATAGGAGTTCTTTTACGTACTCTGGATAGTAGACACTTATCAGGAGTATAATTTGCAAATATTTTCTCCCATTTTGCAGGTTGTCCAGGGATTTTGTGGTACTTAGCTGGAGGAGTAGAGAAAAGTACATCTACCTCATATTCCTGGAAGCAGAAGTCTCCCAAACTAGTTTTATAATGCCTTTGGAAGGGCCAGAGTATGCTTCATTGCTTAAAACTCAACATATTTTAAAGTCAGTGTGTGAGAAATCTAATTCTAGTGTTCAATTTTTTGTTTGTTTCAGATTTAGAAATTATTTTAAAGTCAGTTTAAGGGAAAGATTTTAATTTTTTTTCTATTTATTTTTGTGACTTTACCTCCCTTTGTATTCGGTACAGTGGCCTATGGGTTATGAGCCAGGATACAAATCCCTTCAACCCTTTGGAGAGCCATCAGGGCTTGAGACAGCCCAAACCTCAGCATTTTGTCCAAATATTATCACTTATATATGTCTGCCATGAGGTGAAAAGTGTGAGGAGTCCTGGTTATGAAAACACCAGAGTTACTTTAAAGGTCAAGTAAAAGTAAGAAACTCCTGTCTGTGGTACGATTTTAAGCTCTGCAGTCAGAGCCGTGGAAATAGGCACGGTAATGAGTGAGCATTTCTCATTTCTAGGCTAAATAGATGGGTCTTTAATCTTTTCTTACCAAACAGTGAGCAGTTCAGAGTTAATCACAAGAAATCAAGAATTTCGTGGCATCTCCTGTCTTCACCCAAATCACCTTCTACTGAGCTCTTCAAAGACTGATATCTTCTTCCTGGGTAAAGATAATTTTTTATTTCTATCCTTCTGATGCTACTTCTCTTATAAACTCAAACACCAGTGTATAGCCATGCCTAGAAATATCAGAATTATTTTGAACTTCAAATATTTCTTTTGTTCCATAGGTGCCTGAGTGTATCTTACCAGCTCCCCAGCATTGCCAGACTGTGCCATGAATGGATTATGCTTCCGATGAAATCCCTGACGGCGTTTTGTTCAGTCTCCACCGCAGGGTTCTTGTGTATTCTCAAGCACCCTCTCTGGGTTTCTGCTCTGTAGCACTGCAGGCTGATTAACTTTCCAAACCACAGGGCTCTCCCTTTGTTAGTCTCCTACACTCTTTCATTGCTGGCATTATTCTCTCATTTCAATCTATATTCAATCTAATTTCAAATTTCTTTAGCTTTCTAAAATTCTGTAGACTATCTCCATTCAGTCTTTTCTAGCCTTTTTTTATTTTTTAGAAATTCACCTTAGTTTTCTTATCTCCATACAAACTGGTCATTTCCTTTTTTCTTCTTAGTCTTTACTTTTCCTGAATATCTGCTAATAACCTTGATCTTAAGCACTCAAACTCATTATAGACTAAGTACTCTTCATTTTTATTTGGTATTTAATTCTGTTTCTTATGTCAAAGGAAGAAATGTATGTGAAAGCCTTTTACAAACCAGAAAGCACTATGCACTCGTATAACTTATTGAGATTAACAAAGGACCACTGTGCCTCTTTTCAAGCTTTCTGCTCCTTCTGAGCCAAAAGAACTTCTCCGTAGAGGAGGGAAATATTGAAGAAAAATAAAGCAATGGAATTGTCTCTTAGCAACTGAGTTCGTGCCTTATAAATCTTACCCACTTTAGATTACTGCTGCTCAAAATCACTTGCTTTTCTTACTGGCTCAGTTCAAATAATGTTATTAAATTATAGGAAAACAAAGGAAAAAATCTAATGAATGAGTCACTCAGTTCGTCGATTGTGCTCTCTTTGCTTAGCACTATTGATATAGTTGAGTTGTGTCTTTCTCTTGATTCCAGTTGTAAAACTTTTTTATATATCTTTTGTTGCAACTTAAATTATAAACTAAGTAGAAGCTAAATACCATCTTATACATTTCTAGGTTACCTGAGTCCTGAAACAATATAGGTCATTTAAGTAGTATGTAACATATATGTACTATATGTAAATCAGGTTGGGCATAGCTTAGAGAAAATCAGGTATCCAAAAACTCAAACCAAATTGGGGTGTGATTATTTACATTATAATATAATTCATTATAAGGATTCTTCAGCTAGTAGATCTTCATAGTATTTTTCATTTAGCAAATATTTTTGAGTGCCTCCTATGCTAGACAATGGAAAGGATAAAGATTGTGTGTGTGTGTGTGTGTGTGTGTGTGTGTGTGTGTGTGTGTAAATAGTTGTTTTGGGCTGTCAGTATAATAAGATAGATAAGACTTGCGCACAAATAAGGCAGTACAATGATAAATGCCTTGTGAGTGGTAAGCCGAGTGCTGTAGAAGTTCAGAGGAGGGAAAGGTCACTTCCAGCTGGGTGAGCTATTATGATTACATGGGCAAGGTGACATGTCAGAGAACCAAAGACTAACAGAGAGTTTGTCAAGTTTAGTAATTAAGGCAAGATTGAAGAGGTAGGTAAGATGTTGGTGCCTTCACGAGTAGAGCAAGGAGTTTAAACTTCAGCCAGTAAGTGATGGGGAGCCGCTGACTTTTTTTAATCAAAGTATTGTCTAGGAAAATGTATCTGGCAGTAATGTGTAATTTTAATTTAAAAAAATTAGTCTGTTGATAGTCTTTTAGGGTGCCTTACTTTTGTGTAAAACAAAAATGTGTTTATAAATAAGTCAATTATAGAATTGATTCATTTGTATTCTTTTTAAAAGGTAGTCAAAAAACTATTCTCAGATGAAATTAGATCCAGTAAGATGAGCTGCTTAGTTAAGATATAAGCAGTATATGAAGTGGGATAAAATACTACTTTTCATACTTTCTAAACTCATTTTTAGAGATTTTTTTGTGTCAGTCATTTCTCCAATTGAAGCAATGCAGAAATCCTCCATATTCTTTCCACCCCCCTCTACTTGGATAGAATGAATGGCTGTAATGAAAAGAACTTCTTATCAATAGCCCTCTTAGATTTATTCTTAATTTAGCCAAGTATTTGTACACCTCTGCAAAAGATTTTGTTTCTCTGCCTTCTCCTTTAGTGGGAAAAATAATCAGTAGGAATGACAACCTACCTCACAGGGTCGTTGTGAGGCTCTGCTGGTATGAAGATGAAGTGTTGTGTAAATACACCGAAAATGTTGATAACTGACTGAGAAATGGATTTTAGACATGTTGTTAGTGGAAACTGCTATAGATTGGAAATGCAATGTTTTAATAATAAAGACTATATAATAAGGTTGGCTATTGTTTTCCGTTCATAGTATGCCTCAGGGAATTTAGAGCATAAAATGGTTCCCACCCAATACTATAAAGGAAGTAACACTTCCTACATATTTACCTCACAGTGAAATCATGTTTTTAAAACAGCACAGCCAGAGAATGATATGTTTTTGTGAGCCATATTAGAAACCAGGAGGTTGGGAGTACTAATCTTGACTTAGTTACCAACTTGCTGTGTCACTGGACAAGTCAGTGATCCTTTTTGTACCTCAGTTTTTTGACGATTCTGGAAGGAGGCGTAAAGCTTCTCCAGCCAAAAGAAACCAACTGCCACATCAACAGCCTGGCACTGTAAGGGACTCAGGAACATATAACCAGAAGCTCCTACGTAAAATAGTTTAAGAATAAGACTGTAGGACGCTGAACAGCGCACCATTTGCCCTGTCTTCTAACCCCAGTACTGACCAGTCGAGTTCCCGTCCAAGTGCAGAGTTGCAGGGAAGAGGATGTGAGTCTGGGAAGGATTCATGGTTTCCACTGTGGAGATCTGGTCACATCTCAGGTCCATTATAGCCTGAAGAACCTAGAAAAGATCATGTTTTGTTCTAATCTTGGTCTTTGGTGCTATTTGGACTTCTTCTGAGATGTTCTCAGTGTCTGTCTTGAGGAGCCTCAGCTTCTGAGCAGCCCTGACTACTGTCATGTCTCTCTGAGCTTTTGGAAGGATACGGTCTGGGTCCAGGACTACACTGAGTCCTGCTTTTTGGTTCTGATTTGGGGACTGTGTGTCTTCAGACGAAAAAAAAATTTTAACTCAGTAGAATTTTATTCTATAATGAATTCATGACAAGGACTTAATAATAACAAATGATATAAGTTGTTTTTTGAAAATGTACTTTGGGTTTTAGAGCAAGGATTTTCTTTCTCTGCTTCTGACCTAAACATGAAGAAAAGTTCAGAATAGTGCTTGAAAACATCAGTTCATGCCATTAATTGGAAGCATTTCTTTTACCTGAAGTTGTGACTGAAACTGACTAGCTCCTCTCAAGGCTTAAAAGTTAGGAGCACAATTTTAGAAATGAGAAATTATTCTGAATGTTTTCCTCTTTTGCTATACCTTTCAGGTGCCAGATAGAGCTTGCTGTGCTGAATTGAATCAAATTGAAGCATGCCTAGTAAAAAATAATAGCCCCTGGCTTGAGAAGCAGACTTTAGTTCATTCGGAAACCAGAAGGATCCTGGCCCAGTTTTAATGCATGAAAACTCTCCAAACCACCTTGGCTAGAGCCTAGTGTTGTAGAACCAGGCCATAAAACATGAGGGTTGAGGACTCTCCACAGTGGTGGGAATCTGCTGTTATTTCTCAGCAAATCAAATCCACAGTGAATACTGGTGAACAGACTGTGTGGTCTAGTTCAGGCTGCAACATCAGCATGAATAGTGGAAGACCAAGTTCAGGAAAGAGAAGGAAACCACAAAGATTAAGTGAAGAGGAAAGGGTTGCTTGGGTAGGCACAACGGCACATTTTAGACATTCAGAGGTCATTGCTTCTTTCTGTTCCTCTGCATATCTTCCCCACAAAAAGCTTATGGGGGGATAAATGGAAGAGGAAAGGCTTAACTCAGAAAGAAAAAACATTACATGAAGTGATCATTCATACTGCCTGGGGGGACTTAATGTTTATTGGGTGTGCACCTCAGCTTAACACATTTGACCAGAACATTTCCCTGGATTCCTTACCTTTTAATAATGCTGTATAATCCAAAAGACTATTTACTATGTCTGATCCATTTGTCTACTGTAATTCTGTAAAAGCAGAATGGGAAGGCTTAGGGAATACTTGTACTCCATTCTGTTTTCACAGTGTTACTCATTTTCTTCCATGAAAAGCATAGCTAAAATCCTGCTTCTCTTTTTAGGTAACAGTATGACTAAATACATTGAGAAGCTAGAAGAGATCAAAAAAAGTGAGTAACACTACTGATGGTTTGGAATAACGGAACCCTGTAGTTGCTCTACAAGTTGGTTATTAACGAGCCTAACCACACTCTACAGCTGACACACACACAGAGCTATGGGTGTCAGGTGAGTGTGGCAGGTGCCTAGAAGGATGTGGGAAACACTGTGCCATTCTGGTCAGCTGCTAAGATTGTGGTCTTTGAGTCTGAGTTCTACCTGACTTAGATCCCATAGGAGATATTAATGTTGGAATGTGAAATAACCTCTAGTGAAGCACTGAGAACCCAAATTTCTAGTTTCATTGTACTGCAGTCTTTATGACCTTTATTCAAGGTACTTAATCTTTCCTATTTTATTATTTTCTCTATACCTGAGATAGGAGTAATAATAACTTATAACATTCTTTTGAGTATAAATTCGACAGTATTCATGAAAGACTTAGTGGTGTAAGAAAGAAAGAGCTTATTCTTAAAGTGGTGTTATACATTATAAATTCATTGCAGTTGGCTTTCTTTTAATTAAAAATCATATTTCATGCACATCCTTTTAAAAAACTAATCTTCGGCAAAGATATGCTTCTAGTCATTGAGTGCACTGCCCTCGCACAAAATCATAATTTTTCAATCTGTGTCCAAAACAGATGTAAAATGTACACATCAAGTCTAGAATTAGAGAAGTAGGAACATCTATTTTCTAAGATGGATTTGTTCATAGCTTCAGTAGGAGAACCCAGTGCTAGGGCAATATTGAGCTAATGGCAGTGAAGAGGTACTCTGATTGATAGCAGTTCAGGACTTGGCTCTGGTAATATATATCTTCTGGGAAGAGAATATTACAAATCCAAAATTCACCAGAACTTCTGTTTTTACACAGCAGGCCTTTTAATTTAAATGCTAATGTTCCTGTTCCTTTTGAATTGCTGCAGTATTGAGAAACCCCAGACAATAGATCCGGACTCAGGAGCAGTTTCTTGCTGACTCTGTTATTTGCCACGTTCAACTACAAGGACTGATGCTATAGACATTTGTTTTTTAATGTGTGATGTCGCAGTATCCTTTTCTTCTTATATATTTTAAACATTTTATGCTATATATTTTAAATGTTATATAGCTGTAAAATATTCCACTTTAAGTATATATATTTTAAGTGTATATTAAAATTTTAAACTATGGAAAAAAACTTGTTTACTCACCTAAACTTCATTGTTGTCGTCCTTAATTCATCCACGGCAAGCAAAATTCACCTGGCCTGCTTCTGTCTTGGTTTGTAGCCCCTTTCACCTCCTAAGCATTTGTAGCTGAGTGTGAGCTCACCTGTCCACACCAAAATTTGTCCCATAAAAATTGTCCCATTCCACCCAGATTGCTGAAACCCTGTTTAAAACAGTTCTTAAAAGCACAATGTGGTTTCTTTAATATCTAAACTTTAAATGGAGCTTATCTCCCAAAAGAAATACCTGTGGATTAGAGTCCTCGAAAATGCTTACTTCACCTTCCTTCTTTAGAAGTTGTGAGCTTCCTTTTAGTAAGACAGCAGGTTCCTCTCACCTTTTACACGCTTTGTGCTGATTCCCCGACTAGAATTACTTCAGATTCTGGTTTGGGATCTATATTTTGGAAGATATTTCCTTCTCTTTTCCCGTCTTCTGTTGTAGGTGTTCTTTTGGGTCAGAAGGGAGGAGAATATTGCCTTGTTTCATGACACCCTAAACCCGTCACTTTTCTCGGATTACCTCAGATGCCATGTCTTTCTGTGAAATCACAAACCTTGCGCTGTTACTTCCTTTGATTTGTCTTCCACTGTGAGCCCAACTTCCCTTTGCTAATAATGTGTTTTAACAGAACCCTGAAAACGCAGAATTCCTTTGTAATCTGAATATTCTTTCAACTCTGCCTGGGGAAAATAGACACACTGTGTCTATTGACCATTCACAAAGCCCATTCTTGGCTTCCAGTGGTTAGATGACACTAGTTGGGCCCAGTGTGAAACATCCTAGATAGTTAGGTCTCTGTCCTTCCAGTAACTCGAGAGAGACACACTTAGATTCCAGACTTACCAGAGAAGCAAAACTTGATAACATATCTGAAACTAGGATTTTTTGTCTCCATCACAGAGTTTGGGAGAAGCTATAGTAGCAGAAGCTCCATTCTTAAAGCTCTGTTCGCCCTTGCAAGGACAGACTGTCAGAGCTTTCCAAGTTATCCTTTTTATAAAATTTAAAACTTACTGTAAAACGTCTAGCTTGATCTTTTATCTCTGAGTAATAATGTCAGAAAGTCCTAATGATGGCTGTCCTTCTAAACCAGAACCAGGTATGTAGAGTTCAGGCTCAAATGTGCATTGGGATTTCTAGTGCTTATGAGAGGATGCTAGAAACTATGATCATTAGAAAATAGCAGCGCCTGTTTTCTCGTTTAAGGTGATTTCTATTTAAAGGGGATTTTAATGTGTACCTTTTATACTTAGAATGTGAAGAATTGGAGAAGTATTTCAAACTATGTTACTATACCAAAAGAATATCAGTGGATAAATGCCACAGTGCAAACTACTTTGAAAGCTGTTGACTGTTTTCACGGGCTGATTTATTACCATTTTGCTTTACGTAAATGACTTTTGGTGGGCAAGTTGGTGGCAATTGAGAGAAATACTATAGTCATTCACTTGCACTTTTTAAAGCTTCTGCTCAGCTTATTCGGGTCTGCATCCTGGTGGGTTTTAGAAGCTCCTTTGCATCTTGTATCTAGAAGAAGCTGTTTTAAGAATTTTCTGGAAGAAAGGTCAATTTTTAGCCAAATTGCTATCTTTAGGGCATTTTGGAACAGAGAAGCTTTAATTCCCATAAGAAAGAGTCTTGATATATTTACAGAAGGCCTGTTTTTAAGGTAATATCATTTCCCGACCCTGAGTCGAAAGCTATTTGGTAAACGAAGCTAACATTATCCTCCAAAGTAACTATTTGGTCTGTGCTGGTTTTTTGGAAAATTCATGGAAATGATTAGTATCACCAGGTAAATAATCTTAAGTACCTTTAATCCTTTCCTTTGTTGCTAGGAGTCTTGGTTTATGAGACAGTGAAGGCCATAGTAATTATCCAGCTAACCTTCAGTAATTCTGAAATAATGAGGCAGTATTTAAGGAGTCAAGGACATCAGTATATAAACCTAGAAGAGGAGTGAAGGGAAAGGGTAGGCAGGAGTTCAACGCTGAAAACTCTTCAGAATTGGCAAGTCATCTTCAGAAAAGTTTAGGCAAGCCAATTTTTAATATGCCTCTATGGGACAAATAATAAAGTGAGATTGGCTAAATTTTTTAAAACTGTTTAATATGATATGAAGAATTATTAACACAAACAAATGCAAAAGTACCCCCATTGAGTTATGTCTCAGAACTGTAAAGATAGCACTGAGTAAATATTGATGTTTTCAGTTGATTTTTCTTTTTTTTTAATTGTGGTTTAAAAAAAACCCCACATAACAAAATTTACCATCATAACCTTTTTCAGTGTACAGTTCAGTAGTGTTAAGTATATTTACTTTGTTGTACAATAGATATCCAGAACTTTTTCATATTCAAAACTGAATAGGTTGATTTTTATTGAAGTGGAGTTGAGGGGAAATTGATGTAAGAGATTATCAGGACCAATTACAAATTTGTGCCCAGCATTGTACTCCAGGAAAAAAAAAAAGGGTTGGCCTGTGTCTCTAGCATAGTCTGTAACCTCAGGAATAGAATTGTACTCTTCTCAGGGCAGAGATAGAATAGTAAATGTCTTACCAGCTCTTGACCTTAGGGCAACTCAGCTTCTCTGGGCCTCTGTTCTCGTTTGTAAAATGCAGATGTTTATTCCCTGCTCATTCTGAAAAGGATTTAAAGGGCTTACAAAAATGCATGCAATGCAATATGGTCAGAGTAGAGACAGCATAGTAAGGAAAATGGTACACAAATAAAGGGGAGGGGTAAAAGCATTAGACCCAAAAAGGTGGCTTATAAATTCAGCTGGAGGCTTCTTACTGGCCAAAGCAAAGGAATAAATGAAAAGGTGATATAATACCTGCCATGCTTAATTCTGAGGATATCATGAGGATCAAATGAGATAAAACATGTAAATAACGTGAAAAATATACCATATAACTTGATGACTAGAAAGAATTAATATCTCTAAGAAAGCAAAATAAGCCTGGAAAAAATATTTGTCCTGTTCTGCTTTTCAGATTATAGATACAAAAAAGATGAGCTTTTTAAGAGACTAAAAGTTACAACTTTTGCCCAGCTGGTAAGTTTAATGATCTTCCATTGGAGTAAAGACTTTCTAATTTTTGTGCTGCTTTATGTGAGTATTTCTAAATTCAACTCTAGGTAATGTTTGCAGAGGGTTTTCTTCTGATTCTTTATATTTCACCTATGAGAGGACTAATTGGTATGAAATTTTCTTTTTTCTTTGATAAGAATTTTATAAAGTAAAATGTACATTCTCCCTTTTAATCATCAAATTTGTAGTTTAGGTTTTATTTTTCCTTGCCCATTTATCTTAATATTGAGAATCTAGAATTCTGGATTCTTTATTGCTTGGACATTTTTCTCTGTGGAAAGCAGGTGATCTCCCATCTATGACTGGGTTCTTTATCCAAGTCTTTCTGCCATGGTCTATTTTGTTACTTTAGGAAAGTCGCTTTCTTCTTTCATTTGAAAATTATGGACAAAGTGTCTCTCTGACCCCCAAACAAGGGTTACAGTGATGTAACTTAAGGTGGATGTTGGGTCTTATGAGCTAAGTCGTGAAAAGTGATTTATTATTTTTTTAATTTGAACTCTACCAAGCATTTAAAACAATTTTTTATTGGAGTATAGTTGATTTACAATGTTGTGTTACTTTCAGGTGTACAGCACAGTGAATCAGTTTTTTATATATATATATATATATATCCATTCTTTTTCAGATTCTTTTCCCATTATAGCTTATTACAGAGTATTGGCTAGAGTTCTCTGTGCTATACAGTAGGTCCTTGTTAGTTATCTATTTTATATATAGTGGTATGTATATGTTACTCCCAATCTCCTAATTTATCACTTCCCCCCAGGCAAAAGTGCTTTAAAAACTGTATGTTGGGTATACAACATTGTAATCAATATATTCATAATTACATTTATTTCTTCATTGCATGAAGAATTTCTGATACAATGCTGTTATTTTAAGTATTGCATTTTCAAGAAATAGCATGTTATGTTGGGACTAGAATATGTATGGATGCAGTTTTAAACTCTTACTTATGTTTCGTGTCCAAAATTATCCTTTTGGTCTTTTAAGTTTATTGTGTAACGTTTTAAAGAAATCTTTTCCTGCGGAATGATCACCTGCAGTGGAATTACCACCCCCACAGTAAGAAGACCTGAGATTTAGTCTCCAGCTGGGGACGCTGACAGTTTCTTAAAACAGGAGATCTTTGATGTTTGATATTTCCTCATCCTTTGTTAAAAACAGAATTGCCTCTGTTTAAAGACAAACAAACATACACACTTCTACACATTTCATTCTTTTTTCTATCAGGTCATCCAAGTTGCTTCCCTATCTGATCAAACATTGGAAGTGACAGCTGAGGAGATTAAAAGGCTAGAAGGTAATGAGAAGTGAGGATATGGGGAAAATAACAAATTGGCCATTTGACTGTGCTGTTGTGTTCACAGGGACTTTGATGTATCTGTTTGTAATCAGATTGTTACTCTCTGAGAAATGCTATCCGGTGCTTTGCTAATTCTTATTTCTTTAAAAATGCCATCTGGTTTTCTGGCTGTAACATTTGTAGTCTTAAATGTTTTAAACGTGTTTAATATACTCATTACTTTTTTTCAACAAATATTTTTAGTGCCTTCTATATAAGTACAGGTCACAGAATTAGGTGCTATGAGACTACAAAGATGAATAAAACACAGCTCTGCTTACATGGAGTTTGTAGCTACGAGTGTGCACTGCACATATGTATGTGTATTGGGTGAGGAAAATGATAACAGAAACACAGAATTCCTAATATGACAGAAATTCACGGAGGACTAGAAGGAAACCATCGTTTGATGACTATATATTGCTAGGTACTTCACATGAGTTTTCTTATTTAATCTTCTCAAAAACTCTAGAAGGAAGGTACACTGTACAGATGAGAAGCCCAAGCCTCAGAGGTTAAACTTCTTGCTCAAAGTAAACAGCCAATAAGGAATGGACATAGGATACAAATCTGCATGTCTCTGGTAGCAGCCAGTGTCTTCTCACTGCCTTTATTGCATCCTTATGGGGTCTTGGAATGTGCCTTTTGAGAGATGCAGGGTGCTGTGAGAACTCTGTATTTTCCAGCTAGGAAACTGAGGTAGGCTTCTTCGAGGCTTTTGAACTGGGTCTCTGCCCCCTTTAGGGGTAGAATCTCAACAGGTGCAAGTTAAGGGTGAGGCTGTCTCAGGCTGAGGAGCAGCCTGAATAAAGGCACAGAGAAGAAGTCCAAGCGTGTTTGGGGAATCTCATAATCCAGTCTGGCTGTGGTCTGAGGGAGGGGTAGGTGCGGGGTTAGGAGATAAGGCTAGAAAGATAGATAGGCGCCAGATTTACTTTCTTAAATACCAAGTTGAAAAGAAAACCTCTTAGGTGTTCTGTCATGAAAAGAATTCACAGAGTGAAGGTCTTTATTTTATCCTGAAGTCCTCAGCTGTCAATGTGTGGCTGTTTATTGAAGGGGAATGTGTTTTGTTAAGGTTGATGTAGGCCAGGAATTTGACTTCTGATTTCAAGACAAGTTTCTCAGGAAGTCTGAACACTGGGTTTGTACAACTCGACTGTCATTTCCCTGGGCTTGTTTTTGTTAGGGAGGATAAAAAGAATCTGTAAAAGACAGGAATTTATCTATGACAGATGCCTCTAACACAGCAGAGAAATAAGGGCTCTTTGTAATAGAGATAATTGAGTCTCCTCATACCAGTACTCCCAATTTTAACCTGGTTATATAAGTACCTGGATTTTGTCCTTTAATTCATTGTTGAGATTACAACACCAGAACATACGGGCACATGCAATTTTCTCTTCTGAGATAAATTTGCACTCTTTTGTAAAGTAGGACACCATAATGTGTGAGTAATATTAGTGTTTTTCTAGTGCTCTATACAGAATAATAACTCAGGAATGCCTGTAGCACAGATTGTATCTGTATGCGTATTGGCCAACTTTGAAGGAATAAAAAAACTCCTTTTATAATGTTTATTTTTTTCCTGAATTAAAAGTATATTTCTAGAAAATTAGAAAACTGTAAAAAACATATAAAGAAGAAAATTAAAATAACTAATAAACCCTATTAACATTTTGGTCTGTTTTCCCCACCCACATCCATACTCTTTGTATATAGTTTTGTATTATGCTGTTTTCAGTTAACATTTTATCATGCACACTTTCCTATGTCATTAAATAGACTTCAAAAGCTTAATTGTAAAGGTTGTGTTGTCATATAATGTCTATCCTTTGTATATGCCACATATTTAATTATTCTCCTATTGTTGGCCATTAACGTTTTTCTAATTTTTCATTTTTATAAGATAATGCTGCAGTGTAAACCCATAAATGTTTGTATGGTTCTGATTTTTTTCCTGAAGATAAATTGCTGCAGATTGTCAAAGGGTGGAACCATTTTAAGATGCTTGGTGCTGATTCCACATTATCTCCAGAAAGGTTCTACTTGTTTGCATTCCCACCAAGCAAATGAGAAGACCCATTTCTCCCCATCCTAGCCAATGATGAATAATTCTCATTTTTGTAAATGTTTGCCAATTTGATGGAGGAAAAATGGTATCTAATATTTTTATTTTGGATTTCTTTGATAGTGTGATTGAGCTTTGCATATGTCTGTGTTTTTTGGTCATGCGTATTTCTTCTTTTGAGGACATTATATGCCCTTTCCCATTTTTTTTCTAATGGAATGTTCATCTTTTACTTATTGATTTGTAAAATCTTTATATAATTATGATATCTTTATTCATTGGAAACCAATACAGCCTTGAAAATAAATGAGAAAAATCTTTATTTGATGATTTGGAATAATACCCAAGCTGTATTATTAAGTAAAAAATAAATAAATAAATAACAAAATAACAAATCAAAGTGTAGAGCAGTATGAATAGCATTCTCCTAGATATGTAAAAAGGAGAGGAAATAAAATATATACAAAATATGTAGTTGTTTCATTTCTGGAAGTAGACAAATATTTGAAGGTAGTTCCCTTGGGGGTGGAGGCCTGAGGGCCTGCAGGTCTGGAGTGAAAAGAAGACTTCCTTTCCATATTAGCAATTTTATCTTGTTTGCATTTTTACCTTGTGCACATGATCTTTTTTCTATTAACAAACTAGTTTTAAAACTCCTAATAAAGTGTATTAACCTTTTCTCACTTATATATGTCACGAATACTTTTCCTAGTTTGTTATTGACCTTTTAATTTTCTTTGTGTTGTTTTTTGACATATATGAGATTTGCGTTTTTACATGATTAAATCTATTAGCCTTTCATATTGTGTTTTCGTTTAATGCTTTAGATTCATAAAATCCAAAATAAGATATTCACCTATATTTTCATCTGTTAGCTTGCTTGGTTGCTTTGGGTTTTTTCCTACATCAATCCATCTGTTATATATTTTGGTATATGATATGAAGGGGTTATCTAAATTTGATTTTTTTGGATAGTTGACAGATTATCCCAGCACCATTTATTTAATAGTTCTCCCTTTACCCACTGATTTTTGATGTTACCTTTAACATACATTAGATTTTTGTATATATTCTAGGATTTGTTTCTGAGTTCTTTGTTATTTTCCATTGTTCTGGTGCATTGTTTTGATCATTTACCTTTTCAGTATATGTTACTATTTGAAAAGGCAGGTTCTCCAAATTACTTTTTTCTCTCTCTCTCTATATATATATATATAAATATATATACATATATCTTTTTTCTTCTCTTCTTATCTTTAAAATTCTTTTAAGCTTTTTTTAAGCCCATTGGGATTTGTATTAAGGCTAAAAATTTGGAAGGGATTAACATCATTTCACTTTTAGTCACCAAGTCAGGAATATGCAAGGTATGTCACTCTCTCTTCATTCAGGTCTTCTTTAATGTCCCTAAGTAAAATTTTTATAAGACCTATAAAGGACTTATAAGTTTTTATACGGCCTTTAAATTTCTTAATAGGTTTATTTTCTAGGAGAGTATATTTTGTATCTGCAGTTGTTACTGTAAATGAGAGGTTCTTCATGTTATTTTCTAATTGGTGTATAGGAAAAATATTTTGATTGTCCATATTTTCTTTAATCTAACTTATTTATTTTATAAATAGGTTATTTTTATAATTAACCTTAAAACCTAGATTATTTTTATAATCTAACATATTTATTTCCCTTATTCTCATAGGATTCTCTTAAAGTTTCTAGGTGTATTATATCATACGCAAATTAAAACTTAATATGCTCTTTAACAACTAGGCCTCTTACTTCTATGTCTTCTCTCATTATATTTGTTAGAACAGCAAATTCTCAAACCTTTTGGTATCAGTCTCCCTCCACACTTAATTTTTGAGGACCTCAAAGAGTTTTGGTTTTTGTGAATTATATCTATTAATATTTAGGGTATTAAAATTTTAAACCAAGAATTTTAAAAATACTTGCTGTTTACCTTAAGAAACAATACTAAACCCATTACAAGCATAAATAACATATTTTTATGCAAAATATCTATGTTACCAAAACAAAAATATATATGGAGAATGACATTGTTTTACACTTTTTTGTAAGTCTTGTTAATGTCTGATTTAATAGAAGACAGATGGTTCTCATACCTTCTGCATTCAGTCTGTTGCAGTTTGCTCTTTGGGCTAAAGGACATGAAGAAAATCTGGCCTCACACAGATCTGTAATTGAAAAAAGGAAGAATATTTTAATAGCCCTTTCAGATAGTTGTGGATATTTTTCTTTGACACTACATCAGAATTTGATAGCTGGTACCTTCTTAAAGGTTACTTGTAGTGTGGAATCCGAAACCATATCAATGAACTTTTCATACCCTGTTACATTAAACCCATTGGTCTCTTTTGCACTCTGAATGTATCTTTTACTCATACATAATTTTATAACATCATTCATTGGTCATTTGGAAAATACTGGTTCACTGAGTTATGAAGATCTTCCAAATGTTGACAAATTTCATTACACAATATCAAAAAAGTCACATTTATTAACCACAACACGTGTCTTATCAGAAAAGTCATTAAGATGGTAAAGAAGTCAAGCTCTTGATGGCAAATAGTTTCCAAAATTCTGATTTTTGTTCAAAATTTAATCACTGCAACAAATACCATCAGTTGTTTTCCTTGAAATGAGAAATTCACTTTAGATCATTTTTGAGAAAATAGCTGCCAAACGCACAAGTCTAAATAACCATAGTTTTCCTGTCAGTTTTTCTTCCAAGTAAAAGTGGTGTTCAAGGCAAAAGCAGCACAAATCACACACATACTTTTCCTGGAGACAACAATGGGACGTTGGTATGTAGCAAACTTGCTGTATGTGGATTCCCCCATTTCATGACACAGAATATTTAAAAAGTGTGTACTTAAGGGTGAGATTTAATTAAATTATTATTACTGCTTCATCAGGGATTTTTTAAAATGTGACTGCCATATTTATTAACTGTGAGTGTGTGCATGTTGATGAAAAATACAATGACTACTAATAAAGCTCTGTACCTCTGCCCTGATTCTTGCTAAGGGGCCAGGAGTTTTATCCACCACTTCTTTTGCACCATCAGTGCAAATATCAACATGGTAAAAAAGACAAATAACATCTTAGTATTATGAAAATAGTTTTTGCCTTTCAGAGCCCCTGAAAGGGTCTTGGGGGCTCCTGGGGTCCACAGACTACAGTTTGAGAGCCTATATGTTAGAACTCTTAGAACAATTTAATAATGGTAATACGAGTTCCTTTTCTTGACCTAATTTCAGTGGAACTGCCTAACAAGTAAATACAAATTCTGAGGTTAAATTTATTTATTTATTCACTTGCAAATTTTAGACAATGATTCTGCAACCTCAGACCCTGATGCTGAAATCACTGCCAAGACCAACGGGAAAGGGAGCCCTGGGGAGCAGTCGCCAAGCCCCGTCCAGTTCATAAACAGTGAGGGAGCCGGGGACTCCAGCCGCTCGACCCTTCAGAGGTGCTCTCATCAGATTCATGTTTTCACTGCATTTTACCTTCATTAATCTAGATACCAATGTCAACGATTTAATGACCTTAGAAACAGGTTGGCGTAGTGAAGTCCCACATTTTCATCTCAGCCATTCTATTTTCTCTTTATATCAATGCCACCTCCTGGATCTTGTCACAGCATTCTTAGTTAATGTAAGAATATATTGATAGGAGAGCATTAATTTTCACTCCTCAACCCCATTCTTCTCAGTCTTCCTATATGCAAGTTTGCTATTGGGACTTAGCTTTACAACCAGTATCTTTTGACTCAGGGAGTATGATTCCCCCCCCCTCCTTTTCTGTCTGCTGCAGCTTATAATTACCCTGTCTAGAATCAGAAGAAAAATAGAGTGCCACACATAGTGCTCTGATATTAAATAGGCGCAAAGGAGAGTGAAAGCAGCCTTGGTGTCAACTCTCAAATGCACATGGCAGTTTCATGATGCAGCACTTCCTCACAGATATTCACTGTTGATTATAAGACGGTGCTGATTTTCTGCACATATCCATCCCTTCTACTGGTAAAATAGTTCTACTAGAGAAGCCAGTTCTACTAGAGAAAGAATTGCTATTGTTGACTGCACTATTATTATTTTTATAACTACTTCTGTGCAAGGACTCAAAAATTGCATTCAAAACAAGATAGACCAACAAGACTTCCACTGAGCACGTAATTTCACATGAAATAGAGTTTCTTCTCCTTTGGTTCAACAAAATATGCACTATAGGGCATATAGTTGTAGTGATCATTGGATTCAAAGGCAGAATTTGACTTGCTGTGATGGGAGAGGAACTATCGCTAGACTTATCTGTGGTTTGGCACGTGTGTCTTCATATTTGCCTGGAAGAGTGATTATCTTCTTACCCCAATACAGATATTTCACTACTCGCCTCTTTGATCATAACACCTATCCTTTTTTCTCTGATTCATGTTTTTGCCACATTTTGCCTATATTAACCTGGTGACCAATTTCAGTGATTTTATGACCTCAGAAACAGGTCAGAAACAGACCTCCCTCGTTTTAATCCTAGCTTTTCCACTGTCTCATTACACGAATGCTGCCAAATCTAAAAGCCTCTTCAGCCTCAACACTGTAACCTATAAAATGGAAGTGACTACAGACAACTATTGAAAACATTAAGGCTCAAAATCCATACTGGATGAGTCACTGTATAAGTATATGAAATATATGAAAACACTGTTGTTACTTTATGTTACATATGATATACATAGAAATGCCTTCAGTTTTCCTGCCCTGTCAACCGTATTCTTTCCTCTTTTGCTCTGCTTTCTCACACTCATCAGAATTCCATTGGAGTAACTGTTTGCCTCTTTCTTTCTCTGAATGCTGCCCTTGCTTCTGGAGGCAGCTTGCGCTTACAGTTTCTGCCCCTCTGCGTGCTAATGACCTAACGTGCATTCTCTGAAGGTTAGTATGGACAGTGGATCCCCTCCTTTGGGTCCAGGGTGAGAGAACAGGAATCCATCCGTAGGATCTTGCATTCAGAGGCAGAACTGAGACACCACATCCATTTTCCTTTTTCTTTGAAGTGTCTTTTAAAGAGACATTGAGCGCCATTCCGAAGAAACACATTTGACCTTTAAGCCACCAATCCCTGACTAGTGTCTACTGACCTACTTTTTCACTTGCAGCGTCATCAGTGGCGTTGGGGAACTGGATCTAGACAAAGGGCTTGTGAAGAAAGTAGAGCCCAGTACCAAAGACAAACCTTATCCCGACTGCCCCTTCCTGCTGCTAGATGTGAGAGATAGAGATTCTTACCAGCAGTGCCACATTGTTGGAGGTAAGAGAGAGAAGGCCTTACAGTGTCTCACTCCTGAGAACACAGCCCGGTACTGAGCCCAGGCAGGCTCAAACCACAGCCTGTGGTCAGCAGTTGGGGAAACCCTATGTTAGCCAGATGTGTTCTGGGAACCTGTAAGTTGGCTCTACCACATGCTTTGAGAGAAGCTGGTGACTCTCTCAGGGGGCTCAGGGGCCCAGTGCTAAATGTCAGAAACAGTAAAGTGACACTTCTTATTTGTTCATAGTGTCCTGTTTCTTTTCTTTCACAAAAGTATTTAGGTTTATAACTAGTTGATTTTGAAAATATGTTTCTTTTAACTCTTAGACTTCAAACCAGCTGAGAATTGGGGCCAGGTTGTACCGAGAGCTACAAACTTCCTAAGCTTTTTCTTCTCTTTGCAGCTTACAGTTACCCAATTGCAACTCTGTCTAGAACAATGAACCCTTATTCAAATGATATTCTTGAATATGTATCCTTTGTTGCATTTTAAGGAGTTGGATGGTATAAAGACTGAAGACTCAATCTTATCATGAATCATGCTCCTAGTAAGAAAACCCTATGAAGGACCTTTGATATTAATTAGTTTACTTAGCATATTTTAGAATTTTGATCCTTAGCTGTTGCTGAGAATGCTTCCAAGCCATCCTGCAGTAGGACAAAAAACATTGGGTTAAAGGTTATGATCTGTTGAGAGTCGGTCCTAAGACTGTTTTCCCCAGAAAGTTTTCCCAAGTAAAATGTAAGGAGTGAATTTTTTTCCTTCTATTTTAATTATTTTTGCTTCTTGAAATTTTAATTTTTTGCTCATAAAAATCATACAAATAGAAAATAATTTAAATACTGAAAAATATAAAAAAGAAAATTGAAATCTCCAATAACCACACAATTGAACAACAAACTCTTACTACATTTTTTGTGTATTTTATTCCAGACTGTCTTCTTTGTCTTTTTAACAAAGTAAAAATTATACTGTATATATAATTTAGTATGTTGCTTTTCCCCACTTCATATTACAGTGTATTTCCCCACACTAACACAAGCTCTTTATAAACTCTATTTTTGATGCAGTATAAGATCTCATCTTTAGATTTACTGTAATTTACTAAATCATTCCTCTTTGAAGGAATGGACTTTTAGGTGGTTCCCATTTTTTTACTATTATAAATAAGACTGCAGTGGACACGTTGGGCATAAAAGTTTTTCTGTTTCCTCATCTGTAAAATGGAGGTTGTAATACTTACTCTCCAGGATTGTACAGATGAAAGAACCAAAGAGTGTACAGTGTGTAACTAGTGCCGTCTTGGACATGGTGATACTAGTTCATAGAAGAAAAGGATACCAGCTTGTGTGGTTTCCACGACAGGAAAAAGTCCTGTACCCCCTGAAGAGGGGTCATCCGATGCTCCTTGAACTCAGAGAGGTAAACCTTGACAGCTCTTCTTCCTCAGGGGTTTCTGTATAGTCTAGGAGCATTAGCTCAGTGTAGTCGAACCTTAACTCATCTGCTTCTTAGAAAAATGCCCATGGCAAGATCATCATTCTGTATGACGACGATGAGAGGCTGGCCAGCCAGGCAGCTACCACCATGTGCGAGCGGGGATTTGAGAACCTCTTCATGCTTTCCGGAGGTGAGGGGCTGTGTTCTGCTTAGGACTTCAAAGGCGAATACTTGGGCTCACACTCCTTCAACTCCACCCCTATCGCCTTTTCCCTCCTGGAGCTCAGAACTTAGTATTCTGGAAACAGAGACAACCATGCTGGCAGAAAGGAGTCAGGATACGTGAAACTTCCGTTAGCTCCATCAGCACATGTTTTTAATTCCTGAAATAATGATGTTACTTTATGGCTCTGTAAGAAAGCCTTAATGCTGCAGACTTGAGCTAAACGATTTCTGGTGGAATTCTCAGAATCCCACATAACAACTGACATTTTCTGGTGTAATTTACTTAATGGTGAAGCAGTTAAGAAAGATTTCCTGTCCTTGTGTTGGGGAGGCATGCGGGCTCCTTTCCAGGTTGCCTTGGCCTCACCGTGCTAACACGGCTTTTTCTGATGATCTTCCACACCTAGGTCTAAAAGTCTTAGCTCAGAAATTCCCAGAAGGACTGATTACGGGTTCCCTGCCAGCATCTTGCCAGCAGACCCTTCCTCCTGCTTCTGCCCGGAAACGATCCGGCCCGAAAGTGCCGCCCCCAGCAGCCGAGAATAAATGGAGATTTACCCCAGAAGACCTAAAGAAGATAGAATATTACCTGGAAGAGGACCAGGGTCCTGCAGACAGTACTAGTAAGATATTTTGACCTTTAGAAATAATGTTTTCTGTAGAACTTGAGATTTGCAGCTTTGAACATCAACCTCATCATATGAGAAGCTTGATCTCTTATATTCAGATTCTTCAAATATTTGCAGGAGAAGGGGAAGGTGCAGGTGCTATGTGAGGAGAGGGGAGGTGAGTGGAGGGGAGATTATGGTAAGAATTAGGCATTGCACACAGACATAGAAAGAGAAGAGAGGGTATCAGTCAAATAAAGTGTGCATCTCAGGCAGAGTTGAGAGGCTAAGCTAAGGCTTTCAGATCCCTTCTCGGAAAGCTTTGCTTCCTTCTGCTGCTTCTGGGTACCTTTAAACTACTTCTGGCCTTTCCTTTGGCACACTGCTTTCTCTTTTTCCTCTAACCATTCCTGTACCCTTCTCTACTGAGAAGGAATGAAGGACAGATGAGGTTGATTGGATAATGGAGAGGAAGGAAAGAAAAGCTATCTGGGTTTCCCTTCATCCCTGCCCCCTTCCCCACCTTCTAATTGATCTCAAGGATGAAGAGTAGGTTTTAGCCTAAAGTAGATGCTGAATAGGACTTCATTAGTTTAAAAGTGGTTTGTAGCATAAGACTTCATTAGTTTAAAAGTGTACTTGGCAGGTTGTCCCTGGAATCATTTTTGCAGCTCTGCTCCCTGCTTTCTTGCTCCCTTCAGGCCGGCTGAGCCAAGGTAATGCTTCTGGAAGAGACTCCAAGGTTCCAGGCTCCCGCAGCGGTCAGAACCTGCCTGCCGGGGGCCCTGCCGGCCACCAGAACCCCCGCTCGCTGGGCAGTGGCCACCTGCAAGGCAAACCCTGGAAGTAAAGACTTCGTCTTAGTCAAATAAATGTTTTCTCCCCTGAGCAGTTCCCAAGTTGGTCATTTTAAGAAGCTGCTGCAGAGGAAAGACCTCAACGTGTGTCAGGCCCTCTTCCCTCTTCCTGTCTCCAGCTCCTCTCCCACATCCAACCCGGGAAGGATTTTTACAAAAACCAGAGGCATGACAGGCTCTAGTGTCCTCCCTGTTGTTTACAGAATATTTAAGTCTCTGAAACTGAGTAGGAAAAAAGTCTAATTTTTTTAGGCTTTCTTTTTTTTTTTTTTTTTTTTTAATAAGGTCCAGTTTGTTTTGGTCTATATCCTGCGTTGTTTTGTAAATACTTCAGGTGCATCTGGTGTGTTCTTCCCAGCCAGTTCTTTTTCACTCACTCTTCTTGGTTTCACGAAGGCTCTCTCGGTAGGCTTTGCAGCCTGAGAAGCTGTCCCCGGGGGTGCAGACGATTCGTAGCTTTCAGCCCCCACTAGCTGTGGACCCGCTGGCTGAGGAGCTCTTCACCCAGCACCCAATGCAGGCTCCGTCTTCAGTTTGGAAGCCGGTACCTGTGAGCGTCACTCAGTTAAGATTTAGTAGTAGCTCTCACATGTGCTCAGCGCTTCTCCTCCTCACTAGATGTTTTCCTGGAACCAGCACAGGTGATGATGTGTGCTCAGCGGCCTTCGCGGGCAAGTCCTGCCCACTGTTCAGGGTCGGGTTGAGAGCCACTGAAGCCCCCTGGAGCCGTCCCTCATTTGCGGTTGGTTTATTAGTTGTAAACTCCCATTACCCAGCTCGGGCCCATCCATCTTAGATGGGTAGAAATTATGGCCACTTGAAAACATTGGCTTTGGTTGGGCCACTGCCCGCACACAAGGTGAGGACAACGCCACAGTCCTTTGTCAGAGCTGACAACCCTTTAAACCCTTGCTTAAAAATACAGTATTAGTCTAATTGAGTAATTAGTGCAATTCCCTGCTTACTTCTCATTCTCATGACTGAGCTGTGATTAGGAGGTTTTGAATATAGATTCTTGTTTGGGCCAGAATTTTGAATCAGCGTTAATTGAATTGCTAGATGACTGACATTCATTCCATTTAATTGGGGGAACAAGAGACCTCAGGTAAGGATGAGGATCTATGAAATCATCAGGCAAAGGAAAAAGAGCCTTGTTAATTTTTATGGTCTGTGATCTGTAGCTGTGATAAGGGACTAAGGAATAAATTGTGCTCTTTGTCATGGCAACCAGCTTCTGAAAAGCCAGCTGAAAATTGCCTATCCTTAGGTGGTTATTGCTGCTGGGTAAGATTTGTCTTAACAGGACTATTTTTCTCACCACCAAAAAAAAAAATGTATCACAGTATTTCCAGCTTGGGGGGCTGTGTTTGTAGGAGAAATAAAGGTAATAAATATCTTATAGAGACATATGGAAAAATAACTTTCACATTCAGCCCAGTTCTGTTTTAGTGTGTTTATTCTTCTCTGCTTGATTTCCAAAGTGCAACATTTTCCGATGCTTTAGAAATCAAACAAACCAGGGACATTGTTCAGATGTCAAGCTGTGCCCAATTTTCCACAAGATTCAAGAATCTTGTATAAAATTCAGCCAACGTACACATAGCTTTAAAGAGGATCCTGTCATGTTTCCCCATAAATTTATTGCCTGAGAACTAAGTTCAGCCTTTTGCTAATGCCAAAATGTTCTGGCTTTTTATTTTCTTTACAGCATAGATTTTTAAAAATGCAAATTTTTCCACACTCAACTTTCCCCTAGCATGGACAAGATTTTCAGCCATTTTGGACACATATGCATTTTTAAGAAAAAAAATTTTTTTTCTCTGTGACAAAGTTCTGGTTATGCCATTTTCAAGTCGACTAGTCAGGAGTTTAGATTTCCCCACTCGATTCTATTTTGAAAGTAAATGGTAGTCCCCCTTTGTTCCTATTCTGCATTCCCATCACCACACAACACTAGAGTGTTAGAAACTACTATGTATATGTGCAAAGTCAGTATAGCTGAACCTATTAGAATTGCAGTGCATTTAGTTGAGAGATCTGGCAGGTTGACTATATTTATGTGTGTTTCTCCATAGCGCTTTGCCTGTTGGTAAGGATTTTAAATAACTACTCCTCAAAGACCTGTTCTGGTTCTGCACTTTGTGTGTTAAATGTCACTTGCAGTTTTTACACGCTCAAGGTATTGCTTTGAATGTTCTACTTTGCTAGTTTCTTCGTTAGATTAACTGACATGTATTATCTAAGCGATCTGTGATACTCTGTGCAATTATGAATGTTGAAGATTAAAGTACATAGTTCTTAATTTGTTGTTTGCTGTTAATATGCTGAGATCTGCCAACTTCTCTCTTCCTTTCTGTTGAGATGATTTGTGGGGAGTCACATGAGACTGGGGTGATCTGAAAGAGTACTTCTTTTTGCTCTATCTCCCAGTAATGCATATTTTCTTTGTGTAAATGAACCAGGAAATCATTCCAATTAGGGCAGCGGACTTTAGCTCTCTAGTCAGAAGGTTTCTCCTCATGCCCAGCAGGGACTGATTGCCACCTTAAACTCATTAGAGCGGGGCTTTCTTGTCAGTGTTGGGGGTTGATGAGCTTCCCTTGCCTGGGAACTTATGACCCCCTAGATGGAGAATGCTTTATCAATGTACAACTGCTGCTCCATCTGAGCAATGGTGATGGCCAAAGTCTAAATAATAAGTTCAGTACTTTATCTACTGTATTTAAGAAAGAAAAGAGGGAAGGAAAGAGAGAAGCAAGGAAACAAGAAGTGTGGAGGGAGGAAGGGGAAGGCAACATTACTCATTTGAGTACAAAAAGAACATCTCAGGCTGTTACAATGTCAGGTTTAATCTATTGAAAGGCATAGAATGGGGACCTCCCTGGCAGTCCAGTGGTTAAGACTTTGCCTTCCAATGCAGGAGGTGTGGGTTCGATCCCTGGTTGGGGAGCTAAGAATCCCACATGCCTCATAGCCAAAAAAACAAATGAAAACCCCCCATAAAACAGAAGCAATATTGTAACAAATTCAATAAAAGACTTTAAAAAGGGTCCACATCAAAAAAAAACTTTATAAAAAAAGTAAAAAGAAAGACATGGAATGAATCAAATTACCTAAACGTAATTTTATTTTTTACCTTTAGCAGAAAACCAGAACTAGCACAATCATATTGGACTTGGGGTGTAAATCAGAATTAAAAGAGAACAAATAGTGTTCATTAGTTGCTGAGGGATTTTTCCTGTGATACTACTGAGATTATACAAAAATTCATAAGACTTTAGGCTACTCACCAAGAACACAGAACAAAACAAAACCTTCTTTTCTCTAATTCCCTTGTGGAACATAAGTGAAATCAGAGTCCTAGGCTAGGAAGAAATATGTAGCCAATTTTTCTTGTGTTGGTTTTGGTTTCTGTCATGTTATAAATTGGTTGTAGATTCTGTCTTTTATGTTATCTGACTTTTTTAGGGGGGATAATTAATTTCTGTCCACCTGGATTTAAATCCATGACTCCCTTCCTGCTCTACTCTGAAGATAATCATTAAGAACCTTTCTTTCCCCAGTTCCAAAATATTCCCAGTGTCTCTAATGTGCGTTTATTTTTTCACAATTCTTTCAAAGTTTTAACTCCCATAATACTTTCCTTTTTCTTTTTCAAGAAACATCAGAAATGTGGATATTATATCAGTTTATGTGAGCATGATGATATGCTTATCTACTGTTCAATTAATTTTTTGATTAAAATATATTTTTCCTATAAAAAACAATAAATAGGACACACTGTGCTTCCGAAGTGTTCAGAAGACATTTGGGTAGTAATACGTTCCTAAAGTTGCAGTAATTATTGAAATTGCTATTGCCACGTCCTTTATTGGCACACAGGTCAGTTACAGCATAAAATATGTAATGGTGGCAATTTGTCAGCAGTGAATTCTGACAGGACAGGATTCAGTGCATGATTTTATGTGTTTACAAAACTATATCGCCCCCCTCCTCCCCCATCTCCTTACAGTCTCACTCTCTGATGCTTATCCTCTTTGTTCCAAATGCAGACGCAGATTCTCTTCACCTGCATAACATCCTGAGGCACCTGGTGAAATGTGTGGCAAACAGAGGTCACTTATTAAATACTATTGACTGATGGACTACATTTTTTAAAAATTATTTAAAATTATTTTTGACTATAACCTCCCAGAGGGTGAAAATCACCAACTACATGACAGTGGCCCTTAATAAGGGTGTGTGAATAAATGAACTGAACCTGTCAAGACTGAAGTCTGGGATGTAAAGCCCATTGTGGTGGCCACTCAGCGCTGGTCTGCCATTCTGGAGACCCGGAAAGTTTGTTATCCCTTGTCCTCTTGTACATCCTACTTTTGTATGTGAGACATTCATCACTCTGAGATTTTTAGATTACCCTCTGCAGGAGGTACCCAAGAAGCTGTTAGGGCCGTTATTATTAGCCTGGCTGTCTGCAGTCTGCCTGTTTCCATGGTCCCCTCAAGCTCAAAGTAGCCTTCAGAATTCAACTGCACCATCCCCATCTGAGAGTGGGTTTTATTTTCTCTTTTGTTTCAAATCTTGAAGATTTCCAGGTAATAATGTTAGCAAACATTTATGGAGAGCTTACTATGTGTTAGGCAGTATTCCTAGATTCTTCATTTTATGTTTTGACTCATTTGACTATCAGAACATCCCTACGAGGTAGGCACCCCCATTTTCAGGTGAGGAGACTGAGGGTCAAATGGAAATTAAGCAACTCGCCCTGTGTCACTGAGCTGGAAGGTTGAGAAACCATTCTGCTCTGTGCTTGTCCACTCTGGGTGGGTACAGCCACTCTCTCCCTGGCTACACCTCCAATTCACTAACAAAAATGTAACTTTCTGGGCTTCCCTGGTGGCGCAGTGGTTGCGAGTCCGCCTGCCGATGCAGGGGACACGGGTTCGTGCCCCGGTCCAGGAAGATCCCACATGCTGCGGAGTGGCTGGGCTCGTGAGCCATGGCCGCTGAGCCTGCGCGTCCGGAGCCTGTGCTCCGCAGCGGTAGAGGCCACAACAGTGAGAGGCCCGTGTACCGCAAAAAAAAAAAGTAACTTTCCCTTGGCTGTTGGCTTCCCTTCCTTCCTTGTCACCTGAGATTCCACTGAAAGCTTTCCTCCTCTGCCTGCATAAAAGGTGAGGAATTCAGGGACTGAAACATCTGCTCCTGGGACCATTCCACTGTCTGTGTCTGGTGACCTATCTAGAAGACAGGTGCTCCAGGGTTTGTGAGATTTGTTTCTTAATGAGGTATCACTTAAGGAATGGGAGTTACAAACTTTTCATTAGATTGTAGGGAAAAAGGCTGTTTTCCTGATGGTTGAACTATCCAATAAAACCATATTGATATGATTTGTGTCTGAATTTCTCTTTCCTTTGTGGTGATGTTTCTGATTTAGGCTGAAACATAAATTGTGTGAATTGGCTCATGGCCGCAGGCCTGGGCTTCATGGGAGGAAGCAGCAGCAAACCTCTGTGCCTCAGTCCATGTTAGCAGAGCACTCATTCCACCGCACTCTTCTAAAAATGTAGCCGAACATACCATGGTAGTTAAGCAGAAGACTTCTAATTTTCTTTTAGTTGGGCAGTAAACATTTGGCAGTCTTCACCTCTGGGGTCGTTAGATGATGCTCACAGTTTGAGTTGCCAAATTAATGTGGATCCTGAAAGCTTTGGGGAGAATTCATTACCCTTTGACAGTTTTTCAGATTTGACGGGTGCTCTGTGCTTCTTTCTCAGAGCTCTTCCTTCATCTGGCCAATTTGAATGTTTTGGTTGGTCATATCAGTTTCCTGTAAGGAGCATCTGGGTCGTAGTGTGTTCACAGAATGATGTTTCTGTCCTTAGAGCCCTTAGAGCAAGAATTCGTCTGCATCTTCAAATCCACCTAGTCCCACTTGCCCTTGCAAAACAATTGCTGAGATGATGAATAGCCCTGTACTGGATGAGGGACCAGTGAGGTCATATCTGGATTGTATTCAATGACATTTCAATTTTAACTTCAGGCCAAAGCCAGAAAGCTAGACATGCATATCTTAGTGTTAATTCAAAAGACCACCCAAAGGATTCTTATGGACCACGAATGGCCCACGGGCCACATTGAGAACCATAGATAATGCTCTAAGAACAAAGTAAAATGAGTTCATTTAAAAATAAAGATTTTTGAAAAGTCCTAGAGAATAGGCATTAGCATAATCAATTCCCCAGATTGCTGCGGGAACTGAAAGTGAGCAGCAAGCGCTCTTGGGAGTTGTCATCTGAGCTACCACAGAGCGCTTAGGGAATGGCCCCCAACCAGGAGACATTAGTACCCTGCCCTTGGTAGAAACACTTGCTTCCAGCTCTATCTGGAGTATAAACTTTTCCAAAAATAAGACCTTGTTCTGGGCAACAGCAGAAGAAATGAGTTTAGACAAATTATGAAAAAGAATCTGGGCACAAATTAAGATGGCCATTTAGATGTTTGATTTTGATAATAAGTTGATCTTAGATAACTTTACCCACAGGTAATCTGGTGTGTTTGAAATAGCTTTTTTTTAACCCCCCTGATTATACAAACTCATTGCAAGAAATTCAGAAAAGTATAAAGAGGAAAACCACCACCGCTGCCTGGGGTAACCACAATTATTATTATTGGGGAATATCTACTTCCAGGCATAGTGGGTGTGCGTTTTTCAAACAAAAATGAGATTCATACTCAATATACTATGTTGTAGCCTGCTTTTTTTTAAACAACTGTATGGAAATATAAATTACATGCCATAAAATTCACCCATTTTAAGGATACAATTCAGTGATTTTTAGTAAATGTACAGAGTTGAGAAAGCACCACCACAATCCTGTTTTAGAATATTTCCATCATGTGACCAGCTTCTTTTGCCCAGTATATTGTGACCATTTTTCCATATCAACACAGACTACAATGGCTTCCCGATATTCCATTGTGTAAATGGGTAATACCCATATCAATACTGGTATCTATCTAGGTTCTTTTCCTTTTAATTTAACTTTTTATTATTACAGCCTTGTATATATGTTTATTTGAACTTCTCAAAATATTTTTATAAAATAAATTCCTCCAAGTGGACTTACTGGGTCAAAGTGTCAATACGTTGAAATTTTTTATTTATAGTGCCAAATTCCCCTCCAGGAAGGTCGTGTAAATTTATCCTCCCACCAGCAGTATATGGCAGGTCTCATTTCTTCGTACTCTTGATAATACTGAGTTGTCAGTCTTTTTATTCTTTGTCAATCTGTTGGGAGAAAAATAATATATTTTTCTTTAATGTACAAAAAATAATCACTCAGAGCTTTTTTCCCCTCAAGGTTATTAATACTTTTTCATATACACCACATTATTTTCTAAAATTTTTGTTTCTTTTAGCTTTATGATTTTATTTATAAAATAAAATGTTTTTACCCATAGATCTGTAAAAATATGTATCTGCAAACTGGAAAGTTCTTCCTGTAGTTGAAAATAGAAAAAGAAATGTTAATGACTTCCGTGTCTCCATTTAACAAGCATTTATTAAGTGCCTACTCTGTGTCATGTACTTGGCCAACCAGTAGAAATTGAGTGTTGAGCAAAACAGCACAATCCCTGCCCTCATGGAATTTTCATTCTGGTGCTTTACTCCTGTCTTTTCAGCTTTCTTAAGACTCTTACTTGCTCAGAGCCTTACTTTCTAAACTACAACTCAGGGAAATTCAAAATGACTTGCAAGCCTACAAAATAAAGATTATAAAATTTATAAGTTCTCTAGTATATGTGGAGAACATTCATTCAACAAATATTTATGGGGTATCTGTATGTCAAGTACTGTTGATGGTTTTGGAGATTGAATGCCAAATCAAGTGGCCTCTGCCATCAGGGAGTACAGTTTCTTTTAAATTAAGCAATTCTACCCTTGAAGCCTAAGTAATCCAGTTTCGTAAAACGATATATTGTCTTGCTAACTTAATACTTTTTCACTTATCAGTCTTTATTAAACAGTAAGATCAGCTTCGTTTTTTTTTTACTTGCCCAAACTGAGCCATTACAGTGGGTTTCAGCTTATCTACATAAATTGAAGGGAAATGGTTCCCAAAAGATAACTTGAAGGAAGTGTCATAAAATCTTTAGATCATCCTTCTGTAAAGACTGAAACACCATTTAACCTTGCCTCATAAACTTATATATGTATAACTTTATGTGTACTATATGTATAGTCAGCCTCATTCTTTTTGTTTTTTAGAATGTTTGGTAGCAAAAAAAAATTAAAATAAAAAAATGAATGGAGTATAATTATAAAAATTTTGAATCACTATATTGTATATGTGAAACTAATATATACTGTAAATCAACTACACCTCAATTTTAGAAAATTAAAAATTATAAAAAACCTCCAAGATGAAAATTCCCCAATGGGCCTTTAAAAAAAAAGAAAAAATCGTTTGATCTTCAGGCTATTTTATGTGAAAAAGACACAGATTTTAAGTCAGTGAAGATGGATGCATTGTGATACTTCATCTGACTGATATAGGGAGAGGCTGCCATCCTTACCCCAGCCCCCCTATTTGGGAAGCTACCAAGCCACCCCCCATCCACTTCCCAGCAAGTTCAGTGGGAGGAACCCCCTGCTTGACAGTCACACCTTAAGAGATTTGGAAGAAACGGAATGTAGATTCTTGCTTTGAAAAAAAGTTGAGATATATGCTATGTGCTGTGGTGCTAGCCACTAAGTGTGATATCACAGCCACCAGAATCACCAAGCCAAGGGAGGGAAGCCAAATTCTAGGAGCTGTGGAGGGTATGGGGAAGGAGAGGAGAGCCTTACGTTTGAGAAATTTTGCTAACGATAATGAGTGGTGGTGAGTGGAAGAGGAGACAATGTAGCAGGAGATGCTAGAAAGGATGGGGCAGTGAGAAGTAAACTACTTCTGTCTCTAAAGGCAAAGTCTTCCTGATACACTTCAATTAATAAAATGCCCTGGGATTGGTGTTTGTTCTTTATCTTCAGTAAATGATTCCATTTAACCCAATTGTGTCCTTCCAACTTAATTAGGAGTGGGAGACCATACTTTGCTCTATAGAAATTTGCTTTACCTGGCTGCAACATTGATTTGGGACAACACTGGCCACCAGGATTATTCTAGTTTGTACTCAGGGTTATTGCTTTTGTAGATGAATGGATCCAACCAGCTACACTATTGTACAAGCTGAATTCCTCACCACTGCGGGGTGCCGGGCATTTGGTGAGCAGCTGTGGCTGCTGCTTGCTCCTAAGGTATGAACAAATCACCCCACTGACGAGCTGAGCTCAGGGTGGTCTAATTAAAACAGATGCCACTTGGATACAACTTCACAGGACCTTGGAATGCAGGGGAGTTTAAGGGTCATCTAGTCCAACTACCCACACGTTTCCAGTGAGACCTGCAGGAACTAAATCACTTCTGCCACAGCTTGAAAAGGCAGACGTGCCACATGCATTCCCACACATGAGCCCCATTCTGGTCCATGTACACTCAAACTTTATTTGGCTGCCTGGGTGGGGACGGAGAGGAGGAGGAAGACAGCGCTGAAGGGCCGGGTCAGTAGGGGTGATTCAGCGTGTGCTCCATGATGGTCAGAAGTGCCAGCCATGTCTCCTGGGCCGTGGGGATGATCTGGGAGGCCGGCAGCAGGAAGCCATAGCGCCCGGTGTCCCGGAGCTCGAAGGTGAAGGAGTACTTGATGCCCTGGTTGTAGGTCCAGTCAATGGTGCCTCCACTGGCTTGGTCTGGGGCAGGAGCAGACCGGCAGAACAAAGGTCACTCGCTTGAAAACATTTGCATGGGCTGGGCTAATGGTCCAAAGCCCAGAGCCTCGTGCACTGTTGACTGGAGTCAGCATCTGTTGACCAAGCAGCCTGGCTTCCTCCCAAGAAGCTCCCCTGAAGGGTCTTAGTCCAAGAGGCCCAGAGAGGCAGACCAGCAATGGTTCTCCTCTCACTGGGTCATGCAAGGAAGCTCCCATGATTTTGAAAGCCACCTCCATCTAACAGCCACTTGGGTCAAGCCCCCACATATACCAGAGTTGCCCACTTGGGTAACCAGGACTGTCCCCCAGATGCTGGTCTGCAGGGGGAAAGTGCAAGGGTCAGAGTCAAAGCAAAAGCCCCTCGTCTGTCTTTTGCAGACAGATTTGCAGTGCGTATCAAAGCAGCTGCAGAATCGGGCAGGGGAGAGGGAGGTGGCTGCATATCAGAATTTAACTCCACAATATTGAACGAAGCAAAAACCTTTTGACTCAGGGTTAAAACAGTTTCCAAAGAAGGCCTGGAGTCCAAAAGTAAGGCCAGCCCCAGGTGAGACTGTGACTCACTCACCCCCAGAACTGGACACTTGGGGCAGGAAGTCTGTGGTGTGTCCCTGCACCCTGCTTCTTCAGTACTCTCACCTCCTGTCAGCCACAAGCTTGCTGTGTCTCTTCAGGGCTCAATGGGATCTGAACACTGCAACCTCAACCCCCGCTGCCATCCCCGCCACCTGTCTCTGCTGTAGCCACTGGGTCTCTGTGCTCTTCCTGCCGTTCCCATACACGCCAGGTCAGGGCACACGGGAAGGCCTTTGTTCTAGAAGATTCCTCTGCCTGGAAGGCTCTTCCTCAAATAGCCTCTTAGCTCCATCCCTCCTTTCCTTCAATACTTGCCCAAATTTCACTCTCTCAATGAGGCCTATGCTTCAGTCCACCTGCCCTGCTTCCACCCCCAGTACTCCTGAGTCCCCTCACCCTGTCCTAGTAGTTCTTTTTCTCCCAGCACTTATCACCTAACACATGGTATCATTTCCTTATTCATGTTTATTGTCATGGCTGGCTAGAATGGAGGTTTCCTGATCTTGGCTTATTTTTATTCCCAACTGTATCCCAAGCACACAAAACAAGGCCTGGTGTATCATAGGTGTTCAATAAACATTTGTTGACTTAATTCCATGTTGATGTAGCAGTCCTCCTCTCAGGGGCAGTGCATGGATAAGTAAGCTGGGAAAAGATAGGATATGTTCTCTAACTGAAGGGCATTGGAGGAAGAGTATTTTTTAAGTTGAATTTCTTAGGGATCTACAATACAAAGGCCAGCAGAACTCTCTACCCGCTCCATGCATGAAGCTGAACTTAACCCCAAGATAAGAGTTCTCAGAGGAACTGAAGGGTTTGTCTGAAGGTATCGAGGAAGGCAGAGTTCACATGAGGAAAGGGCCCCGCTGCCCACCAAGCCAGCAGTAGTCAGGCATGGCCAGGGCTGTTCTCCTCACCCATGCTCCCAGGTTGGGGAACCCTTGGCTACCTCCTGCAGGAGAGACACTTCCTCCAGCGGGGAAAGCCAGCTGAGCTTCCTCCCAGACCACCCACAGAGACAATGCACCTACTTACAAATTGTTGTGATGATGCTGCCATACTTGAACTTGGTCCCATACAGAGAGGTCAGGGCCTCAACAGCAGACTTAGCCACCTGATCCTGGAGAAAACGCCAAGCAAGACTGCTTGTCATGGCCAGCAGTGCCAGACCCCCAGAACCGCAGGGCCAGGGTATCCTGGGGACTGGCAGGGTGACCCAGGAGCACATACCCTGCAGAAGCTGGCCCCGAGCAGAGAGCATGGAACCTGTTGGGCCCTGCAGGGTCAGACCCGGGAACTCAGCAGGATGTGACCTTGTGGGATGTCTGGCTGCTACTTCACTGCCCTTTGGTCACCCTGCAGCTCCAAGTTTAAACTTGTGGTACAAGCTCAAAGTCCACCCCTACCCCTTCCTCTGTCATGTGACAGAAGTGACTCAACCACCCTGTGCCTCAGCTTTCCAGACAGAAAGGCTAGTCGGCCCTGCTGGTCTTCTCAAGCCATCAGGGGTCCATGGGAGAAAGGGGTGCTAGGCACAGTGCAGGGCCTCGTACCTTAAGCAGGTTTGATGGATAAACCCAGGCCCACCCAAAGCTGCCTTTGGGATGAGAGGGCAAGCAGGGATCAGCACGTACCAGCTCATCCTTGTCTGCAGGTGATTCTCTTTTGTAGCCAAAGGGATACAAGAGGAGCTGGGAGTAGCTGTGGATGGAGATGAAGGCCTTGATGTTCCTGTGGTCTTTCACAAAGTCCACGATGGACTTGACCTCCACTTCGGAATTGGCAAACTTGCCATGGTAAGTTTCCGAGCAGGGGTTGCTGCTGGCTCCCGCCTCTGTGGGAGGGGAGAGTTGGCATTCCTTACACCCAAGCAATGTAGCTTCCATGGCTTCTGGTCTTTGCATGAGTTGAGATGCAGGAGGGCTCACCCCCACCCCGGATAAGGAAAGGGCAGAAGCCTTTTATAAGCTGGGGGTCCTGCCTCCCTCCCCAGCCAAACTTGGACAAAGCTGATGGACATGCCCAGGGAGGTAGGAAGGGCTCCTCAAGCAACACCAGTTCCTGCAGTGAAATGACCACAGAGGGAAGGAGCTGAAGTTACACTAGACAACCAATAGATTGGTTTCAGACCTCAGTTCCATTGGGAAGGACTTTACAGGCAAGGGACAAGCAGATCTCAGAGGGCCACCTTCCTCACTGTGCACCTTGGAGGAGAGGCCAACATTACCCATGTGCCTCCACTGCTGGGGCAGGAGAGGGTTGGGGGATGACAGGACAAAGGACAGTAAGAAGCCATTCTGGGGTGTCCCATCCCTGCTCCCCAAACCACACTGGGCCTTACTCCCAAAGCCAGCGTCCCAGTTCCTGTTGGGGTCCACCCCAATGCAGGTGGAGCCCGACGTCAGGGATCGAGTCTTGCGCCACATTCGATTCTGAGAAAGGAAAAGTGATCAGCCACCCAACAGAGGCCACAATCAACACAGAGCCCCAATCTGGAGCCTGGGTGTGGACACAGTATGGAATCAGAAGCCACTTTCAACTGGTTGTCAGGGAGGAAGTTCTGCAAAGGGGGCTCTTGGCTGAAGGAAAATGGAGGAGATGATGGATGGCATTTGGCCAAGGGGTTCTACTGGCAGAAAGAGGAAGGCATGTGGCAACCACCCGCCCCCAGCCCCTTAAAAAATTGATTGGTAGCATGCTGTCCCATAGACATAAAGTAGAACCAGGGAAGAAGGTCTGGGCAGTGTGTCTCCACTGGGGAAAGTCCTGTCCCCCACAACCTGGACATTTGGCAATATCTGAAGATGTTTTCGGTTGTCTCATCTGGGGGCTTGAGTCAGTCAGGAAGCTGCTTGCGCAGGACAGCCCCCGACACATGAAGAACTCTCTGCCCCAAATGTCAAGAATGCCAAGGTCAAGAAGCCCTAGTCTAGGAGGACAGGTCTGTTTGTCCCTCTCTCAACTTCTGGGAGTTGAGATTAGGGGTGAGTAGCTTGTGGGGCTCAGAGGACAGAGGCCCACCCTGCTTTCCCCAAGAAGAGGAGAAGGCCTGTACCTTGCTGTGGGTGAAGGCAAAACCATCAGGGTTGGTGACGATCTCCAAGAATATGTCCATGTTGTCCAGAATGGCAGTGAAAGCTGGGTCCTGGCCATAGTCTTGTGTGATCTGGTGGAGGTTGGGGAGCAGAGGGGCAGAGCGGGCCAGGCCAGGAATCTGCCATGCTAGAGCAATGGATGCCTGCCCTCGACCTCCCTCTGTGGTCATTGCTTCTGGATGGAAGCAGGGGCCAGGTCTTCTATGGGCCTTGGATACCGATGCCCTACCAGGCAAGAGCACCCTCACCTCCGTAGGCTTACCTTCTTTGCAAACCAGACCCCACTGGCCTGGGTGACCCACTCCCGAGAATGGATGCCCGTGTCAATCCAGATGGCTGGACGGTTGTTCCCCCCAGTGCTGAACTGGATGAGAAGAGCAGGAAAGAGTTCAGCTGGGGCCCTGTCTCACCTCCTTGAAGGGGAGTGCACCCCCACCCAGAGGCTGTCTGCTCTCTGGTATCTCAGGTTGAGGCTCTGTTTGTGGGACCATCACTCAGGTGGGATGTGGGAGTGGGTCTGGACCGGGATCCTGCAGAGCTTTGCCTCCTGCCCTCAGCTCAAGCTTGGCGCAAATAATGACTCAGCCAGACTTTCGGGCCCCTCCGTGTTCCAATGCCCATACATAGTTCTCTGTCGGAGGTCACAAACAAAACATTTTATCTGGACTACCAGACACTGGGATACTTTCCACAATGTGACACTTGACTGGAAACACTTGCGTCACCTAAAAGTTTAAATTGTGTGTGTACTGGTATGCACACACCTATGCTACACAGGGAGTCCATATAACAGTGTGTTCTCTGTAACCCTGGGCTCACCCATGGGTGCCTACGCACAGATGTGGGTGCCCAGTCTTGCAGATGTGCTCACGTACATCCACTTGCAGGTGCCCATTACCTTCAGCACGTAGATGGGACGGCCTTCGTAGCTGCTGCCGATCTGGAGCTTGCTGACAAGCTGTGGGTGCTCGGCCGCCAGCAAGTCCATGAAGTCATAGATCTGAGGAGGCAGAGGAGGGAAGGCTGCCTCCATGGCTTCCGGGCACCTGGATGCCTCCCTTAGCAGCTCTGTTAGCGAGCCTGCTGTGAGCCCTGAATGCGGAGGAGCCACGACCCAGAGCCTCGAGGCCACATGGTGACAGAGCAGATGTCACGCACACCCAGGCTGGCCCTGGCGCGTTCTGCCAGTCTGACGAAGAGCTTGGTGCTTGTGGAGGGGGGCCCCGGGGTCCCTCACCTCCTCCAGGGTGTGGTAGGTGGCGTAGTTAAAGGTGTTAGTGCTGCGGGCCCAGCTCCGGGAGGCGAGCATCTGCTCCTGCTCGTCGTCCAGCAGCGACTGCACGTCCTCTATCATGATTGTGTATCTGAGGCCATGGGCCTCCAGGAAGACTTTGACAGCCTGGATGCTGGGGAAGGGCACTCGGACGTCGATGGGGGATCCTGGCTGGGCAGGGCCCCTCCAAAAATCCAGCTGGGGAGGACAAGAGCCACTGTCACAGCGGGCTGGGAAAGGGTCTGCCTGGGACGGGGTGTCGGCACCAGAATTTCCCATATAATTGGGGATGGGGCACAGCTGTTAGGGGAAGAGGATGCAGGGAATCCCTGGGTGCTGGACAAAGTCCAGTTTGGTCAGGGAAATGGCCCAGGAAGCAGAGTGGAGAGGCTTTGAGGCAGCAAGGGAGAGAGAAGAATTAGAAGTTGGGGCGGTGTGGGGGGCTCTTTTGCTCAGATGCTCAAAGGCAGCAAGATTCTAGCACTGGGAAGTTTAAGTCACTTCCTAACAGGGATCAGTCCCATGGCTCCCTCCTGGGTGGCTGGGGAGAGAGAGCCCAGGCCCCATTTGGCCCCAGGTGGGAGGGGGTCTGAGGCGAGCCCATCTGCCCTGAGACGTACCCTGGGGCCTCAGGGCAGCTCCCACATCCTCTAACCTGTAGGTGCTCCAGGTCCTCCAGCTCCTTCACCATCTGTACCTGGGCTTCATCGGCCGCAGAGATTCGGAGCACCTGGTGCCTGGGCAGAGCGGGAGGGGAGACTGAGGGCCTGAGCAGCTCCCACTGGCTATGCGTGCTCCCCAGGTGGGAGGAGGGCGGCTGGGCCTCAGTCCTCTGGGCTGAGCAGGGGAAGCACGAGGGATCCTAGCGACGGGAGGCCTGGGCTCCTCGGAACCTTCTGGACACTGCTGCTGTCCCTATCCCAGCTTAGACTCTTTCTCTCTAAAGCTAGCTAGGCCTCCTCCTGCCTCCTCTTCTGAAGAGTCCTCCTCAGAGCTCAGATATTCTCCAGGGCTCAAGAGGCTGTCCTAAGAGACCTGACCCCTTCTCAGTCCTGGTCCCCGGTCAGCCTGCCTTCCAGGATGTGCTAGTCTGCTCCTCTCTGACCATCTTCCCATGTGTCTGTCTGTCCCTCTCCTCCAGATGCTGGCTGGGGGTTAAGTCCTCCCTATCTCCCTTCTGAGCACCCCTTCCTCTCCATGCTCCTACCCCACAAAGTCCTCTTTGCCAAGGACAGCCCCCAGCAGCACGCTCAAAATCAGCAGCCCCTGCATGCTGCAGCCAGTTGGGAAGGTCAGTTGAGGCGGAGAAGGTCCTGGGGCCTTTTAAACTCTCCCAGGACAGAGGTCTCCTGGCTGTGCCCAAGAGTTGACCTTCCACTTGCACCTGGGCTCTATCCCACGGGGAGGGAGAGGTGGGAGTTCCAAGCTCTGACACCTACCCACTCTCCCTGATAAAGTGGCAGGGAACAGGACAGCTGGAGAGATAAGCCAGGCCTCAACCCCTGGCCATGAGGGGCCATCCTGTGCCTGAGGGTCAGCTAGGGCTTGAGGCCTCCCAGCTGGAGCCCTGATTGCCCAGAGCCCTGCAGCCCACAGACCCTATGGTCCTGTTTACTGGCCCGGCAATGGAGAAGGAGCCAGGACTCTGGAGTGGCCACACCAGCTGCAGCCTCATGTGAGGTGTCCTCTTCTCCCATTTCCCTGAGCACCAGCTCTTTTGTTCCTATGAGAGAGCAGGATGGGACCTTCTGGGACCCCAGCCAGCTCCCAGATTTCCTGGCTCCTCACCACACGGGCTTTGTCCAGGGCTGCCTGACCTTTAGGGTACAACCCCGTGAAGGAAACTTCCCAGCCCCACTCTTACCAGTCTCGGTGGCCTTGTGGGAATCAGGCCACAGCACAGAAGCAGAAGTTTCCCTCCACCCCCACTGCTCTAGGGCTCCGGGATCAAGGGTTGCCCTTGATGGGAACTGTAACCAGATGTCCTCTGAGTAGAAAGTGCGGTGGTGGGAACCAGGGCCAGAACCCTGTTGGGACTGCACACTGTATAGGAGACACTGGAATTCACAACGGGGAATTTACTCTGGCTCTGGATGCTGACCTCATTGCAGAGACATCTAACACAAATCCGCCCTAATCCACCAGGGCCCCAGCGGTTCCCCAGCAGCATCTGGGGGCCCTGCTCTGGGTCAGGGCCTCAGGCTTGGGCACTGCCAACAACGAAGGCGGCCCTTTCTGGTTTCCATCTCTTCCCTCTGCCTCCCTAGCCCACCTCCTATGGTCCAACCTTCCTATGCCAAGGCAGAGTGACCCCATTACATTTACCCACAACTCTCTCCTGAGCATAGCTCTGGGAAGATGATGAAACACTGAATCCATCCTCAACAGATACTGAGCCTCCATGAAGACTGTTCCTTTCTACTCTGGCAGCCTTTCCTGCCCTCCAGACCCCAGGCAAGGCTTACCACCTCCCTGAAGCTTCCTCTGGCTTCTTTCTCTCTCACCTACCTGCCCCTTTTCTGAATGTTCATCTCTTTGCTCATTCATCCTCTGGGTCAGGTCCTGTGCTCCACCCTGAGATGATGCCCGAAGCAGACGGGTGGGTCCCTGATCTCACAGAACTCAGTCTAATGGAGAAGACAGAAGTAACCAACTAACTTGTGTCCTCTCAGGCTTTCCAAGAAGCTGTGGGTCAACAAGACAGGATTAAGCATGCAAGAGATTCATGGGGAGACACATCCATGAAGGATAAAGGGGAGAGAGAAGAGCCTTACCTCGTTGCAGGTCTGACACCCGGGAGAGGATTGGGCAGGAGGAACTCAGGCAGCAGTGCAGTTCTGAATCTTGGAGCCAACATTGCAGTTCAGGGAGCCCTACGTCCTATAGGAATGCTGGTACTAGTGCCGCATTGTGCTCAGTCACTAGCTGGGAACAGCCCGTGGGAAGTGTGGCCACATCATACCACGGTGATACTCCCCACTGACTTGTCAGGGCGCTGAGAGAGCTCACAGTCTAGCGGGAAAGACAGAAGTAACCAACCAACATGTTGGTTCTCCAACAGGTCTCCAAGAAGCTGTCACCAAGACAGGATTAAACATAAAAGACACTCACTGGGTTGCTCTCCTTGCTGTAGGAGACCTGAGCAGTGCATTTCCTGTGATATGAAGTGAAAAGTACCAGTAGGGGTATGGACTTAGAACTATGGGCTCATCCAAGAGTGTCCAGGGAAGACTTTACCAAGAAAGTGAAACTTGATCTGGGTCTTAATGACTGGATTTTGCCAGGGATGGAAGGGAAGTGGTGTTTATCACACTGCTTGGTTCTTGAGCACAAACTGATATTTATTCCTCCTTAATTGTTCCTAGAGTGTTATTTCTGTCTCCCCAATGAGACTAGACATTTCCTGAGACCAGGAACCAGGTCTCACCCATCCCTCAGTCCCCCTCATCTCTTAGTGCCCTGCAGTGCTCTCGAGCTGTTCTTTTTTAAATTTTATTTATTTATTTATTTATTTATTTATTTATGGTTGTGTTGGGTCTTCATTGCTCCGCACAGGTTTTCTCTAGTTGTGGGGATCAGGGGCTACTCTTTGTTGTGGTGCGCGGGCTTCTCACTGCAGTGGCTTTTCTCTTTGCGGAGTACGGGCTCTAGGCGCACGGGCTTCAGTAGTTGTGACTCGTGGGCTCTAGAGCGCAGGCTCAGTAGTTGTGGCACCTGGGCCTAGCTGCTCTGTGGCATGTGGGATCTTCCCAGACCAGGGCTCGAACCCGTGTCTCCTGCATTGGCAGGTGGACTCTTAACCACTACGCCACCAAGGAAGCCCCTCGAGCTGCTCTAATCTGTTCCCCACTAGGAAAGAAAGTTTTGTAGAGCCTTTCTTTAGTTTGCATTATGAAAACAATATTTCTTTTTCTATTTCTAAATCAAAAGCGGTCCTATAATTTTTAATGTTTCATGCACACTACACATGTTGAAGGGTGTGTTGGCTAACTCTTGGCCTTTTGTGAATTTCTTCCAGAAAAGACAAGACCATTGGAAAAGGGGTGGGGGGAAGGCACTGCCTCGCCAAGGGGCCTCTTGCTGCCTCCAGCCAGCAATCTAAGTTGTCCAAGAGTCATATAGTCTATTTTCTTGCAAGGTTGGAAGAGATTAATTCAATGTTGCAAGTTGAAATTAAGGCCAGCACTGGCAGGAAGCTGAAAGCTCGGTGGCAGAGGAATGTGGGTCTCAGGTGGGAATTAAGCCTAATTCCTGGGGTCCCTCCAAAGCACCTCAGTAAGCTGAAAATTGCCTTTTGGTAAAGACCAATTTGCTAGACTGGAACCTGGGGCAGAGGGCCACAACTGTGCCTCTCTACCCATGGGTATGTTTGACATCGGTCCAGAGCAAGGGCAAAGGATGAGGGCCATTGGGCTGAAAGCTGGGGGAACAGGCAGAGCACCAAGACCTATTAGCATGAGAAAGAAACCACCAGGCCGGCATCTAGATTCAAGGACAAGTCACTGGGTAAGTGCCTGAGTGCAAATAGACGAAAGACCTGCTGTTTCCACGTGGACAAGCATTCAGCATCCCTTTCTCCTTCCTGCTGGCTGAGCAAACCCAGATTGAATGCAGGTGTCAACCCTCAGGAAAGTCACCCCATTCCCAGCTTAGGGATAAATTCTAAGATTGGTCTAAGACAATCTTCAAGGAATCTCATTCTCTTTTGCAAGTGAAGTGATTGGTTTAGAGGTGGGCACGTGACACAGTTTTGTCAATGAGATGTGAGGGGAGGCCAGTGAGGAAGCTTCTAGAAAACATTTCCCCACTCTTGAGAAGGAGGTACCTTTCTCGAATATTGTCAAGTCTGTTGCCCCACCTTCGGACTATATAATATGAAAGAATATTCATTTTCTTTTCATTAATTGGGATTTCTGTTGTTGCTGTAAAAAGCATTCTAACTGGTGGACTTACTAAGCTTTTAAAGTACTTGTATTGTCAGAAGACAATAAATTTTAGCCCAGGGGAGCCTTTATGTGTAATGGAGAAAGGCACCCCTCCCACTCTGGACAGACACCATCCCTTGTCCTCAGCAGAATACCTTTGTGCAGTGCACAAACTGGGCAACTATCCGTGGCAGCCCTGTTGCCAGAGAATGTCCAGGCATGGTCAACAGAAGCTCTAAGACAATGCTTAGAGACCCCCAAACCAAAACCTAGAAAATGGGTTGTTAAAGCGGCATAAGGAGAAGCAGTCCCCCATGTCCATATTAGAGATCAAAGAGGGACAGTGGGCAAGGGAGAACTCTGAAGAGAGCACAAACGGGTGCAGTCAGAATGGCTGCAAGAAGTAGATGGATGAGACTTCAGCTATCCCCCTTTGGCAAGTGTGTTTAAGGCTGTACGTGGTAAAGTGTGCATGTGGGAAAAGAAGTCTATATGGGAATTTGAGGCAGCCAAGTGGTGGGCTGTAAAGGACATCTCTCACTTGCCCCACCAAGTATCCTCCTCCTGATAACAGCATCTCCTTTTTCCCTGAGGGTCCATCCTTCCCAACTCCGAGGCCATGTGATTCAGGTGGACCTAGCCACCCCACCCCCACCCCAGCTCTAGGGATGAGCCAACAAATTCTATTCTCTTTTTTTCCCTCAAGCTTTTTCAAGTAGGTTTTCTGTCACATGTGATTGAAAAAAGTACCCAGCTATAAAACAGATAACTAACAAAAACCTACTGTATCACACAGGGAACTCTACCCAATACTCTGTAATGGCCTATATGGGAAAAGAATCTAAAAAAGAGTGGAGATATGTATATGTATAACTGATTCACTTTGTTATACACCTCAAACTAACACAACATTGTAAATCAACTATCCTCCAATAAAATTTTTTTTAAAAGAAAAAGAAAGAAAAAAGTACCCAGCTCACACAGACATTGTCTAACTTCAGAAGAGAGCAAAATGGGAGAGGAATGCTTTGTAAAAGTAGACTGCCACAAACCCAGCATATGATTTGGGGCAGGTCCCTATACATCCCTGGACCTCAGTTTCCTCATCTACGAAGGGAGGGAGTTGGTCAGAATGATCTCCATGGTCCCTTCCAGCTGTGACACTTTATGATTGTGGGACATTTGTATTTTTACCCCCAAACAAATCTCAGCCATCGTGACAGGTCTGGGCAGGGTGGAGAGAGGCTCACCAGGTTTGTGGGAAGAGCAGAATAGAGCCACAGGGGCCCTGGGGTTTGCAGTGGGTAAGTGTTCCCAGGGTAGTGTAGGTTGGGAGGGACCACATCCTGCTGAAGCTGCAGCAGGGGGTTGTGGGGTGGAGGTGGGGGTGACGTGGAAGACGAGGAGGTGGAGGCCCATCAGCAGCCTCCTTGAGTTTTGCTTTCGTAACTGAGTGTCCAGCAGAGCCTATTTGTTTGCTTTGAAGCTGTGGAGCTGTCGTTTTAAAGTAGCTAGCAGTGTTTGTCCCCAGAATGGAGGCAGAATTTTTCTTTGGAGAAAGAGTCATCTGGAGGGAGCAGCACTCCAGTGGGTCTTTAGGAAAAGTCAAGTCAGGGCTTCCCTGGTGGCGCAGTGGTTGAGAGTCCGCCCGCCGATGCAGGGGACACGGGTTCGTGCCCCGTTCCGGGAAGACCCCACATGCCGCGGAGCGGCTGGGCCCGTGAGCCACGGCCGCTGAGCCTGCGTGTCCGGAGCCTGTGCTCCGCAGCGGGAGAGGCCACAACAGTGAGAGGCCCGCGTACCGCAAACAAAAAAAAGTCAAGTCAGAGCCCAAATCTCAGAACAGAGATGCAAAAGAGAGAGAAGCCAAGCAGGAATGTCCCATGTGTAGAAGGAAAAACGGGGAAGGGGAGGTTTGCCTCTGCCTGAGCCTGGGAGAGGAGCTGGGGAGCACTTGAGGGTGCATTGCTACACTTGGGGGCAATGTGGGAGCAGGCAGAGGGTCAAGGAGAATGAAGGCTGTAGGGGTTACCTCATGAAGGAACATGAACCAACCCCAATGACAGCAATCTCCAGCATCCAATTTAAGTGCTTTATTTTCTACATTGCATTTCCCTTCTGTATTCCCAAGTAAAATTTTGTGAGATGTTACCCTGTGGTCTTGGCTATGCTTTGGGGAATTGAGGGAGGTGGGCTGATGGGTGGGTGGATGAGAGCCACAGAAGTTGGTAAAGCTGGTTAGGAGAGAGCAAGAGGCCGAGTGCAGACCCTGGGGAGAAGTTAGTGAGGGACAAGCCGAACAAATAGCTTTGTATCATCATTCCCAAGGATGGTCCCGAATCCTGGGGTAAGGAGACTCTGAAGGCGAACAGGCTGGAGTTGTCCTTCAGGACACACCCCCCCCCCACCATCACCTACAAGAGGAACATGTCCTCACCAGTTTGTCAAGCACTGACAGGCCCTAGGTTCACTGGTTTTTCCCTCAGTTTGTACTAAGTGGCTGCCTGGGCCTTCTTATTTTTCTAAAGAAGCTTTTTAATTTTTAATTTTATTTTTCAGTAAATTCATTTTCTCTCTGGCCCTGTATGGGGTGGTCAGAGGGGAGATGGAGGAGGACAGGGGAAATGGACAGCACCTCACGGGACTCCCAGGACCCCAGCCATTAGTGCATCACCCTTGGCCTCTGCCGCCTGCCCTGCCCTCACACAGGACTCTTTCACATTCCAAACTGCCTGCCTAGTTTGTTTTTTTAAGAAAGCAATAACCACAGCACATTCACTGTGGTTCTTTATAGCTTTCCATATGTATAATCGCTCTTTCTCTCTTCAGTTTTTCCAATGTTTTTTTCTTTTAAATAAATGCTCATAAATTTTACTGGTGAAAAGGATGAAAAAACATACCAAAAAAGGACAGCTTGTTGGGAGGAAAAAAAAAAAAAAACAAGCAGAATGCAGAAAAATAAATTCTTGTTTAGCATTATATACCTAAGAAATGAGGGTGGGGGGAAATCAAGTTTTATGAAAAAGAGATTATTCTGTAATATCTTCAAAACTTGCATGTCTAAGTCTTGAGCTTTTACTTGATAAGCTTAAATCCCCAGCCATCACCCCCCTGGGCTTGCTGAGGAGACCCCTCAGTCCTAGGAGGACGATCCCCGGCTTCTCTCAGCCATTAGGTTCATGTGGGGCCTTGTGTAAGTTAGATGATCCGGAGGCCCCCAGTCTTTATAACTGCAAAGGGTTGGATTAGAAGCTTTCAAAGGACCCTTTCATCTGGAAAATTCTATGGCTTTATGATAAAGTCAGTCACTTGATGAGCTAGAGCAAAGAAATGGATTCAAAGGCCCCTTCAAATCCTCTCTCCCATCAGAGAAGCTGCAACAGACGCTGCTGGCTGCCTTCCCAATATCCATCCTCCCCTTCCTCCTTACCAGCAGAACTCCAATTTTTGGGGGGGTCAGTAATGTGTCCAGCTATAAAGCAACTTCCCAGCCTCTCTCGCAGCTGGGCGTGGTCACCTGACACAGTCCCAGCCAATAAGATGTAAGTTTAAGCCCATGGATGGCCAATTCAGCTGGCTCACATTTTTTTGCCCCTTACCCTTACCCTTTTTTTTGCCTGGAATTCAGTCATATGATGGCAACAGACTAGGGGTCAAAATGGTAGGAAAGTGGCAAAACAGAACAGGCCAGAGGGGTCTGGGTCCCCAGTGCATCAAGGAGTCACTGAACTAGCCCTGCACTGCCCACCGCAGATGGCTTATTCTGTAAGAGAAACAAAAGCTTGATCTGGTTAAGCCACAGTAAGGGGGGTTTCTGCCACATACGCTAAACCTAGTTGTAATCTGCACTAGGCTGAGGAGAAGAAACACCCCCCTTCAATGAATCTTGAGCACCTACTGTGTGCCTGACAGGACCTGAGAGTGAATAACCCAGACACGGTCGCTCCCCTCATAGGCTCTCAAACTAGCAGTAGAGACAATAACAAATAAAGAAGCCAATTAATGATTATCACTGCTATCAAAGAAAGAAATAAGGCTCAGGAAAAGAAAATAATAGATCTACTTCCAGTGGGTGGTCCTAGAAGGACTAGTGAAGCAATGAAATTGAAGGGGAAATTTTACGGAGTGGGCCACACGAAGGAAGAGTAAGAGGGAACAATATTCCAGACAAGGAGGAGCAGCACATACAAAGGCCCCTAGTTGGGAAGGAGCTGAAGGAACTGAGAAAAAGCTGGTGAGGTTGGGGCTGATGAATGAGGCGTTGAAACAAGGTGAGAGAGGGCCAGCCACCTTGTAGGGCCTATAGCAGGGCCAGCCATGCGACGCCTTGGGCGGGTTTTATTTTAAGTCACTGAAGGATTTTAAGGAAAAAAATTGCCTTTTAAGAAGACCCCCATCTGGAAAGCAGTTTCAGCCCCAACTTCTGTGGGCCTGTTGGCTGCACAGAGATCTGTGCAACAAGTTCCTGGCCCTGGTCCTGAAGGGCTTTGGGCATGACTCAGGGTCACCTGCAGGCCAGTCCCAGGCCTGCCACTCAGTAGCTATGTGCCTTTTAAAAGCCACTGTCCTCTCTGAGCCTGAGCTTCCTCATCTGAAAATAAGGACAGTAATAGTCCTACCTCGGGATTTCCCTGGTGGTGCAGTGGTTAAGAATCTGCCTGCCAATGGAAGGGACACGGGTTTGAGCCCTGGTGCAGGAAGGTCTCACGTGCTGCGGAGCAACTAAGCCCGTGCGCCACAACTACTGAGCCCGCGTGCCACAACTACTGAGCCCACGTGCCACAACTACTGAGCCCACGTGCCACAACTACTGAAGCCCGTGCACCTAGAGCCCATGCTCTGCAACAAGAGAAGCCACTGCAATGAGAAGCCTGCACACTGTAACAAAGAGTGGCCCCCGCTCACCGCAGCTAGAGAAAGCCTGCGCACAGCAACAAAGACCTAACGCAGCCAAAAATTAAATATATAAATTTATTTTAAAAAAAATAGTCCTACCTCTTAGAGCTGTGAGGAGGCAATGTGTTGAATCCTTGGAACCATGCCTGCTGCACACTATGTGCCAGAAAAGAGTTTATTATTTTCACTGTTACTGGGAAGCCCATCAGCGTCCACATACTCCTGCCTCTAAGGCAATACTTCTCCAACTAGGCATTAGCATCACCTGGGTCCCATCCTCAGAGACTCTGATTCAGTAGGGCTGAGGTGGCCTGAGAATTTGCATTTCCAAAAAGCTTCCAGGTCATGCTGATGCCTGTGGTCTGCAGACCACACTGCATTTGGCTAGGGTCAAGGCAGCCCCTTGGGAATATTTTGGGGAAGGATGACTGGCTTCCCACTGCTGTAGTCACCTTCAGCCCTAATAGACAATGGCAGAGGGTAGGAGGCCCAAAGCCCCACTCCCCCTAGAAGACTTGAACGTGTTCCTTCTGGGAAGCAGGAAAGCAGGGATCAGAGATTCTCAGCCTTTAAGGGACCTCGGAATTTCTGGGGAAGATGGTAAAAAAAGCAGATTTGGGGGTCCACCCCAGAGATTCTGTTTCAGCCTGGGGGTGGAACCCAAACATCTTTATGTTAAATGACTTCCTATAGATTCTGCCACAGGCCACGCTTGGATAAATGGTGACATGGTGGGTTTGGAGTTAGACAAACCCAAGTTCAAATCTCCCTCAACTTTCAATCTATATGGCCTTTTGTGGCCTTTAAAACTTCTCCAAATCACGCTCTCCTTATCTGAGCTTATTAATAAGCTTATTAATACCGGTAATATCCTCCCCCTCAGGATGAAATAAAAATATTTGTGCAAAGGGCATAAAAGTTATAATCACAGACTCCAGTTTGCAAAAGTATGACTTGCTTTATTTATCTAACTTAGCCCATGACCTCGGGTTTCTGTTAATAGCAGAAAACTTCAGCTTGGAAATTCTAGACCACTTCCAGCTCTAAAAAAACTCATCTTTTTTGGGAAACTCTAGCCCGAGTCAGGATTCTTTCATCTTCTGTCACTGGCCCTTCCCCTGGAAATGATCTAGGTTCTTCAGGGGTTCATTTCCCTGATTTCTCAGGCCTCCCACACGGAACAGCTGGTCCTGGGCACAGGCATGCCCAGTTGATGCCCACCGTGCCATCATGGCTGCTGGCTGCATGGCCCCTCGGCTCAGCCTACTTGCTTCTACCTTAAGCCTTCTTGCCTCTACCCTAAGCCTTCTTACCCGCCAACCTTCTCATTTCTTTGCTAAGAGCTCTCAACAGCTGCATTACTGATGTGTACCCAGCCATATGGCTGCCTCTAATCACCTGTCCAGAGCCCTTGCTCAGCCACTGTTAATCTGAGGCTCAGCCGCCATATTGGACATGGCCCATACCCAGAGTTTTGATCACCACTGATCCCCTCTTTCCGTTAGCTGGTCCAACTTCTGTCTTCTTTTACAGGTTGGGTGGAAAGGGGGACTTGTTCCTATTTTCCCCCGCTTTCTTCCCTGTCTGTAAAACTCTGCACCCCATGTCCTGCAGGCGCCAGTTCATGGGTATCCACAATCCTTTCCTTCAGCAACAACAATTACTAAAGTCTGGCTTTTGCAAATGAAAGTCTTGCTTCCTGCCTCAGACTTACACAAGCCCATTCAGCTCTCCAGTTGACTTCTTGTTCTCGGGGGTACTTGCCTTCCCCTGAAAGCAGGGCAAACAGACCCACCCACTATCCCGGCTGCCCAGTGTTGGGGGAAGGCAAGAGGTACAAGGAAGCCTGAGGATGGGGGAAGGGACCTCATTTGTATCTCAGAATCTCTCCCTGAGATAAAGTAAATGGCCTTGCCTAAACTAACTTCTCAGTGCACGACAACCACGATGATTATCGTGAGGAGGAAAAAGAGGACTTCTCTCTGGATGTGCAGTGCTGTGCTGTGCTGGCTCTGACTGGCTGCGACTCTGCTCCCAAGACCAAGGGAGGCTGTGAGGGTGCCCAGGAAGAGCAGGTCACAAACCAGTAACTTTTTCACTTTCGTTAACAGGGTGAGAGGGATCTTCTGAATGGAGGACTCTGAAATGTGCGTCTACTCCCTACCCAGCATGGGAAATGAAGCAGGAAGAGGAGGAGGCTGCCTGTCTGTACCCACCCCTCGCTCCGGGTGCCAGAAACACCACCACTGGAGATCCACTCCCTCAGATCAAATACTGTCCCCTCCAGGCTCACTTAAAATGTAAATACCAAAGGGACAGTGCGTGTATTTGTCGCTCCAGGGGGTGTGCTATCTGTTCTAGGCCCCGAGAACATTTCAAGAGGAGAAAAGAGAAGGGCTGCTAGTCCCCCTGTCCGCCTGGATACCTGAGGAATGAAGAGGCATTTCCAAGGCCCCTGTCCCCTCCTCAATGCTGAGCCCAAAGGGGTGGCAGTCAGTGCCAGAAGCCACCAAGCCTCTTCAAATTTTTTTTATTTCCTAAGGAGTCAGGGCAGGGGTGGGGAAGGGATCCATAACTTGGGTTTCAGGAGGAGCCCAGGCCTTGGGAAAGAAGACAAACCCTCTGGCTCTGCCCTCAGCAGTATTGTCAGTAGGGGTGATTAAGCGTGTGCTCCATGATGGTCCGAATGGCCATCCACATCTCCTGGGCTGTGGGGATAATCTGTGTGGCTGGCAGCAGGAAGCCATAGTGCCCCGTGTCACAGAGCTCGAAGGTGAAGGAGTACTTGATGCCACTGTCATAGGCCCAGTCGACAGTGATCCCACTGGCCACATCTGGATACAAAAGGGCAAAGAAATGCCCCCAAAAGGAAGAACAGGGTGTGGTCACAAGGTACAGAGGCATCCTGAGAGGACAGTGGGCCCTGGGGGCCAAACTCCCACCCATTCCAGACCACACCAAGCTTCCTGGCCCAGGCCTCAACCTGGGCCATACGCTGCTCATCCAGCCCAATCTCTGCCCTGGCAAAAAGAAAGCTTCCGGAGGCCACCAGACTTGGGATATTTACCCTCAAAGAACATTGCAGTAACCCAGGCATTGGGAGATAGGCACTAATTAATGCTGCAAAGAAACAGGTGTCTGTGTCTGGGTACCGCCATTCACCCTTCTATTCAAATGTGGAAATCAGCTCTGGCCCAGCCCAGCTAGATCTATGGCACAACCCTGTGGCCAACCAGGCCTGCCAGTCAGCAGAGCTTGCACCTGGCCCGACCCTAGGTGGATGTGGTGCCTGAAGCAGCAACAGACAAGGGAAGGCTCACTCACAGAGGGTGGTGCTGATGCTGCCATAAATGTACTCGATCCCATGAACCTCATACAGGGCCTGCACTGCATACTTGGCAAGACTGTACTGCAAGATTAAATCCAGAGAGTGAGATGCCGGCGCTCCCCACACTCCCACACCCTCACCAGCTGCTGAGAAGCAGGGTCTTCAGAGCCTTGGAAGTTGAACATGTAGATGGCTCTTGTGAGAAGGAAGCACAGCACCTCCAGTTTTGAACTTGATCACATGTGAGAACAAGTCCCCCCACCCCCCACTCCCTACCATGGGGCCTGTTGGGAGTCTGCTGGATGCCTCCCCCAAGCCCTAAGCAGCCAATCTCACCAACTCTTTCTGGTTTGAAACAGGCTCCAGAGAGTGGCCATAGGGGTACATGAGCATCTGAGAGTAGCTGTGGATGGCGATCAGAGCCTTGATGTTCCCATGGGACGTGATGAAGTCCACAATGGCAGCCACTTCTGGCTCTGACTGAGGGGAGGGCCCATGATAAGTCTCTGAGCAGGGGTTGTTGTTAGAACCATTTCCTGGAAGTAGAATCAAAGCACCCAAAGTGTTCAAATTCCCAGGCTTGGGAAAGACACTTAGTGCTCACAAAATATACTATACTCCTCTACATTTCCTAGCCTCTTTTGCAGTTTGGTTGCGGTCATGTGACTACTTTTGACCAATGAGAATGTGAGCAGTGATGATGTGTCACTTCTAGTTGGAGGCTAAGAGCAAGTGCGACTTCTCGACACTCTCTTCTGTCTGTGTGCTTGAAGGAAAAAACTCTAAATGGAGAAGTGTCCTGGATCCCTCTGTCACCAGTGGAAGAAAGCTGTCGAGGAGGGTCACCTACCCACATTGGACTTTGTATGCATGAAAAATAAATTTTTATTGTGTTAAGCCACTGAGATTTGGAGGGATATTTGTTACTGCTTCATACCCTAGCCTAGTACATCAGAGGAGTGTTGCCACGCCATGACTCAGCAGCTCTGTGGCCCTGTAGGGAGCTCCCTTGGCTTGTCCTTTGGTTAAGTCCTGACTGTGGTTCCATTAGAAAAGCAGGCCTGCCTCAGCAGTTGCCAGTAGGTCTCCAACCTGGCCTCCCCTATAAGCAGTGACCCCTTTGAGCTGATCCTTCTTTGCTGACCCTCCACTGCCATGGGAAAGGCCTGGGTCAGTTGAGTGCTCAGACTTATTGTCTGCTCAAGCTTTGCCACAGCCATAGCCCAAGAACAGCATGAACTTGGAGGAAAAAAGAGACTAGATCACTATAGTTGCCCAAGGCTGGTCTGGGAACCACAGATGCAAAGAGTCTTTGAAAATTCTTCTTGGGGACCTAAGTTGGAGAGAGGGCAAAGAGCAGCTGTGCTTCTATTTCGTTCACAAATTTAATTTGTTCCCATCTCCTACTAGACTCTTTGCTCCCCATCTCTTTTCTTCCTCTTCTGTTTTCCTCCCCTCCCCAAGGGCCAGGTCATGGAGGGCTAGGCTGGGCTGGTCACGATTTGTGGGTTAGGAACACAACTGGAAACAGCATCCCAGGTCCTGCTCTCACTCCTCCTCCCTGAAATGACTGCACAGAAGCCCAGTCAGAGACCAGAGATTGCCCCAACTTCTGAAGCCTCCTGAGGATGCCAGAGCACCCCTCAGGGCAGTGAGCTGGCCAGAGAGCTGGGAGTCTTGCCCACCAGTTCAGATGCTGCTCTAGGACTGCAGCAAACAGGTCCTCCCCAAGGGTGCAGGTGAGGGCAGCGGGGAGGGATGATCTACAGATTACTCTTTATGCAGCAATTAAATTAAGGCAATAATAAAACCATAAACAAAATCTTCCCCCCTGAGTCACTAACCAGACACTCGCTATTTCTGGCCACAGGCAGGCCCAGAGGCAGTTCTGTCACCTGGGAGCGCATCTCTTCTTGGTCTTCGGGTCCTTGCCTAGGGCAAGGACTGACCCTGGTTAGAAGGGGATGTGCCTGCAGGAAACGAGGGGGTAGGAGCAGCCTCACAGGCTGGAGCTGGCCCAGCTAACAGTGGCCCTGTTTGTTGTGTCTGCTGGGAGCCTCTGCACCTGCTACACTTGATGAATGACAAATAGCAACAGATGAGCAGAGCAAGGGAGGCTGCAAGCTTTGTCTGCGTTTGCAGCCCACGCATGGAAAGTGGTTCCCCTGCCAACGACCAGGTGGCTTTGCCCAAATATGGAGAAACACTTCAGGCCGTTAGTTCTGGTTTGAGCTAGGCAGAATAAACTAATCTTCCCCTGACCAAATGGGAATTAGCTGTCTGCCTCTGACATTCACAGTCAAAGTCCTCTGAGCCTGCCTGTTTCACAAGTACCTGCTAATGGATTCATTAGCTATTTATTTTTCCTTCTCTAAAAATGTAATTTGTAGCAAGGGGAACTCACTGGAAGGACATGGTAAATTATTAAAAGCAGTAATCTTTGGGCAGGGGGATTATGGGAGCTTTTTGTCCCCTCTGGGCTTTTTTCCCACATATTTTTTTTTTACATTGTGTATATATATATATATATACTGATTTCTTTTTCCTGTGGTGAAACTCACAAAAGTTATTTTCTTTAAGAGGTAATTTGTCTTTCTTCTAGCCAGTCTGTCTCAGGGTACGTGGGCACTCCCTTCAGCCAGTTCTGAGGGGCCCACGTGGATGCCCTCTTGGGGGCAAATGTCTGGTTGTTTGGAGGTGGAAACCTAATTTTATGTGGCTGTGTTCCCTTACACAAGCAGCTAAAACACAGCCCCAGACTCTCAGGCAACCCCTACACTGTGGGCTGGTGGCCTCGCTCTGTATGCTTCAGAGCTGTCCTTATTTTTCCATGAGAACAGACTCAAATCAGATTTTCAAAGCAATGGGCATCCAGATCTAGAATGTTCTATCTCGTGGGCTTGACCTCCCATCTGCAGATCTGCTTTTCAACAGCATGGCGAGGGGGTAGGAGCAGCCAACAGCATGGCATCGTCTCCTGTGGAGCCAAACCCTGATTCCCCAGTATAGTGTGGGAGCAATATCTGGGGGCTGAGGGCTGTACCCATACACCCCTCTGTTTTGGAGACTTTCCTGGTTAGACCCAGAACCCCAACCATCAAACTGCTGCATTCCCAGGGTCCACATACTCATCTCTGGGCTTTCTGGAAGCCTCAGTTTCCCCATCTAGTCCCTAAGCCCCTCGTGTGGCAAGGGAGATAATCAGGAAGAACACCAAGGGAACTCAGGAGGAAGCTGCCTACCCCCTCCCTTGAACGATACAACCCTGCAGGTAAACAACAGTCCAACAGCCCAGGGTCACAAAGTAATTGGGCCAAAAATAAAAGCCAGGCTCAAGTCAGTGTTAATGATAAGGAACTAGCTTATTCTATGTTTGAACCTTTGTTCTGGCCTCCCCAGAGGGCAAAATTTGGGTCACAGGTCTCAGGGAATGAATTTGGAGGCATTTTCTTGTGGCATGCTCCATTCAAGGAAGGGCTAGAGATATTTGGGTGGGGCACCACAAATTCTGGGGTTTGAACAATGAGCAAGACTACTTTGGACCTCCTTAAGCCTTTCTCTGCCATATTTAGGATCTGACCCTTGCAGTTAGTCCCCAGGCAAGGAGCTGTTTCCCATGAAGGCTTAGCATATGTATACATTTAACAGACATATGCAACCTCTCCGCATACCTCACGGCCAATCCTAGGCATGTGCCTGCCTGTCCCTGGCCATGACTCACTTGCATTAGCTAACTGCTTTGCCTCCCCAGTTATGAGTCAAAATAATCTGACTGTGTGGGAGACGTGCCAGGAACCAAGTCCTCTCCAGCCCTGCCCCTGGGTGCAGCAGACTGCAGTACCTCCAAAGCCTGACTTCCAGTTCCTGTTAAGATCCACACCAATGCAGAAGATTCCGGGTCTGCTGGACTTGTTCTTCCGCCACAAGCAGTTCTGAAAATGCGCAGGGCAGGTGACCTCATTCACTGGGCCCATTCCTGGGTGGGAGCCTCTGACATCCTGGTCTAGGAAGCAGGGTCCGGCGGGCCAGGGAGGGGCAAAAGGAAGGAATCTCTGGGGCAGGATGAGGCTGGCATGGGGCTGGGCCAAGGCTGCAGATCAGATGCTTTGTGGCTAAACCTGGGGTATTATGAGGTTAAACATGGGTATGGAGAGAGGCCCAAGCACAGTCAATCAACAGTGGCCTTCCCTGGGCAGCAAGAGGGAGGCTGAAGGGCAAGAGCTGCAGCTACAGTATCTGAGCAGCCCGTCTGCCTCAGTGAGGCTCTGCAAGGAGCCCCTGCGGGGCCTGCCCCTAGGGAACCTCAGCCAAGCATCCCAAAGCCACAGTGACCTTTCCTCCATTCCCCCAGAGCTGACCCCTGATCCTTGACCCCCTCCCTCTCAGGTACTCTCACCATGCTGTGGGTATAAGCAAACCCATCAGGGTTGGAGACAATCTCCATAAAGATGTCCATGGCATTCAGTACGTCTGTCACGATGCGGTCTTTGCCATATTCATTGACAATCTGCAAGAAAGGGCAGGGTGGGGACAGGGTGAGGGACAGGAGGCCCTGCTGGGCTCTCCTCCGAAGCAGAGCAGGACATCTGTACAGCCAGTGGCTGCAGGCAGGGGTGGCACCAGTCATCAGGTTCAGCCTTGTGCAGAACCAAAGGCTTGGATTTTAAACAACTAGAAGGCAGAGGACAGCTGGGGGCTCTGTGCTGCAAAAGGCCAGAGCACGTGGCAGCTGTTCCATAGGGCAGGAGCGTACACAGCCCCCCAGGTTAGGAGAACCACGAATTAAGTTTTCAACTGGAGGTGGCCTTAAATAGTTCAGCAGCCCCCATTCCCCCAGCCCAGCCCCCATGGTCTGTGCTGACCTTCCTGGCAGTCCAGATGCCGGTGGCATGGGTGATCCACTCCCGGGAGTGGATTCCAGTGTCGATCCAGATGGCTGGGTGCTGCGAACCTCCAGTGCTGAACTGGGGAAAAGCACCGGACCCCATACAAGTTTGAACCAAAACAGCTACAGGGCTGTCCCTAGACTGCCTGGAAGGAGGCCCCAGACGTATCCTCACTGCCTGGAGCGGCCCCATGTTCCTGAGAGGGAGGCTGTAGGTGGAGGTACCTGTGCATGAGCCCATAGAAAGTGCACACGTGTGGGGGCGCCCTGGAGACATAGTGATGCTCTTGGAGAGCAAAGTGATCCAGCCAGAGGCACAGAATTTCCCAAGTTTGAAAGTATTTTAGACTAGTGCTTCTCAAACTTTGAGGGGCACGTGAATCCTCTGGGGAGCTCAGTAAAATGCAGATTCTGATTCAGTAGATCTGGAAAGGGGTGTGTGGCTGGGAGTTTCTAACAAGCTCCCAGGAATGCTGCTGCTCCTGGTCCAAAGACCCCACTGAGTAGCAAGGTCTTAGCATTAAAGGGGGAACACAGACAGCCCTTAAGGGAAATCAAAGCAGGCACAGGTGAAGTCAAATCCCGAGCTAGATGAGACCACTTGACCCTTCAGAAGAGTCCCCCAGGGCATTGTTGAGGACTGCAGTGCCTGTCTTCTCTGAGAGCTGGATGTCAAATGCCCTGCGTGGTCCACGCTCCTGAGTGCCCTTTAGGGCACACACAAAGAATCATTTTCCCGTAGGCTCCACACTCTCACCCATCCTGCCTCCTTCATGGCCAAGGGCACTGCTGCTGCCAAGTTTACTAGAGCTCTGTTTCCAGTGGCCCCTGTGAAGGGCTGAAAGGTGTCCTCATAGACTCAGGCCTGTCTGTGGGGCTGCCTGAGCCAGATGACTTCAGTTGTTGTAAATGAAGCCTCTGGGTACCGCTCTTCCCATTGAACAGATGAAGCAACTGAGGTAACAGGAAGAATGCTGACTCACTCACACTCACATCCCAAGTCCAAGGTGATGACTGGCACTCTGCAGTTCCATCTCCTTAGCAACCCCCCCACCAGATTCCTGACCCAGACATGCCAGGTCACTGCGCTACCACCTGTCCACACCTACAAGGGTGGGTCCCCGAACACCACCATCCCAAAGCTTGTGGGTCACCTCGGGACAAGAGTGTACACATCTCTCTCCCTAAAACTCCCACCCAGCCACAACCCCATATGAGCTCAACTTATGCCAGAGGCACTCACTGTACAGTCTAGTGGTCAACACTGCTAGCTTTTACCTTCAGAACAAGAATGGACCGATTTTCAAAGCTGTGGCCAATCTGAATTTTTGAGAGAATATCTGAATGATCAGTTACAAAGTTGTCGATCCAGGTATATATCTGAAAGGAATGAAGTTTCTCAGATGGGCAGTTAAGCAGGGAGGGGGCAAATCCCAGGATCTCTCTGAGTATTCTCCTTGTCCCATCCCACCCTCTTTAATGCTTTCCCACCTCCCTTGAGGATCTAAAAGTATCACAAAAATCAAAGACTACCTTGGGTCTCAGGCAGGAGCTGTGGTTAGCCTGGATTCCCAGGCTCTTCCTAAGCCTTGCCTGGAAGAGCAGCATGTGCTGCACCTACTCAGTCCCCAGGGTCGGCCTGCACGGCTCTCTCTGGTTGGAAGTTTCTCTTGCTTCCATGTTATTGGCCCATTCAATCCATTTGACAGATCTCAGTCCTTGCAGTGCTGTTTTTAGTCATCCTGACCCTTTTAGATTCTAAGCCTCTTGAAGGCAGGATTATTTATCTCTGACATCAGTAAATACTGATGGAATATACGAATTCATTCTCTTATTCTTCCAATATATAATTAAATTAACAAATATACGAAAGAAAATGGATCCCCTATTAACGGACTTCGTGAAACGGGGAGAGTGATAATGATAATAGTAGATGGACAATATCAATAATGTCATCCTTTACATGGAAATAGGATGTGTGCCTAGAGTTTCTTTCTCGACTGGGCGTCTCTATGCTTTTCTTGCATATTCTACCTTTATAAACAAGTCACAATCAGTCATGCCTGCCCTCGATGGCTGTAACTGTAATCATAAATTTTCTCCAGCTGAACGCAACTCTTTAATTCTACAAAATGGCTCTCTAACATGCCTAGCTTCCTGTCCCTCTATGCTCTAGTACTCGCAGCTGGGGTCACTTAACACAGGAATGGTCGTTCAGAGGTTAAGACCCCTGGATCCCTAGCCAGAATGTCAGATAGGAAGGTGCCTCTACCTGCTCTATTCTGGCCGGTGCTGGATCCCTGCTCTAGTGTTCCACCTCCCACGCCTGCTCTGGACCGGGCCACAGTCCCCTCTATCTGAATCCTGGCTTCTGGACCTCCTTGAGCTGTCTACCTCCTGTCGCCCAGTGTGTGCTCTGCACTCCCCAAGCGTCAGCTCACAGTCTCCTGTAGACCCCAGAGTCCTGAGGCTGGAGATCCTGAGGGCTCAAGAGGACAACAGAGCCCAGAGCCTGACCTGGCAGACCCACCTCCTCCAGGGTGTGATACGAGGAGTAACTGAAGCCACTGGTGCTACGCTCCAGCCGGCGGGATTTCGCCATGGCTTCTCTCTCCTCGTCCAGCAGCACCTAGGAAGGGAAGAGGAGGCTGGGCCAGGCATGTCTCTTCTGAGGCCCTGCCTCAGCTGGCTGCACAAACACAGCATCGACACGCGAGAATGAGCCGCTGTGAGTGTGAACTGCACAAAAGGAGGAGATGCCAGGTTGCTGGGTGATTCTTCCGCTTGGCAAGCTGGCATTCATGCTGCCATTTCCCAGATGAGCACAGGACAAGGAGTCTGGAGAACTTGGTTCTAAGTGTGCCATTGCCACTAACTTGCTGTGGAACCTTGATCTTGGTTTCCTCAGCTTTAAAATTGGGACTTGCCTTGCCCATCTCAAAAGGATAAAATGTAATAAAAGATATAAAAGTGTCTTGGAAAAGATGCTCATGAGCTACTGCCAACATTGCTTTTGTCCTCTGTGAACACTCTGTTGAGCCAAAGCCCAAGCTGAACTATGTACACTGACCCCTGGGGGAGCAGAGGGCTCCCCTGACCCACAGCATGCACTCTGCCCCAGGAAGTAGCCCAGACAGCTGATGTCCAAGCCATTCGAAAAGCCAGTCCAAATCATTGTACTTAATGTGCCAACAGTCTGTCACTCACCATCTTAACTGCCTCTTAAACACAAGTACAGATGAGCCAAAGTAATGTCCTTCCTTGAGTGGCAATTTGGAGTTGGCACACAATCCTCATGTGGTACTTCCCACAGAGAGGGCAGTACAGTGCCTGGGTTGAATTGACCTCCCACATCATCCTGGGGCATTTTTCTCAGCTCGGGACTCAGTGAGGTGGGCAGGTGCCCTTCACCCTAAGCTCATACCCTTACATTGACACCCAGGGACCGAAGCACCCCAGGACTCAGCCCTGCCTGTGCAGCATGGGAGGTACCTGGGCCCCTTTGCCACAGGGGTGCTGGGAAAGCAGAGGCCGTCAACCCAGAGTCACTCTGGTTTGCAGCTCTGGGTCACAAGTAAATCCTGATAATGCCTTGCTTCATCATCTCGGCTGATCTGGTCAGATGACCTGATGACAGGGCAAGAATTAACTATTCACGTTTCAGAGAAAAAGCAAATTAGAGAGGCAAAGAGACTTAATAGCAAAGCTAACTAGGGGCAGAGGTGAGATAAAAACCCAGATATCCTAGTTTCTAACATTATGTTCCTTAAGGCCGGCTAGCTATCAAAACTAAAAGCTAATAAGAATCTCTCTCTCTCTCTCACACACACACACACGTCTGTGTGTGTGTGTGTGTGTGTGTGTGTGTGTGTGTGTACATAGAGAGAGAAAGAGTAAGCACACATATAAAATATGAACAACAGGTGAAAAGTCCATCATACTATTCTTGTAATTTAAAAATGCTTTAAAATAATGAAAAGGCAATACCCCAAGCATAGGAAAACAACACAGTAAAATGTCAAAAAAAAAAAACCCAAAATGCCTGTTAGGAGAGAAAGATTATGATTTCAAGCAATTTTTCCTTTTCTCTATTTTTGCATTTTGGCAACGTGCTCACACTACTTCAATAAGGAAAATCTTCTAAATGAATAAATAATACTAAAACAAAGACAAAACACCCAAATGGCTAAAAATAAAGCAGCAGCCATGGCACCTTCAGTCCCAGGGCTAGAAGAAACAGTCCCGCCCTGCCCGCTGCAGCCGAGGCCACTATCAGATGACACGCTCACCCCATCGCCCCTGCCGGCTTGCTCACAGCCCTCAAGTTCACAGATTTTTAAATGGGACTGGAAGTCAATGTTTGGGGCTCATTTCATTCTCTTTTTGAGCACCAACTACACGCTAGGCATTTGTAATTGCAATGTTCTCTAGCTGAACTCGCTGGGCTGGGGACGTTCCCACTTGGGCAACGCTGGGATTGCTGGTTTAGTTAGAGATGGCTGAAGGAGCCCTGATCCTCACTGGCACAAGCACCAGCCTGGGAAGCTCTAACAAAGGAAATTTGTCTTCTTCCCAGAAAATCAACGGAAATCTCAGCAGCCTCCATGACCAATGTGTGTCCCTCACTGTGGGCCGGGCATGACCAGCTGCAGTGAGCAGCTGCAGAGCAGAGAGCAGGTCAGGCCAACGCACCCGGGGTCAGGGCCCCAACGCCGTAAAGTTAAAGGGCCCATACATCTAACTTCCTAGGGATGGAGGTGGTGAGTGAAGGTGGAGGAGAGGGAAGAAAAATTGGGAAGATAGGACCTGAGGACCCAGTTCTTTCCCCACAGCTCAGGGACACCCACAGGAAGAGAGCTCCCGTAAGGCTGTCCTTTGTTCCACACAACAGCTTGAAGGCAAATGGGAAGTCGGCACTAAACTGCAAATAACTTTCCAAACACGCTCACAGCCTTGTGAATGGATATGACACCCGCTTACAAATTGGGAATGCTCAGCCCTCACAGCTGGGCCCTTGATTCCAGGAACATTAATCTACCCTGGCCTGAAAAATACGCAGATGTTTGCTCCCTTCACAGGGCTGAGGGAAGGGGATGGGAGAACTAAGAATGCAGACTTGCCGCAGGCTTGCCTAATTACAGCCCTGTCAGGCTTCTCAGAGAAAAAAAAAAGACTCAGAAGTAAGCCATTTGCCTCCCTGGAAGCCGTAAGCTGACAGGGAAAGTAATACCTCGGTGTAATTAATTTATGACAGGAGCAAGGAAGGATGGGGACATTAAGAACAGCACCTCCAAGATGGGGGGCTGGGGGAAGCTGATCATAACGGTGAAGATGACGCCTGAGGGGAATCTGCATTCACAGCTCACTCCAACCACAGACGTAAAATGGACGAAGTTCACAGAAACAGTGGTGGCGGGCAGGAGATGGGCTCTAATGTCCGCTCTGTGAGGAGGGCAGTCACCTCTTCTCATGCATCCCTGGCCTCCTCTTCCAGGCCTAACATTTGCAGTCGCAGCTGCATGGCCGGTGGCAGTTACAGTCCATGCCTACGTTTGGATGGCGGGTGAGGGGGTACAGATCTGGGGCTGTTGGAATGGACCCCTCAGAATTCAAGACCGAACCGGGGCTTCCCTGCCCAAAAGGCAAAGCTAAAACGCCATACGAACAACGACACCGCTTGAGAAGGCAGACGGCACAAGAGTAAAGGGTCCAGGGCCTGGAGTCAGGCTGTCTCAGATTAAATCCTGACGTTCTCACTAACTTGGGCAAATTGCAAAGTTCTCTGTGCCTCAGTCTCCTAAATTAGGAAATTCTCTGCACATTCATAAAATGGGGGTCATGTTACCATGTACTTTCACACATACTTGAAGTGTTCTTGTGAGGATTAGAAGGGTGAATACATGTAAAATGCTTAGAACGCTGCCCAGCATGCAGTAAATGCCAGCTATGATGATCATGACAACGACAGGACAACAACAGTGACTCTTGGGTGACGCCAGGACTCTGGTGGAATAATCATTACAGGGCGTGACCAGGAAATCTGGGTTCCTCCAGGGAGAAGTGGTGTCTGCAGGACTTGGACAGCAGGTGACCCCATTAGTGGTCACTTGGGTGAGTCAGGCAGCCCCTGCCCCTCCCTGGGACCAAAAGAGGGGCCTAGTCCTTCTGCTGACCCTGTCTCCCAACCCCTACCCCCAACCCTCCTCAACCCCCTATCCCCATGCAGCCAGACTCTGGCTCTCCCTCAGGGCCTTACCCATGATTCCTTCCTTTCCTTGCCTATTCCTGTCTTCCTCTCCTCTTTAGAGCTGCCACCCAGCCAACACCTTTCCCACTTTTTAATCTCTTCTACTCAGCAGACCAGTGTTTGTGAAGCACACACTGGGCACTAAAGATATGGCAGCCAACAAAACAAAATTGCCTGCCCTCATGGAGCTTACAGTCTGGTAGGGGAGACAGACAACAAACAAGACAAATAAGTAAATCATATAGGATATTAGAACGCTGTACGTGCCAAGGAGAAAAGTGAGGGCGGGAACTGGGGGAGTGTGGGAGGAGAAGGGTACAACTTAAAATAGGGTGAAAAGTTGATACGTGAATCAAGTGTTGAAAGTAGTGCGGGAATAAGCCATGCCGGTATCTGTAGAAGCAGCATTCCAGCTACAAGGACCAGCAAGTGCAAAGGCCCTGAGGTATGATCCTAGTCAAGGGCACTGAAGCAGGAATAGGTCAGGCAAGCTGGAGGAACATCAAGCAGGTTCCAGTGCCTGGAGCAGAGTGAGCAAGGGGAGAATGGCCAGTGACGTGGGGTGGGGCTTGCATCGTGTAGAGCCTTACAGCAGTCTTAAGGACTTTGGGTTTTACTCTGAATGATGTGGGGAGACACTGAGGGTTTTAAGCAGAGGAGTGACATAATAGGACTTGCATATTTTTAAAGGTCACCTCTGCTGTTTTGAGGCTAGGCAATAAGGAGGCAAGGGTGGAATCAGGGAGAACCGTTAGGAAACTACCAGAATAATCCAGGTGAAGGCTGATGGGGTGTCGACCTGTGGTGATAGAATAGGATGTGGTAAGATATATTTTGAAGGGAGAGCTGGTAGGATTTGCTAATGGACTGTCTGTGGGATGTGAGAAAAGAGTCAAGGATGACTCCAGGTTTCTTGTCTGAGTGACGGGAGGATGGCACTGCCATTTCCTGAGTTGGGGAAGGCTATGGAGGAGCAGGCCAGGGAGTGGCCAGGGGAGCTAGGTTTGTACCTGTGAAGTTTGCTATGCCCATTAGACACCTAGGTGGAAATGCCAAGTAGATGGTCAGATACGTCAGTCTGGAGTTCAGGTCGGATATATAAGTCTGGCTGGAGCTATAAATATGGGAGTATTCAGGAGGTTGAAGGTATTCAATGCCATGATCCTGGATGAGGGGACAGAGGAGAGGTCAAAGGACAGAGCTGGGAAACAGGGAAACAACATGCAAAGGAGCAGCCAGTAAGATGGGACAACCAGGAGAGTGTAGTGTCGTGGAAGCCAGAAGGAGAGACGTGTTCCAGAGAGGAGAGAGTGACCAGTCAGGCTGAAAGATGAAAGAACAGGACACTGCACTCAGAGCTGACTGCTGAGTTGGACCTAGGAGCTGTGTGTGACGTTGTCAAGGGCAGTTGAGGTGAAGAAGGCGGTGGACAGTCCACCCAAGGAGAGGGATGGAGATGGTAAGTACAGTCAATATTTCCAGGAGTTTCGCTCTATGAGGAAGAGGAGAAATGGGGTGATAGCTGGAGGTGGGGGAAAGGATCAAGAGAGGACGTTTTTAAGATGAGAGAAATAACTCTAAATTTGTATGCTAATGGGAATGATCCAGGAGAAAGGGGAAAATTGGAGAAGCAGTATTTACACTAAATTGTATTTTGCTCTAGAGCGTGCTCGGAGAATGGGTGATTTTTATTTTCTCCTTTGTGCTTTCCCCTATTTTCCAAATTATCTGCCATGAATATTTATTAATTTTGTAATCAGAAAAAAGCCATTAAAATCCACAGAGCTGATTGCTCAAGTGAAGCTTTTCCATGGTGACTCATCCCAGGGAAAAAAAACAAAACAAAACCAAAGGGCTGAAAAGAATGAGGAGGTGAAGAAAAATTAAATGCAAATACAGCTCACTCAGAATCAGATAATTTCTTCCCCGGCCCACTGCAATTTCCTCACCACCCTCCTGTCTGTCAGTCTCTCCCTGTTCCTGTCCCCACCTCAACATTGTCAACATTGTCACTGTCAGAGCGATTTTTCTTAAAATGCAAATCTGATCATGTCAGAGCCCTCCGATGGCTCCCCCACGCTTTTCGGGATTTTATCTTGACTTGTTCACCTGGTGGAGGATGCCCTTTGTGCTCTGGTCTGGCCTCAGTGCCAATCATAGGCCCCTTCCCCTCCCCACCCCCCCCTCCCGCTCTTCAGCCACACCGTAATTACCGCCTTCTCGGAGCGACACGCAGTGCCTCTTATACTCGCTCCCATAGCAACCTGCTCCACTCCATCAGCGCATCATCCACTCCATTGTAATCACTGATTTACTCCCCTCAACTCTCCCATCCCCACAGCACTCAAGCGCCCCTGGATCCAGTGACTAGATTTTTTCATCTTTGTTTTTCCAGTGCCTTGCCCAATACCCGGCACACAGTAGGTATCTGCATCTGTGGGTGGAATGAATAAGCAGATCTCAAGCATCCCTCTGATCACAAGGCAGGAGTGGCAGGGGGGCACTTCCCTTCCTCAAAAATCTCCAGCACCTCTGGCCAAAGTAAAAGCTGGCACCAAGGTTTTTCACACTTTCTCTCAGCCTGGTACTAACAAGCAAGCATACTCTCTCCTCTTCCCTCTCCTTCTCATGTCCATTAAGTCAACTAACATTTACTAAGCCCCGCCTAAGTGGCAGGCCCTATGGTAGGTGCTGGGAATATAAAGATAGATAAGGCAAATGATTCTGTACCTTGAGGGGCTCAGGGGAGGGGGCTCTGGAGACAAAGACCAGCATATTAGCCAGGTCTCTCTCCGGGCATGCTCCTCCCGAACCTGCCAACAGAACGATTCATTCAGCACACAGTGGTTGAGGGCCCACCATGCAGGAGACACTATGCCAGACACTGGGGTGAGGTGATCCAGAAGACAGAAGGCAACCAGGTCTGTGCGTCAATAACTAAAACATGAGACTGGAGGCCAACAACCTGAGTGGTGCAAAGCCCTTCCCTCCTGTTAGCACCTCTGAGCTTCCCTCCTCCTAGACACCTTTCCCCATCATCACCACAAATCAACTCAACACAGCAGCCTCCTCCCAGCCCCAGCTCCCTGGGAGCCAAAATGTGATCTCAAGTATAACAATCAGAGCTTGATGCATTGCCGACAGAGCAAGTTGTTGGTGAAAATCCTGCCAGACTGGGTTAGGGCCCGGAGTCGAGGGCATTTTACTGAGAGGGCATGAAAAGCTCCCCGTTTCCCACCAGCGAAGGGAATCCAGGGGCCAGGGATGACAGGAGAGGACAGTTCCAGAGGAGCTGGTGAAGCGGGGGAGACTCACAGGTGCCTCCGGGTCCATTCCTGATATGCAGAAATCAACAGAAAAATGTCAGAGACCTCTTCCTATCTCTTTGCCAAATGCTGCAGGGTCTCCAGGGCAGGACAGAAGCAGGGAAATGCAAACTTCAAAATGCAGGCACGGGTGAAAAATGAGAATTGAGCACTAAGTCTTTTGATGTGGTAGCCTCTCTTGTCTGTGGGAGTTTCCCCATTTTTGTTTGTGGGGGGTTTAATTAGGGAAATGTCGAGCGGGAAACAGATGTGCCTGAGGAGGAAGAAAGGTCTTTGAATGGACCGCAGTGTCCCAGGCCCGTGCTTACGGGGGAAGGAATGCACCTAACGGTATGTGATGTCAAGTGTGTGCGCTCTGGGGACTGTGTATTCCCACACGCAAAGCCCTTACAGGAGATTAGCTGCAGCACAATGTGGCTGCGCAGGAATCTACGTGGATACAAATCTACAGGTACACGACGGCGTCTGCGGAGGGGTGCAGCCAGAGAGGTCTAACCCAGCGATGCCCGAAAGAATCGATTTAGGAAAGAGACTCCTTGGGATATCCTTGAAGACAGAACAATTAAAATAGAATTTCACGACATTCAGAAAAGACGCTGTAAGGTGCAGCAACGAGTGAGGGCAGGTGCCTGGGATGAAGTCTCCCTTCGCCCTCCCCAAGGGCAGGCCTGTAGCTGCTTCTCCCAAAGCTGTTCCTCTGGCAGAATCCTGCCTGGGAGAGGCCCCCAGTACTGACAGCCCTGCAGTGGAGGTTGGGGGAGGGAAACCGCAGCAGGGCTCACACTTGGCTTCTCTCACCTCTTCCTGCCTCTCTGGAGTGAAGGAATCCCCTGCTATCAAATGGCTGAGACACAACAGGGACAGGAGGGAGCAGTCAGAAAAGCAAAAGGAGCCATCCAGAAGAGGTGCCTCCCTCCCCATGGTGCCTAGAGAAGACCTGAGCTATTTCTTCCTGTCTCCCTTCTCTCCTGTCTCCTCCTTTGTTATGAACTACAAATTCCTCCATAAGAGGAAACCACAAGTAATCTTAAAAACACAACAAACTAGTGAATATAACAAAAGAGAAGCAGACTCAAAGGTATAGAGAACAAACTAGTGGTCACCAGTGGGGGGAGGAGGGGCAGTATAGGGGTTGGGGAGTGGGAGGTACAAACTGTTGGGTGTAAGACAGGCTCAAGGATGTATTGTACAACACGGGGAATATAGCCAATATTTTGTTATAACTGTAAATGGAAAGTAACCTTTAAAATTGTATAAATTTTTTAAAAATTTTAATTAAAAAAAAAAAAGAGGACTCCACAAGCTACCCTGCCATTACCATACTATGACTTATGAAGTCTGTCTTAGATTTAAATTCTCCTTGAGAAGTGTGAGGTCTCATTCTTTCCATGGTAGGTTCACAAAAATGCAGATGAAACTCCAGAAAGAAAACGTCCATTTTAGCCCTGGATGTTCTTTCTCCATGTTGGGCCCAAACCAAAACAGGATATGAAGGTGAGACCCCAGCCACAGCGCTGGGGCAGGACCTCACCTGGATGTCCTTTATCATGATGCTGTAAGCAAGGCCATGAGACTGCAGGTAAGCTTTGATGTCCTTCAGTTCAGAGAAAGGAACCCTCATATCCACAGGAAGGCTGGGCCTGGCTGGGCCACGCCAGAAGTCCACCTTGATCACAAAGGAGAAAAAAATGGGCATGTTTATCACACAATCCTGTAGGCACCCTGGAGGGCCAGATGTTCTTCTCTTATACAGTTGAAAGGGCCCCAGTTCCAAAATGAAACCCCTAAGGCCGAGCAGAAAGACAGGGACAAACAAAATCCCTAAGTCACTGAGTTTCCTTCCCTGATGTTAAGCACCTCATCTCCCAGCTTCACTCACAAAATGTAACTTCGCCTGGATGCAAAGAGCCCAAAATAATTTCTAAAGATGAGACGGCTCATCATCTGGAACATTAACATGGACAAGAACCCTGGTGAGAAGAGGGAGACATCACTGCCCCTAAACCCCAAAGGGGTAGGAGAGGCCTGATCTGGATCCCTGTGCCATCTGACTGCCATGTCTATTTTTCAGTTTGTAAAATGGAGAGACTTACTATAAAGTTTTCTGAGTCCTGGTTGATAGGGGCACTCAAACAAATAGGAACGTGGGCTTTGGGCCACATCCAGAAATATCCGGTTGTTTCAACAGCCCTCAAACAAAACCCTTCTATTATTGAAGAAAATGTTTTCCTTTGTGGAATACTTGCTGAGGACAAATGTTCTCAGAAACCAATGCTTAGGCTGACAGGGACGAACCCAAATAAAACACAGGTTTGCCAAGCTAAGCCATTGCAATTGGGAAACAGATGTGTCCAGTCTGCATGCTGCATGGCATACCACCCAGAGATACATGTACCTCTCGTATGGCTTCAGGACATTCCAGCCATTTTCAGAGCAGCCCCCCTACAGGACAGAAGGGAAAGCCAAGAAGGGCCACCCAACCTTCCAGGTGAGTGTTCCCAACCTCTTTTGAAGAGGAGGCACACTTGATTTTTCCACAGTGTTGTGATCTTTGGCAGACACACCCAGAGGGCAGGTTTGGGGTGGGGGAAGCAGGACACGGAGCCAAAGGTGCAGGCTGCTGTGAGGGAGGAGAGAACTCGTCCCCAAGCCCTGTGGAGTCCTCACCTTCTGAGGCTTCAGGCCCTCCAGATCTCTAAGAAGTGAAAGTTGCTTCTCATTTTTAGCCAGGACTCAAAGAACCTGGTCACTGGAAAGACACAGAGAGGGTGGAGGGAGCTGTTCAGAGGGATTTCTGGAAGACTGTGCTGCTTGGGAGAGGCAGAGTGGAAAAGAGGCCAGGCTGTGGGGACCTGGCAGGACAGCCGGGAGGCTAGAGGACCCCTGAGCAGAAGGACTTGTAGCCCTGGGAAGCAGGAAAGCCCTTTAGCCCAGGACCAGTGGTCTCTCCAGCCCCAAGGACAGACCACCCAGGGGACTAAATATAAAAAAGCCTGTCAGTGCCGCTGATGAACCCAATGCTAAGACAGGGGAAACAGGATGGGAAAGGAATGTGGGGGATGGAGGAGGGAGGGAGAACAAAAGGAATAAAGGAGAGAAAGGAACAGACACAGGGAGTCGGGGGCACCAATGGTGGCCCCATGTGCTCTTCATACAAGGGCCCAAGGCCATGTCTGCCCCCAGCCCCGTGCCCTCTCCTGCCTTCTCCCAAGAGCCGCAGGACATGGAAGAGATCAATCTCACACTACCTCACAGGGGGAAGCTGAGCTCCTTCCTGTCCCTCCAGAGGGGTGGGGAGGTCATGTAACTGAGCAGCCTGCAGTGTGACCTCTGGGGTCTGAGCCTGGGATGACGATGGCTCCCTCCCTGACCAGCTCTGACACCCTGGATTATGAACCCCCTCTCTAAGCTTGTGTCTCCTCTTCTCTACTATGGAAATACTATGGAGTGGTTACCTTGCGGGATCTTTGGGAAGCTGAGAAATCATGTCCGTAGAGAGTATATAATACTCATACTTATTTTTACTCAAAGGAAGACAATACCACACCCATACGTTAGGAGTACGTAGTCTTTGGGGGGTTATAACTTTTTTAAGAATCAGAGAAAAGTTACAAACACTTCCTCCAGAAAAAAAGTAGATACACAAAAAATTTTACATATGATTTCAGGGGGTTCTTGGAGCCCTGAAAGCTTACCCTTGGAGTCCAGACTAAGAACTCTAGGTTGCGGGAGGGACAATAATACAGCTGCGCGTCCTGCCCTCTCACATGAAATTGAGAGGTGACGGAGTTGGAAGTGGGTTCAGGATGGGAACTCAAATCCTGAATCCCTTCACCTTGATCAGGTCCCGCTTGGCCACCCGGTCACCTGGCTCCCAGCAATCCTCCCTCCCACTAAGGAGCAGCCACTCACCCTGTGAAATTAATTTGGCCCAAAGCTGCTGCCAGGACAAAGCTGCAGACCAGGAGCGTCTGCCTGTCCACAGGGGACAGCCCTCGGCCCACACTTCCTCTGGGGAAGCCCTGCATGCTTCTTCCTCCAGGCGAACTTCAGGGGTTCTCCTCGTGCACGGGCACGGCCAGGCCTCAGGACAGCAGAGCACCTACAGGCCGACAGGCCAGACCCGAGAATGTGCGTTAGGCTCTCTCTGGGGAGACACTGCGTGGGATTCCCACACGCCAGGTCTTGGAGAGCTGGGGCGCCCCTCCCCACTCCTAGGTGAGTCTTCTCCTGAGAAGGGGAGGAGGGGAGGGAAAGAGGAAGACAAGGCCTTTAGCTGTTTTCCTCCCCAGAGGTTTGCTGGGCCAGCCTCTCGTGAACATCGAATCCTCCATCTCCAGAGAAAGAGGAGAGAAGCCAGAGGCCAAAGGAAACCACTCCTTTCCTCCCTCTTCCTCATCTTTCTCTGTGCTCCTTCTCCCTCCCCATCCACTCACACATATCCTCCTTGCACATAAGGATGTGGACACCACTGAAACAATGCCGTGTTTAGACACAGAGCCGGTGCTCATTTCCTGTCTAAAAGGTCTGGGGCAATTGACCTAATCTCTCTAAGTCTCAATTTACTCATCAGTCAATCAAACGGGGTTAATAAAATCTCTCCTCCCTGCTTCACAGGATTCTTGGGGGGCATTAGATGAGACAACTGGGGTGAATTGGCTTGACAAAGCCTGCAAAATGTAATGTCATTATCTCAAAGCATTAGCTCTTAGTCACAGCTGCATCTTAGCTCAGGACTCCAGTTGCAGTGGAGAGAAGGGGAGAGAAGAAAATGGAGAGGGGAACAAAGGAAATGTCTATTCTATGAGAAGGAATTCAGTGAAGAGTCCCTTTTCTCTATCTTCAGGTGGTTACCATTATGCCAGGATAGGTAGTGCATTTTCTGCTATACATGAAGGTCACTGCAGTCATTATTATAGTTCTCAACAGAGAGCAGAGTCAATTTCTCAGTGCTGCTGAAGCCCCACACAGCCCCCTTTACAGTGTGGGAACAGTAGGAATAAAGCAGAGGCCAGCACACAAAGCAGTCATATTAGAAGGAGAAAGTGAAAGATGATGCCTGAATGGTAAACGATGAATCTAACAGAAAATCTGCAGGAGGTGGAGGAAAGGCAGAGACTAAATCCAACAAAGTTGTTCAGCAGAGGACATCAACAAAAGGCCACTTAACTGTCACTGGCGATTCTCAGAAGCCCCCCCTCCCCATCCATGCTTTCCCAGAATGGCCAATTAACCGGCCATGTGTACAGAGAGGGGAGCTCTTTTATTGAGAGAATGCCCTGCTCCCACACCCCGCTGGACCTACTCCATTATCTCGTAGTTCAGCTGTTCAGACATGCCAAACTCTCCTAGAACCCTGGCTTTGGGAACTCTCAGACTGAAACATTAGCAAAGGGTTTAAGGACCTAGAAAAGAAAGCAATTAGGCTTTCTACCCAAGTAACATTCAGCTTCAGTTAGAAATAGGAATAAAAGAATGTATTAGTAAACAATAGCTCAGGAATTTAAAAGAAAGAAAAGTGAGATGGTGCTAGTCACCCAAAGTACCCAGCATCTTCTTGTTCAAAAGCACCATTATAAGTCAGTAATAATAAGACAATCCCTGCACTTGGTTTAGAGGTGGGGAGAGAGAGAAAGAAAGACTGAGAGCAAGAGCAAAAGAGAGACAGAGGAGCAGTTAAGAATTCTTGAGAATTCTAAGGCAGCACTTCCAGCAGAACTTTCTAGGATAATGGAAATGCTCTATGTCTACAGTATCCAATAGGATAGCCACCAGTGGCGAGTGTGAGTGAGGAATTTTAAATTTTAATTAATTGTAATAATTTAAATGGCCACATGTGGCTAATGACTGCCATATTAGACAGCATAGTTCTATGGGAATTCACCAGCCCTGAGTACTGTCTCCAAGGCTGGATCTGAAGCAGAGACACACCGCTGCATTTGATCTAATACCTAATATTGGCTTCTCACTCAAAATTAATTACTCATTAATTAATTTTACTTTTAGACATTAAAATATCTAATTAAGTAGACATTATTTACTCAATAAATGTTTACTGAATACCTACTATGGGCCAAGCACTTGTTAAGGTGTGGGAATAAAACAGAGCAATACAGACCTAGCCCTTAGATTTCTAATGGGGTAAGTAGACAATTAAGTTAAAGAGCATAAAAATAAGTGTGAAAATATAGCTGATGTATGTGCTACAAGGGGAAGGTACAACATGCCAGGAGGATGGGTAACATGGACTCCATGTAGACTGAAAAGGCAGGGAGAGTTAACCTAAAGAAGTTGTTAGAAGGACTTTCATCTCCTACAGGTGAGTGGGCAATCCTGCCCAAATGAAATAACTAAAATGCTAGATAAAATATTTTTAATAACAACTTTTCTTAACACCTCACTGGGCTGGCATGAAAGTAAGAATCTACAGATTCCAAAAAGAAGTAAAACAAGTAAAAGCAAACTTACCTGAGAGGTAAGCAAACATGTCCCCTGAAGAGTAGATAGAGGTCTCTCAACCCTAGAGTTCTTGATCTTCCTCCTAAAAGAAAATACCTTGTAACTAGGATCATTTTCCTCCTGCTTGAAGTATATATTTAAATTTTCTTTAGTGAAGCTCTCTGTTTTTATTTGTTTGAAAATTCTTTATTTGCTTCCTTTTTTTAAATATTTATTTATTTATTTGGCTGCACCAGGTCTTAGTTGCAGCACGCAGGATCTTCCTTTTTATTTTAGTTGCAGCTGCGGGATCTAGTTCCCTGACCAGGGATTGAACCTGGGCCTCCTGCATTGGGAGCACAGAGTCTTAACCACTGGACCACCAGGGAAGTCCCTATTTGCTTTCATTCTTGAAAGAGTCTCACTGGTTATAAATTCTAGGTTGATTATTGTTTTTCTCTCAGCACATCGAAAACATTATCACTTTTGCTGTTAAAAGGTAATCATTTAGACACATGTATAATGTGTCTAAGTATAAATTTCTTTTGGTTTATCCTGCTTGAGATTGGATTACTGTACCTGGGGACAGCTCCCTCTCCACTATTGTCACAAATTTCTCAGTCATTATACTTTTTTTTTTTTTTTTTTTTGGCTGCGTTGGGTCTTTGTTGCTGCGCGCGGGCTTTCTCCAGTTGTGGCGAGAGGCGGCTACTTTTCATTGCCGTGTACGGGCTTCTCCTTGTGGTGGCTTCTCTTGTTGCGGAGCACGGGCTCTAGGCACGCAGGCTTCAGTAGTTGTGGCACGCGGGCTCAGTAGTTGTGACTCATGGGCTCTAGAGCACAGGCTCAGTAGTTGTGGCACAAGGGCTTAGTTGCTCCGTGGCATGTGGGATCTTCCCAGACCAGGGCTTGAACCCATGTCCCCTGCATTGGCAGGTGGATTCTTAACCACTGTGCCCAGGGAAGCCCCCATTATACTTTTTTTTTTTTTTTTTCTTTTCTGTGGTACGCAGGCCTCTCACTGTTGTGGCCTCTCCCGTTGCAGAGCACAGGCTCCGGACGCTCAGGCTCAGCGGCCATGGCTCACAGGCCCAGCTGCTCTGTGGCATGTGGGATCTTCCCGGACTGGGACACGAACTCGCGTCCCCTGCATCGGCAGGCAGACTCTCAACCACTGCACCACCAGGGAAGCCCCCCATTATACTTTTTAACGTTGGCTTTTTCCCAGTCTCTTTATTACCTTCTGGAATTTTGATGTAGTATATGCTAGGTGCTCTCATTCTATCCTCCAAGACTCTTAGTCATTCTGTTATATTTCTATTTCGTTGTATCTCTGGGCTACAATCTGGATAATTTACTTGTATTGAATATTGTTTCTTTAGCCCAGTTAACTGATTCTCTCATCAGCTGAGCTTAATATGTATTTTAATCAATCTCCTAAATTTTAACGTTCAACTTACACAGTTCATCGATTCTAAAACAACTTTTTTCCAGATTTTAACACCCCTGAAATCCAGGAGCATCTTATAATTGGTGGCATCTTGAATGACAATTGTCAGTATTTTTGACGACACATAAAATTATGGCTCATCTTATGATCAATCTTATTTTATAGTCAACACAGTATGGTATTCTTTTTTCATTTTTTGGAAGTTCTATTTTATTCTTTTTGAGCCCAAATGACTTGAATTTCTTACCTATTTTAGAACTTCTTGTTTGTTTTTTTTTAAACTTATAAAACTTGGACTTCCCTGGGGGCACAGCAGGTAAGAATCCGCCTGCCAATGCAGGGGACACGTGTTTGATCCCTGGTCCAGGAAGATCCCACACACTGTGGAGCAACTAAGCCTGTGATCCACAACTACTGAGGCCATGAACCGCAACTACTAAAAGCCCACACACCTACAGCCCATGCTCCGCAACACGAGAAGCCACCACAAGGAGAAGCCTGCGCACGTCAGTGAAAAGTAGCCCCCGCTCGCCACAACTAGAGAAAGCCCGTGCGCAGCAACGAAGACCCAACAAAGCCAAAAATAAATAAATTTTAAAAAATTAAATCTTTAAACTTATAAAACTTAATAATCTTATATTCTGTGTCAGATAACTGCAATATCTGAAGACTTTGCAAGTCTATTTCTACTGCATACTATTTCTGCTGGTTTTCATTCATGGTGCATTTTTTTCCTGTGCTATTTATCTGTGAGCCAGTCATTTTTTTTGGACCTTTACCTGTGGAATTGCTTTGAGGCCTAGATTGAAGTTGAGTTCCTCCAGAGAGAATTTGCATTAACTTTTATGAGTTGCCTGGGGGGGCACGTCCAACCTGAGACCACTCTAAATTAAATTAATTTGCTTGAATTATTTTGGACTACATAGTTAGCATAAATTTAGACCACAGACTCATGTAGGGGCTTACTTATTATGGTTATGAAGTCTCAGGAGATATTTTTCTCTGGATCACTTAACATCAGGATTTTAAATCCTGCACAATAACAGCAGATTATTTGCAAGCAGGTAATCAGAGTTAGTGTTTTAAGGTCCTCTGCTGTAACAAAGGTTAGACAGTGATACTTTTCTAGACTTAGGTTAAGTATGCATGTTCAGATTGCTAGAGTAATAACTTCCAAACGGGTAGAAAGGGTAAAGATGAAATGAAAAACGGGAAAAACAAATCAAAAGAAGACAGAAAGGAAGGTGGGAAAAAAAGGGGGTGTTAAAAGTAGGACAAATGGAAAGAACATAAAAAGAAGAAACTTACCTAAATATATTTCAGTCATACTAAAAGTAGTTTTAACTCTCCAGTACAAGACAAAAATTATCAGAATAGATTCTTTTTTAACCTAGCTATATGCATTCACAAGAGTTATGCTTAAAACATAAGAACAAAGAGAAACTAAAAGTCAAAGGTAGAAGAAAGATATGCTAGGTAAATGTTAACCAAAAGAAAATATCTGTAGCTTTATTAATATAAGATAAAATAAACTTCAAGGCAAAAGGCATTATGAGAAATAAGAGGGTCACTACATAATAATACTACTTTCAATTTCCCAAGAATTCTTAACATATAAAAATATTCAGGAATAATTCTAACAAATAATGTGCAATCCTTCCTGGAGACAATTATAAAACTTTATTGAAAAATGCTAAAATTCTAAATAAACCTGAAGATATACTTTATTCTAGGACAAGAAAATTCAATGTCATAGAATTACCCATTCTCCCCAAATAGATTTAGAGATTCAATATAATGCCAATCAAAAACCCAACAGCACAAAACTTCATGTTTATATAAATGTATATGAAAAAATAAAGGTCCTAAGAAGAGTCAAGACAATCTTGAAGAACAAAGTAGGAGAACTTTCCGTATCAGACATTGAAACATATTATAAAACTATAATAATTGAGACGGTACAGTATTGGCACAGATAAACAGAACATAACACAGAAATAAACCCACACCTATTTGGAAACTTAATTTTTTGCAGACTTGGCACAGCACATCATTGTGGAACAGAAAGACTATTCAATAAACGTTGCTGAGACAACTGTAGATCTACATGGGGAAAATGGAATTAAATCTCAATCATACCATATACAAAAATCAATTCCAGGTAGATTAAAATACTTAAATGTAAAAGGCAAAATTATAACACCCTCAGAAGACAACATAGAGAATATTTTATGACATTGGGATAGGTAACAATTTTTCTAAATAAGATGTGAAAAGCAAAAAAATAACTATAAAGTTTCCCATAAAGGGAAGAATGGATAAAATCAACTACATTATAATTAAGAACTTCTCACTAGAGAGTAGAAAGTAAGCCTCAACTGGAGAGGACATATTTGTAACACATAAAACTGGAAAAAAAATATCCATGATATATAAAGAACATCTGTGAATCACTTTTTTAATGGACAAAGAACACAAAAGCCCATTTCACAAGAGGACTCACAAATGATCTATAAACATGTGAAAATTATAATTAGTCAGGGAAAAGAAAATTAAACCACAGTGAAATTACCATATCATACTACCAATGTCAAGTGTTCAATGTCAGTCAATACCAAGAGTTGGCAAGGATGGGGGCAATAGCACCTCTCATCCACTCCTGGTAGAGCTTTAAATTGGTGAAATCACTTCAAAAAACACTTGTTACCTAGTGAAGTTGCACATCCTACACCCTAACAACTGCACTCCCAGCTATATGCCCTGAGGAAACTCATGTGCATGTGCAGCAAGATATATGTCCAAGATTGGATTTCTAAAATGGAGATGTAGTTGTAATACAACAGAGCAGAGGAAATGAACCGACTACAACTACATGCATCCAGCAGACGAACCTCAAAACCATGATGTTGAGTGAAAGAAGCCAAATTGGAACACGCACTGTATGTTTCTATTTATATACATTCACAAACAGGTAAGACTGAACAATATATTGTCTAGGAATATGTGCACAGCTGATAATTACAAGGAAAAGGAAGGAACTTAGCGTGGATTTGTGGTTTCATCTAGAGAAGGGAAGGGAGTGCAATGAGGAGCACCTGCAGGCTTCTAAGGTGTGTTTGCTCTTGTTAAGCTGAATGGTGGGTAAAAGAGAGTTAATTATATTTTTAACAGGCTATGAAAGCTTTACACAGGCTCTTGTACATATGATATACTTCACAATAAAATATATTTTAAAGGAAATATGGGAAAGCTAAATTCTTATTTTTCATAGTGAGAAATCAATAGAAAATGCCTAAAACTGAACAAAGCAAGAGGTAGCAATATAAACACTGTATCTAGGTTTATGGATGTGAATGTCAAGGCTAAAAGAATTCAGTTTGGTTGTTGCTGGAGAGCAAGACATGGAAAGAAGGAATGGGGAGCAGGACTCGGCTGCTTTTTATAACAAGTCTTGTAGACCTGTTGGACTCATTAAACGATGTGCTGTATAATTAATTTAAATAAAAGTGAAGTTTAAAAAGTGGCGTCTGATACCTAGGATAGTCAAATGCATGGAGACAGAAGGTAGAGTGGTGGTTTCTGGGGGCTAGTGAGGGAACGGGGTCATGAAGGGTTAGTGTTTAATGGGTACAGAGTTTCAGTTGGGGAAGACGAAAAGATATGGAAATGGATGGTACCGATGGGTGCACAACAATGTGAATTTCCTCAATGCTACTAAACTGTACACTTAAAAATTACTAAAGTGGTAAATTTTATGTTATGTATATTTTACCACACACAAAAAATTAAAGCTCAAAAAAAAGAGAGTGGAATTTGAGCTAAGTCAGGGAAAGTATGAAGGAGTTAACCATCTGAGGCAGGGTGAAGAGGTTCCAGGAAGTCTGATTCTTGCCCTGAATCCTTTCTTCATTAAAGGTATTAATTCCCACTTCTGGTTGGAAACCTCCCTAACGGTCTCCAGAGATCACATGAGGTGCTCCAATATTTGCAAATAAAACTCCCAAACTAAATTATGTTTAATTTCCAGAAGTCCCCTTTGGGTGCTTAATGGAAATGAATATATCAAATGTAATCTTAAAAAACAGAAAAACAGGAGTATCATCATTCACACTGCAAAAGGATTCTTTGACTGACAAGAGGATTTACTACAGTTTCTTAACATTCCTCCCCCGGGGACACTCAAAATGTGATTTAATTAACACAAAACAGGCTTATCCCACCTTCCAGAAATATGCCAAACAGGTGCCTTCAAGGAAATTGAGAACTGAAAATCCAAGAAAACAATGATGCACCGAAAGGTGGGTTAATGCTGCTCTAGACTAGTTTCTAAATCAACTTTATCATTGAAAAGTCCCACACTGAGGTCATTCCAGCAAGAGAAGCTGTAGCTGACCGACCATATCTCCATCACATCTCATGCTTCCCCCTATCATCACACACCATATAAATTCTAATTCTTCACAAGCATCAGTCTAACACGAAACAAGCTCATCCTGGGCTGGGGCTGTGTCACATTCATCTGTGTGACCCAAGAAACCCTGCATACAGCCCAGGCACTGCCCAGGACCTACTTATTGATGATCTGTTGATCCACTCATCCTGCTAACTGCCCAAAGCCTAGGGGAACAAACCTTGCTTCCTAGGCCTTTGTCCTTGCCTGTTCCACCAGCTCTGCATCCACCAGCTCAGAGCTCCTAAATCTTTGCTCTGTCCTGCTTCCCACTTTTAGTTACTGGACCCCTTTCTCACCACCCACAGTCAGAGACCTCACATGGTATCATACTTAAATGCAACCCTCCAATACCATGGTCTTTCCTTCCCCTCCCCCAGAACTGGCATCCACACCCAAACCTAGGCCCAGCAGTTGATGACAGACTCTTGGGCCACCCTCTGCCACATGGATGCCTTTGCTTGGACACCCAGCTGGCCTCCTCTCTATTGCAGCACACCCACCCTCTTCCTCACTGGTCCAGCCACCTACCCGGGAGACCCCAGCTCCAGTCCACCTCCACCCAGTCCCTAAAGGGGAGAGGGTTTGCCCAGTGACATTCCCTGGCCCTCAGCCCACAGCTCTCACCCCACTGTGGCTGAGGGGCTGGCCATACCAGGACCACCCAGCCAATGACGATCAGGTGCCCCAGACCACAGGCCAAGAGCCTGCTCCCAGTGAGGCAGAGGGTTGGCAGCCACCACCCAAGAAGCCACTTCCTACTTTTTTGGAGGAAGGGCACCTGCAGGCCAAGGGGTGCAGCTGCAGCCAGGGGCCAGCCCCTGGTGCTGGGGAGCCATGCATACAGCCCTATGAGGCGCTGGTGAAGTCTCTACTGTGTGGAGGAAACGCAAAGGTGACCAGACAGTTTTCCTGTCTGTGGGCCAGCAAACTCTTTCTGGAAAGGACTAAATAGAAAATATTTTAGGCTTTGGGGGGCCCATGAGGCAATATACAGCAAGTATTCTCACTGTATAGTCTTTCTTATATTAAAAAATATAAAGAGCTTTTGGGCTACACAAAAATAAGTGGAGCTAGATTTAGCCTGCAGGCTGTAGTTTGCCCACCCCTGTCTAGTTGAAGAGGCAGGCATTCACTTATGAGACTATTGGAAACTATTAGAGAGCTCAAGGGAAATCAGAGACCAGAGTTAGAAGCATTCTTCAATCAAAGCCAATGATCTCCAAAGTGAGGCATTTGCTCTTACCAGGGAGAAAGGAAGAAATTAATAAGACTCCTAGTGTATATATATTTTTAATTAATTAATTAATTAATCGATTTATTTTTGGCTGTGTTGGGTCTTCATTGCTGCGTGCAGGCTTTCTCTAGTTGTAGCGAGAGGGGACTACTCTTCATTGCGGTGCACGGGCTTCTCATTGCGGAGGCGTCTCTTGTTGCGGAGCACGGGCTCTAGGCACGTGGGCTTCAGTAGTTGTGGCGCACGGGCTTAGCTGCTCCGCGGCATGTGGGATCCTCCTATACCAGGGCTCGAACCCGTGTCCCCTGCACTGGCAGGCATATTCTTAACCACTGTGCCACCAGGGAAGTCCCTCTAGTGTATATTTTTATCTCATCCTTTTTCATTTCAATTTTTGTTTGTGTTTTACTAAATACATGATATAAGTACAATGGTATTTATACAGAATGTATAAATACATAATTACATATGTTGGGTATGACATGCTAAAAACTTTTTAATTGTAGGAGGGCAGGATGAAAAAAATCTGAAGAATGCTGGCCTAATGATCTGGCACCAATTTTGAAAAGTCTCATACTGTCATGACTTTGTTTCTGTAAGTACCTCTTCTCTTACATAGCATTGGGTGGCAAAATCTGATTTTTTAAAATTAAAACTTATTTAAATCATCGTTGACAGATACTGGAGGATTTCCCTATCTTTGAAATCAATGTATTATGGGGGGGGTACTATTTGAGCACTGCTATGAGCAAGGTTATGCCTTTAGAATCTGATGTCTGATTGAGATTTTGAATCCTTGCTGCTCCTTTTTGTCATGTGGTGTCAGAACAGTCTTCCCCCATAACAGGCCTTTGGGATCAAGAATTTTAAGACTACTGCTGGGTCCATGTTTACTTCAGGCTCTCCTTGACTTAATTACATAGTAACACTCCTTGTATGTGCTGAACTCAGCCTCTGTACAATAGCAGACTTTTGTGCAACAGAAGACAGCAACTGGGGGGATGGGGTGCTGCCTGCCAATTTAGCTCCTCACCTTACTTGATTTCATCTAAACAGAGTTGTTTGCACATTTTGCCCAGATTTTGTAAAAATCAGTGGAAAATGGAAAACTGAAATTTTTAGTGCCAATTTTTAAACCGTTGAGATAAACTTGATGCAACTGAGATAAAGATGGAAAATAAACATTCTGGAAACAAACAGCCTCACTCGGACATTCACTGGAGTAACCTAGGTAACTAGGTATTGATTTGGACAGGAAAAGAAAGATTAAAACTATAAAAGATGTTGTCAAGAACTCTGAAAGGTCAAAATTTTTACCCTGACTTCAAGTTAATAAGTTGGCTGGCCACCGTTTCCTGGATGCCAGCAGAAGACACAAAACCCTGGGTCACAGGCAAAGAACTTTATTACTCATGGCAATATCAGCATTTGTGCCAGTTCTCTGAGTTCCATTTTCCACAAAGAGGGTCAAGTGACACCTGCCCAGGCAGTAGGTTGAATTATAGGAGAGGAATCCTGAGTGTAGGGAACCTTAAATCTATGATTTCTATTCTTTTAAATTTGTTAAGTTTTTTTTTTTTTTTTTGCCATGCCGCGGCTTGCGGGATCTTAGTTCTCCAACCAGGGATCGATCCCACACCCTTAGCAGTGAGAGTGCGGAGTCCTAACCACTGGACTGAAAGGGAATTCACAAGATTATTTTTTATGGCCCAGAACGTGGTCTATCTTAGTGAAAGTCCGTGAGCGCTTGGGAAGAATGTGTATGCCACTGCTGTTGGATGGAGTGTTCCATAAATGTCAATTAGGTCAAGTCAATTGATGGTGCTGTTCAGGTCAACTATATTCTTTCTGATTTTCTGCCTGGTTGACCTAAAAATTACTGAAAAAAGGGTGTTGAAATTTCCAACCAGATAGCAGATTTGTGTATTTCTCCTTGCAGTTCTATCAGTTTTTGCCTCATGAATTTTTTTTTGTTTTGTGGTACGCGGGCCTCTCACTGTTGTGGCCTCTCCCGTTGCGGAGCACGGTCTCCGGATGCGCAGGCTCAGCGGCCATGGCTCACGGGCCCAGCCGCTCCGCGGCGTGTGGGATCTTCCTGGACCAGGGCATGAACCCGTGTCCCCTGCATCGGCAGGCGGACTCTCAACCACTGCGCCACCAGGGAAGCCCTGCCTCATGAATTTTAACACTTTCTGTTGTTAGGTGCAAACATGCTAAGAACTGTTATATATTCTTGGAAAATTAAATCCTTTATTGTTATATAATGCCCCTCTTTATCCCTGATAAGTTTCCTTTTTCTGAAGTCTGCTTTGTCTGAAATTAAGACAGCTACTACAACTTTCTTTTGATTAGTGTTAGCGTGGAATAGCTTTCTCCATCACTTCACTTTTAATATATCTGAACCTTTATATTTAAAGTGGGTTTCTTGTAGACGACTTAATAGTTGGGTCTTCTTTATCCAGACTGACAATCTCGGTCTTTTAATTGGTATATTAGACCATTCACATTTAAATTTATTACTGATATAGTTGGAGTAATATCTACCATGTTTGTAACTGTTTTCCATTTATTATACTTGTTTTTGTTTCTTTTGTTCCCCCTTACCTGCTTTCTCTGGTTTTAATTGAACATTTCAAAGAATTCCACTTTATCTTCTCCCTTGGCATATCAAGTATGCTTCTTTTAAAAATTATTTTAGTACTTGCCCTAGAATTTGCAATGTACACTTTTAACTAATCTATGTCTGCCTTCAAACAATACTACTTCACATGTGGTGTGGGTACTTTAGAACAGGTGGCCCCAACCCCTGGGCCACGGACCAGTACTGGTCTGTGGCCTGTTAGAAACCGGGCCGCACATCAGGAGGTGAGCAGCAGGCGAGCGAGCGAAGCTTCATCTGTATTTACAGCCGCTCTCCATCGCTTGCCTTACCACCTGAGCTCCGCCTCCTGTCAGCATTATGGTGAGTTGTATAATTATTTCGTTATGTATTACAAGGTAATAATAATAGAAATAAAGTGCATAATAAATGTAATGTGCTTGAATCATCCCAAAACCATCCCCCCACCACCCCAGTCCATGAAAAAATTGTCTTCCATGAAACCGGTCCCTGGTGCCAAAAAGGTTGGGGACCATTGCTTTAGAACATTCCCAGTTTCTTCCTCTTACCCCTTATAACATTGCTGAAATACAGTATATTTCACTTATCCATAAACTGTAATCTCATTGTTACCATTTTTAAACAGTTATCTTCTAGATCAATTAAGAATAAGAAAAATAAAATATTTTATTTTACCTTCATTTATTCCTTCCCCTTTCCTTTCTTTATGTAGATACAAATTTTTGACCTATGTCATTTTCCTACTCCCTGAAAAACTTTTTTTAATATTTCTTGCAAAATTCAAAATCCGAATTCCCTCAGATTTTGTTTGTCTGGGAAAGGATTTCTTCTTCACTCCTTTTTAATGTTGATATTTATCTATTATTATATTTTATTATGTAAGTTTCAGGTGTACAGCATCATAATTCAACATCTGTATACACTACAAAATGATTATCACAAGTCTAGTTACCATTCATCACCATACAGTTGACCCCCTACCCTCTATTTCACCCACCTCTCAACCCCCTTCCCCTCTGGTAACCACTAATTTGACCTCTGTATCTATGAGTTTGTTTTCAGTTTTTTTTGTTTGTTCGTTTTGTTTTTTTAGATTCAATATGAGTGAAATAATATGGTATTTATCTTTCTCTGACTGAGTTAATTCACTTATTTCATAATACCTTCATGATCCATCTATGTTGTTGCAAATGGTAGGATTTCATTCTTTTTTATGCCTGAGTGTATTCCATTTGGTATATACACCACATCTTCTTTATCCATTCATCCATCAGTGGACACTTAGGTTGTTTCCATATCTTGGCTCTTGTAAATAATGTTGTAATGAACATAGGAGTGTGTACATCTTTTTGAATTAATGTTTTCATGTTCTTTGGATAAATACCCAGAAGTGAAATAGCTGGGTCAAATGGTAGTCCTAGCCTTAATTTTTTGAGAACCCTCCATATTGTTTTCCATGGTAGCTGCACCAATTTACAGTCCCACCAACTGTGTATGAGGAATCCCTTTTCTCCACATCTTCTGCAACATTGTTGTTTCTTGTCTTTTTGGTAATAGTCATTCTAACAGGTGGGAGGTGATCTCTCATTGTGGTTTTGATTTGCATTTCCCTAATAATTAGTAATGTTGAACATGTATTCATGTGCCCGTTGGCCATCTGTATGTCTTCTTTGGGAAAATGTCTATTCAGGTCCTCTGCCAAGTTTTTAACCAAAGTTGTTTGTTTTTTGTCAAATTATATGAGTTCTTTATATATTTTGGATATTAGCCCCTTATCAGATATATAATTTGCAAATATCTTCTCCCATTCAATAGATTGCCTTTTCATTTTGATGATGGTTTCCTACGCTATATAGAAGCTTTTTAGTTTGATATAGTCCCATTTGTTTATTTTTGCTTTTGTTTCCCTTGCCTTTGGAGTCAGATCCACAAAACATCACTAAGATGTCACTAGATGTCAATGAGGTTACCACCTATGTTTTCTTCTAGAAATTTTGTGGTTTTCGGTCTTACAGTCAAGGCTTTAATCCATTTTGAGTCAATTTTTGTGTATGGTGTAAGATAGTGGTCTAGTTTCATTTTGCTGCATGTGGCTATCCAGTTTTCCCAACACTATTTATTGAAGAGACTATCCTTTTTCCTTTGTATGTTCTTTGCTCCTTTGTCATAAATTGTCCTTATACATATAGGTTTATTTCTGAACTCTCAATTCTGTTCCATTGATCTGCGTATCTGTTTTTGCCAGTACCATATTGTTTTGATTACTATATCTCTGTACTATAGTTTGGTATCAGGGAGCATGATACCTCCAGCTATGTTCTTCTCTCTCAAGACTGTTTTGCCTATTTGAGTCTCCTTCAGTCTCAAGGGATAATCTCACTGAGTAGGAATTCTAGGTTTGTGTTTTTTTCTTCAAAACTTTAAATATTTCCTTCCACTCTCTTCTTGCTTTCACAGTTTCTGACAAGAAGTCCACTGTAATTCTTATGCTTGTTTCTCTATAAGTAGTAATTTCCCCCCTGCTCGCTTTCAAGATTTTCTCTGTCTTTATTTTTCTGCAGTTTGAATACGATGATTATTTTATTATACTGAACAGTAAACAAATCTTTCCTTCACAGGGAACATTATCTCTGTCTTCCAAAGCTATTTATTGTTCTAACAGCCTTGAAAAGATAATCTGGATGTGCAGAAACATAGAGATCCATGGAAAATTTATCCATGTATAAAACACTGTGAAAATGACTGGAAATTGGGTTCAAAACAGGGTCCTCAGGGGGAATTCCCTGGCAGTCCAGTGGTTGGGACTCGGTGCTTTCACTGCTGTGGGCCTGGGTTCAATCCCTTGTCAGGGAACTAAGATCCCGCAAGTCGCCTGGCACAGACACAAAAAAAGTGTCCTCAGCCTTGGTTGTCCATTAGTATCACCTGAGCAGATCTTTACAAACCAATGTCCACCGATTCTGTTTTAATTGGTCTGGGATGGAACCTAAGCATCGGTAGTTTGCAAAAGCCCCCAGGTGATTCTGACTTATAGCCAGGGTGGAGAACACCTGTCTAAAAGATGATGAGGTGAGGTGTAATTAGTAAATATATTTTTAGCTCAGTGCTTCCCAAAGTTTGCTGGGCATGTGAATTACTTGAGAATCATGTTCAATGCAGATTCTGATTCAGTAGGTCTGGAGTGGAGCCAGAGATTCTGTTTCTGACAAGCTCCCTGGTATTGCCTGATGCTGTCATTTGACTTTGAGTAGAAAGGTTTGGGCTCACTGGGAATACTCTAATTATAATCTGTGTCTACTGCTAAAATTTCATATACATACATGTTCAGGAATTTATCATATATGAAGGGAGAAGGCAGCCTGACTCTGGAAGATGGTTTTGCAATAGAGTGAGGCCTTACGGTTCCCGGGACCACAGAAATACCTTGGGTGTTAAGATCTTGAGAAATTTGACAGACACTTCAGGGTGTTAAAAAAACAGATTTAGAACACAGGGCCATTAAATCCTAAGCAACAACTTTACTCTGAACCTTACATTGCTCAAATATTGATGATGGTAATAGTTGAGGACGGGTCCACAAATTTGGATCCAAGAACACAGGGCCATTAAATCCTAAGCAACAACTTTACTCTGAACCTTACATTGCTCAAATACTGATGATGGTAATAGTTGAGGACGGGTCCACAAATTTGGATCCAAGTGTCAGAGAAATAAAAAGTAAAATCCTGATATTACTAGAGCAAACATTCCATCAAGTTTGGGCAACTCAGGGAAAAATTGATCAATGTGTTATTATTTCTCCTTCTATTGGGAGTAAGGGAAATCATCTCTGGACTGCCTCCTCTCAATCTTTTGGTTTAATTTCTAAAGGTTATGATACCATTGGCCTCTGAGGCCACAGAGCTGGCACCTATATCCCTCCACCACTCTGCAACCCTGGCAAAGAGTAGGAGGGAAACACCCTCTTCCAGGGCCAGTGCTATTCATCATCAGGCCTTCTCCAGCCTAGCAATTTGTCCACTTTCCAGCTTGAACAAATATCTTTCTGGCTACATGAGTCCCTCATTTGTTTTCCTGAGTTAAACGGAAGGCTCCTAGACCTGCTGCCAGGCACTACAGAGCCTGGAGGACATAAAGAAACATGCCTGTAAGATATTTATCCTATTGATGGCCCTGGGGCAGGAGGGAGAGAGGGAGATCTGGGGACTTCTTCTTTGACATGCCTCCTTAACAAGTTAATACCTGTTCAACCACCAGCTGCCTCTAGAAGTATTTAGAAATACCACTTCACAATGATGAGATAGGTCATCCTTCCTCTCCCACTGGGCCTAACGTCTCTGAGTTTTCTAATACAGATTTGCTGAAATGAGAGCAGTTCTTTGCTTTCCCTGACCTCTGTGCTTCTTACATCCATCAGAAAAGAACAATACTATAGCAAGGTACTCAGAGCTGAGGAAGGGAGACTGCCTGAGCCAGTTAGCTAAGTAGATCAGCTGACTCTGCTGCAGGTGTCACCAATTTGTGCTTAGGTATTGCAGACCCAAAATAAATAAAACCTTGGCTCTGCCCTTGAGGGAATTATAAGCCCAAAATCTGGGTTAATGACTTTCTAAGGTTAGGCCAAGTTGTTTAAATACTCAAACAGAATATGTCTACCTCCTTGTTGAGAGCAGTGGGCATTTTGTCATCAAGGTTTCAAGAGGCTTTTAAAGTTAAAGATGGGAGTAGGTGGTTCTATAGGTTATCTAATCTCGAAGGGCATGAAGTCCCTAATGGATGGGTATAGTGTCTTTGGTCCATTTCAGATGTTTCTTAATAACTAAAATGTTGTCTCTTGATGACAATGTTGGGTGCAGGCACAGGGGGCAGACCCATGGGAACCACACAATGTCCCTCAGTTGTGGTCATCATCAGCCAGCAATGGCAGCCAGAGAGGGAGGCCTGGCTCCTGTTTCTTCCCTAAATTCCCTCTCATCACTGAAAACCTGGAAACTCAAAGGTTTCAGGGGTCAGGCAGATAATACAGGGCTGTGAGACCAAAGGAACTGGAGGAACTCTGTGTATTTTAAAAGCATTCAAATTGCTTTCTCAGCAACAATCTCTAGAGCTGGCCTAGAGAATCTGCTTCGCCATTTCCATCTGTCTATGTTTGGACATGTTACTTCACCTCTTTAATTCTTTGACTCCTCATCAGTAAATAGAGATAATAATACCCATCCTGCACATACCCCCAGGTGGTTGTGATAATTTAATTATCCAATATCTATAAAAGCATTTTAAAACTATAAATCATTACAAAAATGCAAGCAACTTAAACAATATCAAGTCTTCCTTATCTCTGAAGGTTTAATTTATGCTCTGTTTCTCTTAGAACTTAGGGACATACATTCCTATCTATTTTCCAGAATTCCACTGATAATACTTGTTGGAAAAGGTACTCTTTTTCTGCTGCCCTAACTTGTTGAGAGTATGGGTTATGCGATTGTTAACTTGCTGCCCTACAGCAAATCAATCGACAAATATTTACTAGCTGCTGAACTCAGCTTTGTAGGAAATACAAAAACTATGAGATTCTCTTTCTGCATTAAAGGAGCAAATTGCCCAGCTGCACCGTGGTACCCATATATTCTAAGGAGGAAAAAACTGCCTATGCTCTGTGGATGCCCCCAGTACACCTGGAGCTTTACTTCAAATACAAGAAACAGCTGTTGTTCATGATTTAAGGCTCAATACAAATAGTAGGGGGAATTTATTTTACAAGCTGTCTAGTTTGGCAAAATTCCAGAACTCATCAAATAGAAAGATAAAGATGATGGTAATAATGATAAAAATGATTCTGCAAATGACCGTCATCAAAAAATCTACAAAAAATAAATGCTGGAGGGGGTGTGGAGAAAAGGGAACTCTCTTGCACTGTTGGTGGGAATGTAAATTGATACAGCCACTAGGGAGAACAGTATGGAGGTTCCTTAAAAAACTAAAAATAGAACTACCATATGACCCAGCAATCCCACTACTGGGCATATACCCTGAGAAAACCATAATTCAAAAAGATACACGTACCACAGTGTTCATTGCGGCACTACTTACAATAGCCAGGACATGGAAGCAACCTAAATGTCCATCAACAGATGAATGGATAAAGAAGATGTGGCACATATATATAATGGAATATTACTCAGCCATAAAAAGGAATGAAATTGAGTTATTTGTGATGAGGTAGATGGACTTAGAGTCTGTCATACAGAGTGAAATAAGTCAGAAGGAGAAAAACAAATACCATATGCTAACACACGTATATGGAATCTAAAAAATGGTACTGATGAACCTAGTGGCAGGGCAGGAATAAAGATGCAGACATAGAAAACGGACTTGAGGACTCGGGGTGGGGGAAAGGGGAAGCTGGGACAAAGTGAGAGAGTAGTAGCATGGACATATATACACTACCAAATGTAAAATAGTTAGCTAGTGGGAAGCTGCTGCATAGCACAGGGAGATCAGCTTGATGCTTTGTGACAACCTAGAGGGGCGGGATAGGGAGGGTGGGAGGAGGCTCAAGAGGCAGGAGATATGGCGATATACATATACTTATAGCTGATTCACTTTGTTGTACTGCATAAACTAACACAACATTGTAAAGCGATTACACTCCAATAAAGATATAAAAAAAATTTTTTTAAAGATTCTTCATAGCTGTTCTTAAGATAGTGACATAAAAGAAGTGCAATCTACATAGGACCTTCCAAAACTGGAACATACCCTCAACTTCACCCAAAATAGACTTATAGCAGTCACGGCCTTCCCAGCACCTGTAGAAATCAATGGTGACCCTATACACTTGACATAGTTGTGCTTGGAAGCTGGACCTTTGAAGGTTTCAGGCCAGGTTCCTTTGATTAATCCAGTAAAAGGGCATCAATATTTGTTTAACATAGGAAAGCTCCCAAAGAACCCCAATATTTCAAAACCCAAATGATACTCAAAATGACAACATCCAACTAGTGCTTTTCTGTGAACTGTTGAGATCTTTAAGTCTCAAGATAAGTCTAAAGAAAATAAGGCTTCTATGGGACTTCCTTGGCGGTCCAGTGGCTAAGACTCTGTGCTTGTAATGCAGGGGGCGTGGGTTTGATCCCTGGTTAGGGAACTAAGATCCCACATGCTACGCAGCACGGCCAAAATAAGATAAGGCTTCTAATAAGGGAAAATGCCAATGTCCTCATTCATAAATGAATTTTCACCACTTGGTGAGAATAATAATTCAAGCTAACACATACTGAGTACTTCTACTTCCAGGTAAGGTGCTGAGGACTTTAATACATTAGCTTACTGAATTCTCTTGATAAGCTATTGTAAATATAGTCACTATCCTCATCTTAAAGATAAGGAAACTAGGGCTCCCAGAGGTTACATCATGGCCCAAGGTCACATGGCTGAGTTGGGCTATTCGGCTGCCCCTCACCACGTGTAACCCAGACAGAAGTGGATGTGGTCTGCCTTTCAGTCCCCAGGTGGCTGCAGTTCAATGAGTGGCTCTGGTTTCAAGTAGGCAGCACATGGATGACAGCTAATCCCATCCACAGCCATGGACAGTATCCCTCACCCTACCAGTTACTTCACAGAAGGTCTTCTTTTTGTCCCCAACAGGACTGGGTGTAAGACCTGGAAATGGCTCAGCAAGCCCCCTCCCCAGTACTTCGAAAAAGAGAATCTAAAATACATTTTTCCATTATCAATGGATTATCCCTTTCCATCCTATTTAGTGTCCTTAATAGTAGAAAATTCCATGGAGCCTGGTTTGATGTGGTATAAGAGCCTTTCAAACTGAAATGTGTTTCAGAAATTTAAGTTGTGTCCATGAATGTTTATGACTTAGATCTTCTCTTTTTCAGTGGGGTCCTCACTTAGAGGACAGGAGATATTATTTGTCTTGGGCAAGAAACCTATTGCTCTTGAGATTTTCCACCTGTAAAATGTGGATAATAACATTTAGCCCACATTTTCCACGTGGTTTTGAGGAGTATAAAAAGAAAGCAAAAAAGAGAGGTAAGAAGACTTTTACAATACAAGCCAGATGCCATCTTCTCTAACATTTCCAATCTAGAGGCCCCACCACCACCCATCACTCTCCTGACAGCAGCCAGTTTTCTTTTATTTATAGCAGCTCTCATTACCCAAATTAAAATTTTTAATTTAATTGTTTACTTGAGAACTTTCTGTGTCTCCAACTACAATGAAATTCCATGCAAGAAAGGATTTTGTCTCCTTGTTTGTCATTGAATTGCCAGCACCTAAAACTGCCCCTGGCAGACATTAGACTCTCAATAAATGCATGTTGAATGGTAAAACCTTTTTGTAAAAAAATCTATATCTTTGTTAACATTTTTAAAAATGGGATTTCAGGTCCATAGAAATAGATTAAGTATAATCCTTGGTTAATGGCACGACTTCTTTGGTTATTTATTTAGCTGTTGAATTAGGTATTTTCCCTAAAAAAAGAAAAGAAACATAACCTAAAACAAAAGCTAAGGTCCTTCATTTCACCATAGGGCCTTGACCCTTATCTCATCTCCGAGCCTCTCCCCATCTAAGGTAATCATCATTCAGAATCCCAGGTTCTTCATTTCCCTAGAAGTAGAGCCTGAGATGGGATTCTTGCTTAGGTGATTTACTGAGGGAGTTCTCAGGAGAAGGGGAGTTTGGGAAGCAGGGAGGGACAGGGGGAAAAAAAGCTAAGCAAAGATGCGGAATCTGCTGGAGGCTGGATTCCGAGCTCTCAAGCATACACTGAACCACAGCATTGAATCTACCTTGAAGTAAAAGACTAGCTGTTTGTACCCCGAGTCAGGCAGTCATTGGCTGACATGTGGGAAGGTGATAAAGAGAAAGCAGGTGCATGGCTTCCTAGGTAAGGCAGGCCTCATTTGGCTAAGGACAATTCTCCAGAGAAGGATGGGGCCTTGAGCTGTTGATAGCCAACACTCCTAGCAGCTGGGGATGAGTGCACTTGACTGGGAAAAGGGGTCTGAGCATGCCTACTATACCTTGCTTCCCTTCACCCAACCCTTTTTACTGAGTTACAGATGATTAACAATATTATATGTTTTAGGTGTACAACAAAGTGATTCATAATTTTTAAAGATTATACTCCATTTATATTATAAAATATTGGCTATATTCCCTGTGCTGCACAATATATCCTCATAGCTCATTTATTTTATACATAGTAGATTGTACTTCTTAATTCCCTACCCCTATCTTGTCCCTTCCTTCTTCCCTCTCCCCACTGTTAACCACTGGTTTGTTCTCTATATCTGAGTCTGTCCTTTTTTGTTATATTCACTAGTTTGTTTTATCTTTCAGATTCCACATATAAGTGATAACATACAGTATTTGTCTTTCTCTGACTTATTTCACTATGGCTTCCCTTTTTTACACAGTTTTATCAAATTTTATGCCTTCCTTATAAGTGTATGTGTATATATAAATTACATATATATATATATTTTTTCCCAGTTATTTGGAACTTTCTAGAAAGGAAATCACCCTAAATTTTGTTTTGACTGTAGTATAATATTTCAGTATGTGAAAATACCATACTTATTCACCCATTCTCCCACTGGTGGACTTTTAAGTTGTTTTTAGGTTTTTGCTATTATGAACAGTGTTGCTGTGAACATTCTCATTTATGTCTCCTGTTGTATACTACAAGAATTTCTTGGGTTTATGCCTGGGGTGGAATAGGTGGATCATAAAGTATGAACTTTAGAAGATAATGTCCAACTATTTTCCAAAGTGATTTTACTAATTCACACACCAACCAATAATGTATAAAAGATCCTATTATCTACCTCCTCTCCAACTTTTTTTTTAAATAGATCTTTATTGGAGTATAATTACTTCACAATACTGTGTTAGTTTCTGTTGCACAACAAAGCGAATCAGCCATATACATACACATGTCCCCATATCCCCTCCCTCTTGAGGCTCCCTCCCATCCTCCCTATCCCACCCCTCTAGGTCATTGCAAAGCACCTAGCCGATCTCCCCATGCTTTGCTGCTGCTTCCCACCAGCCAACTACTTTACATTCGGTAGTGGATGTACGTTGATGCTACTCTCACTTCGCCCCAGCTTCACCCTCTCCAACTTTTTGACTTATGTAAATTGAATAAGTATAAAATGGCATTTCATTTTGGTCTTGATTTGTATGTCTTCCATCAGTAATCATCTCTTCCTGTTTTTATCAAAATACTTGTTACCTCTTAAGTGAAATGCTTGCTCATATCTTTTGTCCATTTTTCTATCTGATTATTTGTTCTTTTCTTACTGATCTGTAGGAGTTCTTTGCATCTCCTTCATCTGTTGAGTGTATTATGAATGTTGTGACTATCGTCTCCTAGTTTGCAACTTTTCTCTCTTCATGGTGTCTTTTAATTAATAGCTCTTAATTTTATTATAGTCACAGGTATTCTTTTATGGCTTTTTATTGCCTTGCTAATAAATCTTTCTCTTAAGGAATCTAAAGGACAATCTCAATCTTGGGGGTGAGCAGGGGGGTTCCACAAATAGAGCCAGGTTACAGGCGAGTCACAGAGGCAAGCATTGTCAGGTCTACTGAGGCATTGTCTGGTCTGAGGCAGCCCTGACTAGCCAGCACAAGCGACCAGCTGGCTGGCAGGTGTGTTCTGGTTATAGAATTGGATGTATCATGCTATTAGAGCTGGATACCATTAAAAATTCTAATCATAGACTGTAATTAACTTTCCTTGCTCTGACGCCCCGCTCACTAAACAACCTTCTGATTACAATTTGGCTTCCCATGTATCTTTGCCTACAGGGAGAGAATGTACTGTTCAGGCCGACGTGAGGATCCAATCCACTAAACAGTTACATGCCATGATGTAAATTAATAAATTCGTATTCTGATTTTATCACCTGCCTCATCTGAGCTCTGTAGGCATGAGTCAGCATCCCCAAGTCTAATCAATATGGATACAGAGAATATCAAGCCTCTGAGCTGAAAAACTAAGAACTAGACCTAGGACCAGAGCAAAATCACCAAGGTAACATTACCCTGGAGGCCCCTCGGCCTGATGGAGAAGGCCTTCCTACATGTCATGTGATATGGACAGGGATTAAAACTGACTTTTGACATTACAAAGAGCTGCATATTCAAAAGCATGGCTTGGTTCCATTCAGGTGAAGGCGAAGAATAGAGGATGATCAGGAGACTCATATTGAATATTTATTGGCTTATGAGCACACACCAGATGCTGCACAAATCCTAGGCAGAAGGATAAGATTTACAGACATGTTCGAAAAAGGCAAATTTAAAAAAAAAAAAGAATAAAGAAAAAAGGCAGATGGTACATGCTAAGGAGGAATGTAGCAAGAGGAGCCTGACTGATGAATCCTTGCTCCACCTTGGTACTCATGGTCCAGGATGCAAAATAGAAAAAGGCAACTTTAAAGACCAAAAACAAAAACCAGGAGAAGGAAACACAAGGTACACCAGAGAACAAATTGTAATGTGCCAGGCAGGGAGATTACCCAGACCGGCGGAGTGATTTAGGACCAATAGGGTAAGAGAAAGATCTCTGAAGTAAGTTCAAAAGGCAAAGTAGAGGGAAGCCCATTAGGACAGATAGGGATAATTTAGCAATCCTGCTATTAGATCACCACTTCATCCAGGGTTTCTGAGTGAGCAGTACCTATAAAGACACAGATCCCCTTCTGGGATCCCAGCTACACTGAATGATAAAGAGAAGAATGTGATCAGAACTGTAGTATCTGGGAATTTTTGGCCCAGTGATGAGACGTGATCCTCTACCTTGTATTCAGACTAAGAATAAATAAACAAAAACAGAAAAGGGGGGTGACCTATATTGATGACCCTTCGGGATTTATTTTTCAAAGAAAAATATGTTCAAGAAAGGTGAGATATATTGAAGGAAGTTATGCGTCATCTTCCAAGACCAATCTAAAAGACAAACATTATCTCCCACAGCACTTCCCTTGGGGCCTCCACCAGAGCAAGATCATGGGCGTGGCTAGATTGGATGAGGCTACAGAACCATTTCACATGTCCTTTTATTCTAAAAATGAGGTAGAGACAGGCCACCCAGGAAGGGTTGATCCCAAGTGTGGCCTGCCCACTCAGCTATGTGGAAGGAAAGGCATACAAAGGGCTCAGTGAAACAGCAGGACCAAAATACAGCAGGGTGGCAGAAGTGCTTCTCTAAGCACACCACCAGAATGCACAAACTTCAAGGAAGGGGGCTGGAGAGGGGCTGACCTGTGTTCTCTACAAAGCCAGAGGGCTCTGACTCACATGTGAAGGAATAAGCTCCCTTTAATAGTGGCCTCAGTGTGTGTGTGTATACATGTGGATAAATAAATGTAGACAGAGCAGGCTCTCTTCTAGGAGAGGTTGTCCCGCACATGCTCCATGATGGTCTTCAGCCCCAGCCAGGTCTCCTCTGCAGTGGGGATGATCTGGTTGGCTGGCAGGAAGAAGCCATAGTGCCCAATATCTCTCAACTCAAAAGTGAATGCATACTTGATGCCATTATCATATGCGCAGTCAACACTGCTGCCACTAGCTGGATCTGTTAAGTCAAAAGAGAAAACACCGGGCTTCCCTGGTGGCGCAGTGGTTGAGAGTCCGCCTGCCGATGCAGGGGACACGGGCTCGTGCCCCGGTCCCGGAAGATCCCGCATGCCGCGGAGCGGCTGGACCCGTGAGCCATGGCCGCTGAGCCTGCGCGTCCGGAGCCTGTGCTCCGCAAGGGAGAGGCCACAGCTGTGAGAGGCCCGCATACCGCAAAAAAAAAAAAAAAAAAAAAAAAAAAAAAAAGAGAAAACACCTTTGAAGCCTAGTTCCTTTCAGGGTTAGATGGGAAGGGGCCTGGAGCTCTGCCCACCTGTGGTTCCTTAGGGATCTACAGTTATTTCTGAAAGTCATCAGGCCTACAACATAAACACTGGCCTGATCCCTATGTCTCAGACTGTCCTGCACCATGAGGGTCTTCACTAGTCTCAATCCAAGAGATTTTAAATCCTCATTTCCATCTTGTCACCAACTCACTGTGTAGACTCCTTCAGGTCACTGGAAGCAAATCTTTACAGAGTGTGGTAGGCAGCCTCCAAGATAGCCACGATGATCCTTGTCTCCTGGTATTCACATCCTTGTGTTGTGCCCTCCTACACTGGACAGGGCCAACTTGACCTGTTTTTCAGGAGACTGCAGAAATGAAAGTGTGTGCCCTTCAAAGCTAGGTGATAAATATCATGGCTTCAGCCTTGCTCTCTCTTGGATCACTGGCTCTGGGGAGCCAGCTGTCATGTTGTAAGGACACTCAAGAAGCCCTATAAAGAGGTCTATGTGCTGAAGAACTCAGTGCCAGTAATTATCCCTCACTTGCCAGGCATCTGAGTGAGCTATCTGAGAAGAAGATCCTCCAGCCCCATCAAGCCTCTAGATGACTGTAGCCCTGGAAGACACCTTAACTGCAACGTCCTGAGAGTCCCTGAGCCAGAGCCACCCAGATAAGAAGCTCCTGAGTTCCTGACCCACAGAAACTGTGTAAGAAAATTAGTGTTTATTGTTTTAAGCTGTTAAATTTTAGGATAGTTTTTTACATCTCAAGAGATAACTGATACACAGAGAGAAAGAAGCACAGCCCTTGGGACTTCTCTTTGCCGAAAGGCAAGAGGCCTGTTTTCCTGCTTCTTCCAGTCAAAACTCTACTAGAGAAGAAACTGGCTAAAAGTGCAAAGTGTAGATGATACTGAATACTAAAATAACACTGTAATAGCAGCTATCATTTGTTGAACATCTACCATGAGCCAGTCATCATACTGTAAAGTTTACACTTATGATCTCATTTCATCTTTAAGAGGCCAATGAGGTAGGTATTACTGTCCTTGTTTTTCAGATGAGAAAATCCAGGTTCAGAATGAATAATTTATCTAAGAAAATATAGATGGAAAATGGCAAGGCTGGAATTTAAACCCAATCCATCTGATGACAAAGCCCATGCTTTCTTCAACTGACTTGGGGTCCATTTATTATATAATATATATGTCTATTAAATGAAAATATGGGTCCCTTTGTTTTTCCATTGTTCCTAAAGGTTGTTTCTCATGATACCATTTGTGATTTTCTAGAGATGCTGCTTCTGCTACAATTACATGCTCCCAGAGGTAATGGAACAGGCTCTCCTATACTCTCTGAAATTCTTATGTAATTCCCACAGCCTTTCTCTACACTAAGAAAAATGATGAATAAAAAAAACAGGCAATGGCACCAGAAGTTTCTAGAAGTTATTTACATGGCAATCTCAAGTATTTCAGAACAGATTTTAAATTCAGGAAGGGGCCAAGAAGACCTCTGCTGAGCAAAGTGATCAGGTTCATGAACTTCACTTTACTTGGGTCCCTGCGAAGTCTACCTACTCTTTTTTTTAAAAAAAAAACATATATGGGGGACTTCCCTGGTGGCACAGTGGTTAAGAATCCACCTGCCAATGCAGGGGACATGGGTTCGAGCCCTGGTCCGGGAAGATCCTACATGCCATGGAGCAACTAAGCCCCTGCGCCACAACTACTGAGCCCACATGCATACAGCCCATGCTCTGCAACAAGAGAAGCCACCGCAATGAGAAGCCCACGCACTGCAACAAAGAGTAGCCCCTCTCGCTGCAACTAGAGAAAGCCCAGGCGCAGCAACAAAGACCCAAACGCAGCCATAAATAAATAATAAATAAATTTACAAAAAAAAGAAAAAACACATATGGGAACATACTAATAACACTGTTGTATACACTGTATTTTTCAATTAACATTTGAAGATTATTCCCTATTAGCACATACAGATCCACCTCACTCATTTAAGGGCTGCATAGTCTTTCACTGTAGTAACGCACCAAACGTGTTTTTATCCAGCACTCTACTGATGAACATTTAGTTGCTTACCAGTCTTTTGTGACTATAAACAATGCTGTCATGAACATCCTTAATACTCACAATCTATCCATGAGCTAAACGAGCCCAATGAACTTGTTTCCAAGCCCTTAGTAGATTAGAATCAATGAAGAGGAGGGGAAAGGGTTGCTAGAGGAAGGTGGCCTGAGGAAGGAGACATGAAAACTCTAAAAAGCAGACACAAGAGTTAAAGAAGCAAAACAGGCTGCGCTGTTCAGCAAAAGGATTGAACAGTCCAGTACAGCACAGAAGGCCTTCAAGGTACAACAACTGACATTCAGAAGGCCACTCAGTCATGAAGAACAGAGCTTAAATCTCTTCTATGTACTCTGTTTAAGAAGGCAGGGAAGTGTGAAAACCCATTTTAGAATTATTTTCATCTAAAATGATTAATCTAAGGAAAAGTTCAGCACTTGAAGGGACAAATGTCAACTACTTATATAACACATACAATAACCCAGGGAGTTAGAGTGCTTTTATACAAAAATTGATTTCATTTTGGGGAAGAAAGGAGGGCAGACAAAGCCTATAAAAAATACAGAAGATGGGCTCTTGAAAGAGGTAGGAAATATTATGTATCCTGGACAATGCTCAGGAGAGCCTTTCTCCTCTTCTGCTGGAGGAATCTGATGAGTATCTCTTAATTTTGGCACAGCTTATGCTGAGGAGAAGAACGTTTTTGACATGAGAGGAAAAGGCCATTCTTTAAACTGGCATCTGACCCAAAAGCCAGGACCCTGGTGACCCGCAAAGATCTTTTGAGAGGACCTCCTCAGAAGGCTCCTGCCAAGTTCCTTTAGCTCTCTTTGGTGTAGGACTCAGTTCTGACTAATTAGAGGGTGGAGAACCTCTCCTGATGTGTTTGTTCTCTGAGGAGTTCCCATTCAACAACACTAGTAATAATAAACCATGTGTAATTACTGGATTGTTGCTGCAATTAGCAACACAACCACCAGCATCATGCTGAGTGCTTTATGCAGCTTGGTGGCATGTGAAACACAGACAAGAGTGCTGAGATCAGAGTACAGAGGAGGACCCAAGAGGTAGGTTGGAGAATCTTCGCAGAAGAGGAAGACTGAGGGGAAGAGCTAGTTGAGGGCGAGGTGGGTAGGACGGGACAGCAAGTTACAGTATGGAAAAGGAAAGAATTATCAACAAGTTTGCAGGGGCTTTGAGGGTGGACCAACTGTTGGAAGACTATTTACAGAAGAGGCACAGGAGGGGAAAAGAAGGGCACTTGCTTGAAAGGAGCTTTGCTCCCCACATTTTTTGTTTCTGTTTCCCATTTATAGCTAGGGCCTTGGAGAATAATCATATCCTTCAATTTGATCTAAAAATTTAAAGATCACGGCTTCCCCGGTGGCGCAGTGGTTGAAAGTCCGCCTGCCGATGCAGGGGACACGGGTTCGTGCCCCGGTCCGGGAAGATCCCACATGCCGTGGAGCGGCTGGGCCCGTAAGCCATGGCCGCTGAGCCTGCGCATCCGGAGACCGTGCTCCGCAACGGGAGAGGCCACAACAGTGAGAGGCCCGCGTACCGCAAAAACAAAACAAACAAATAAAAAAAAAAATTTAAAGATCAGACTCACAGAATAAGGGAACTGGAAGGATCTCAGCAGGAATAGAGTGAAATGCTCAGATGAAACACTTCAGTGAGAAACCAAAACAAGGGTATTTCCTCCAATTGGGGTTGAGTTGTAGGTGATGGGCCTCAAGACCATCTTCAGGTCTGAAGTCTTGGTAGAGTTTTTGTTTTTTCAGCTCAATGCTAATGATTGTCGGGGGAACCCCTCACCTAAGCCTGTTATGCTCAACACGTGTTCATTTTGGACAGGAAGGTGAGGGGCTCCCCTCTACCCACCGTACCACCACCTCAGTTTGATGAAGGTGGCCACACGTGACAGCTACCATCACACAGACTTGACATAAATTCAGCCTATCACTAACAACAAAAAAAGACTACAACATAGGAAGGCTGACTTGCAGCTCTTCTCCCGCTCCTTTTCAAGTATCCTCTCAAAGCATTTCCTTATAACCAATAAACTCAGTGAGTACTCACAGACAGTGGTGCAGGTAGGACACACTTGGTACACAGTGTCCGACAGGGAAGCCAGAGCTTTGGCTACACACCTTGCCACCTCATCCTAGGAGTGGGGAAATCATCAGAGTGAGAAAGAATGGATCCCGAAGCCAGACATTCCTCAGCTGTTCTGTACTGCAGTGGTTTGAAAAATTCCCGACCCCACCCTCAATGTTCCCTCCTGGTCTCCTTCTTTCCCAACCAACCAGAGCAAAGGCCTAACTATGAAGTGAGGGAAATGGTATGGTTCCTCCAACTCCTTCTCTTATCCTCAGTTCTTTACTTCCAGTTTGGGGCAGGGGGTAAGGAGAGAGGTGGAAGAAGACCAGATAAGCATTCTGAAGCATGTATATTATAAACACAAATTGGAGGAACTGTATTCAAGCTCTTCATAGATCTGGAAGGCTGCTCACCAGCCCATTAGAAATCTAATAAAGGCACCACCATCTTCACCTATCCTGAGGGAAGGGAATGTCATGTTCATGAACATGAGGGAAGGGCAAGTATGTTCAAGAGAAAACCTTCTAAGAGTTAGGTGCTCCCAGAGTGGAGGTGGAGACAGGGACACCATATATGGATGTGCCCTACACAGAGCACCTCGAGAGCAGAATCTAGTCCACACCTGGCCAGCCCTGGGTGGGGCTGCATCTGCTGGGAGGCGTGTGAGCTAGCTGTGGCCCCGGGCAGAGGGGCACACTCAAGCAGACCAGCGTGGAGAGATAGGCCTGCAGTCACTCTGTGGATGCCAGCCCTACTCCAGTCAGTTCACCCTAAGTGCCTGCTCACATCCTGGGGTGAGTCATTGCATGTGACCCAGAGCACCCCTAGGCTGTGGCCTACACCCTACTTAAACTCTACCTTACACCAAGTGAGGAGCACCTCCCCCTTGCCCACCACAGTGCTACCCACAGTTCTTGGCAAGCAGTGGGTCTGCAATACATTTTGGTCGGAAGAACAAGTGAGAAGGAAAGACAGGGTTGGGTTTGGTTCTTGGAACTCACAGCAAACTCAGAAGTAAGAGGCACCATCTTCTTCCTATTCCCAGTAGGCCTGATGGCACACTGCAAAGAACAGAGAGAGAACACTGGGGCTTCTTGAAATAAGCCCTGCTCCTGGACTTTGCAGCACCCAGGGGAAAAGCATGCCCAGGGCTGGATGCAGCCCCGCTTACCAGCTCATCAGCATCCGGGGCCTTTTTGACCATGTACCCACATGGATACGTCAGCAGCTGTGCATAGCTGTGCAGGTCGATGAAGCATGTGAAATTCCCACGTTCCTGGATGAAATCTACCACCAGTTTCACCTCCACTTCTGAACTGGCGTGGGCTCCATGGTATACTTCGGAACAAGGGTTGTCACTGGCTCCCTCTCCTGTGGGGGGTGGCCGAAGCAGAAACCTTAACCCATAGGCTAAGGAAACAAAAATGCAGGGTACTCTACCCAGAGAAGGGGGAGAAGGCATAGGCAGGCCATTACTAGCTTCTCCCTGAGAATCTGGTCCATAGTGTGTGTAAATTGCAAGGAGGGTGTGGCAGTGGGGTGCTGGATCTGCCACACATGGGCGGGAAAACTGGTAGGACTCCTCTAAATGGAGAGAGCTGACCTTGTATTGTATCACCAACAGTTGTCATAAATAATTAATATCATACTTGACGGTGAGTTGTCAATTAATAAGTATTCTAGATAATTAATATGAATACCAATTAATAATGAAAATGACTCCATTTATTCTGGTGTCAACTCATTCTCTTGGTTCAGATCTTAATGGCCAAGTGCTGCCAAAAATAATCTATTGTTGTGGCTAAAATCTCTTGATTATTTGACAGGTATTTAGAATTACTGCCTTCTGTATTACCTCACAATATAGGCCCCTAAGGTATCTGGTGTATGTGTGAAACCACCCCTGTTGTAACTTAACTTTGACGCCCTCAATTCCCACATTTGTATCAGCTCCTTTCCCACAGTCACATTATTTTTCACCCAGTGGTTTTTGTGGTATTTCTATGCAAGTAAGAGAATTAAAACCATTACTTAAAACATTACACTAAAAACAAAACATCAGTACAGCTGAATAGTGAAAGAGAACTCTCGGGCTTTGAAATTGAAAAGTGAGTTTAGGTCCTAATTCTTATCAACCATATGCTCTTGAGATTGTCTCTGAGCTTCAATTGTTTCATTTCGGACAAGAAAACTCAGTCTCCAAGTCAGAAGAATAAATAAGATTATACATGGGAGGGTACCTGGCACATAGTTGGCACTATTGTGGGGATGATTTTTAAATAACTGGAACTCAGAACGCAGGACTCCTAATTCTCATTCTCTTTCCATGACATCAAAGGGCTGAGGTTCATATTTACACATCTAAGGGTAAACTGCTGTAGTTTAATCCTCACAATGTGATCTTGCCTGTTGGGGTAACAGTGCTAATTGCTCTCTTCTGAGTTGCCACCAACAGCCCTTCCACCCATCCGGTATTGCCCAGAAGCTGGGATGGCCAGGGTACAAAGCAGGCCCATGAATTTATATATGTAAGATAGAATAGTTTTTAAAATAGTAGCATTCTCCCAGGAGGACAGGAATTGTTCCTCCATTCCCTTTCAAAATTACAAATAATAATAGTAAAATGATACATAGAGAGAATAAGGGACTTACCCAAGTTTCTCAATGAACCAGCAATGGAACTAGCCTGGAAACCAGCTCCCTCACTGCCAGCTCAGAGGCCTGTGGACCAGACTACCCAGGGGTAGCAGGATTTAAAACCGGTCTCCCCCACCTACCTGCAAAACTAACATTCCAATTTCTATTTGGATCAGTACCAACGCAGGAGCTTCCAGGATTTAGAGACCGTGTCTTCCTCCATAATTGGTTCGGAAAAAAAAAATTCACCAAGGAAGGAACAACATTCAGAGATGGGTCAGGGCACAGGAGAGGTGAAGGTTTTCTTTGGGGGACTATGATGGAGATGGCACCATGGATGGGACAAGCTGCCTGCAGCTCTGGAGGCAACTCCAGAGATCTGGAGGATCATCGGGGCTTCAGCCCTCACTAACTGCGGAGTCTCTCATGCCCCAGAGAGAGGAGGCTTAGCCCTTCTGGCCCAGAGAAAAGGACCTCGCCAAAATGCCCTGATGGGACCCAGGCTGACACCATCTGAGTCCACGGAATAACTTTGGGCTTCAGTAAAAGTGGGACAAATGGACATTATGGGCCTCAGTGATCACTGATGTGACCGGAAGTGCACGGCAACTATTTTATCCTTGCCTAAAAAATTAACCTGACTCCAACCAAGCATCTAGATCTGACCACAAGTGAATAGGAAATACAGGAGATGAGGGAATAAATTAAATGGCATAGAACAAAGAAGCCATCAGGCAAATTCAGAATGTGACACATTCTACAGGACAATTTACTTGGTTTCTCCAACAAATGAATGACATTTTAAAAGATATGTGGGGCGGGGGGCGGGGGTGGTACCACTGTAGAATAAAAAAGCCTGCAAAGCCGTAACAACCAAATGCAGGTACAGACCTTATTTGGATCCTGATTTCAACAAACTGTCTCAAAAGACAGTTTAAAGATAATTAGGGATATCAGATGATATTAAAGAACTTCCATTAATTTTTTACAGTTGATAGTGGTATATTGTTCGTTGTTTTAATTACCATCAGCTAGAGATGACTACTAAAGAAGTTTTGAATGAAGTAACCTTATGTCTGGGATGTGCTTTAAAATACATCAGGAAAAATGTGTGGGAGGGAAAGAAATGAAAAGAAGATTGGTAAAGTGTTGATAATTGTTCAAGATCCATAATAGGGAGTTCATTAGACTATTCTCTCTAAGAAAAAAATATTCCCTGGTGACTCTTAGCTCAGAGAATGACTGGAAAATGAGACCCCAAGGAAGCTCCTAACGTGCACATTTTGTGGAAGTTTTCTCTAAGGTCATACAACTATTTAGTTGCAAAGCAAGGAATTCAACAAAAAAGTCTTAACTCCAAACCCAGCCTATTCTGTCAGTATTACTCACTTGAGTTTGTGTGTATACATATCCATCAGGATTGGCCACAGTCAACAAGAAAATATCCATTTTCTCCAAGATGGAGTTGATGGCTGGATCCTTCCCATAATCAGATACAGTCTAAGCAGAGACAACGAGCTTGTCAGCTGTTCCCTGCAGGCTGGGTTGCTAGGTCTAAGCCCGTTTATCTTCCCAAGATGCCCAACTCCTAGAACAGCATCCACCCTCTGCAGCCTCCCTGCCACCCTCATAGGTGCAGTGCTCTGCAAAGCCCATGGAGCACTTCAAAACCCGGGGAAACATGGTTGCCTGATGACATCAACCTCAGTGAGTCCTGGGCTGCCTTGTTTATTCATTCCTTCCAGGGGGCGGGAACAGGGGAGGGGAGAGCCGCACATCATAATAGTTATTAGGAATCTGAGCACGCCCCCTCCCCGTGCTAGGGGTAGGGAAGATGGATCCTCCACTTGCACCACCCCTCCACTGGTGCTGGCTTAAAATAGACTTTCCAGAGGGACGTGGAGATAGCATGAGGTCCCTGAGGGTCTGGGTGGCCTGAAAGGGACTAAAGGTAAAGCTTACCTGAGCTTTGCTACTGAGAAGACCCTGCTCCCTTCCTGCGGGACTGACTATGGGTCAGGGTTTTAGGGCCACCTCTGCAGCTCATTAGCTTGCTTGCTGCTATGAATGCACTTTGTCATTTAGCCACAGTGGCCTGACTATGGGGCTCTGATCTTTTGCTTCTCCAATCAGAAAAGGCACCCCCCAGCCTATCACGTCTGTGCATAGTGCCTTCCTATCTCATCTCCACGGTCTAGCTGTGTGGGACGCTGCAGGGCAATCCGGGCCCAACAGAATTCTGGGGTAATACAAGGCAACATGACCTTCCTTGCGGTCCAGATCACCGTGGCCTGCGAGATCCACTCCTGGGAATGGATACCTGAATTCAGCCAAATGGTCAGCTGCCGCCTGCCTTCTCCAGTGCTGAACTGTGGAAGGAAAAAGAGGCCAGAAAATGACCCTCCTGCCCGCCTGCGTCTCCGCTCACCTCTCCTCTCCTCTTCCCAGCTCGCCCCTATTCATTTAATCAATTTAAGATCATTCAGAGACCAAATGTCTGAGGGCACCATCCCTTTATCGGGCTTCTTCGTGACCAGGGAGCTTAATTTGTTGGCTGGCAGGGCCCAGTTGCAGCACCGCAGCTCCGGGCAGCTTGAGCCACTCCAAGGTTGGAAGCAAATAGGAAGGGGAAACAATTGCTACTGTGAATTATAATGCCCGTGTGATTAGAGATACTATTATGCCTCTTGAAAGACCTCAAATGGTAGCCCAACAGAGAGACACAAAAGTGCATGAACCAGCCTGTTCTACTTGAGGCAATAAATGAAATCAGTTTTAAAATGAGGAACGGGAGGGTTCACTAAAGCTCTTTGTAAACAGCATGAAATGAATTCTGGCTGCTGCTTTTTAGTGTGGGGCCCCCTTGGGTCAGAGCTTGGTGCTAATGAAGCAAGGGTCTCCTGCAGTTGGCAAATAATCTAAATTCATGTAGATAATTTTACAGCAATCAGCTCAATGGCAGGTCTTCTCCCACTGGTAATTTCACCATTGCTATAAACCTGGGCTCCTCAGGGCCTGTATGGATTCAAGGGTTTGACAAATTCTAGGCACCATCACTTGTTCCATGGTTTGTATCTCCAAATTCCTTTTTATTCATTTGGCTGGATTATTTATGTAATTTATGTCACTGCCATAAATTCTCTACTTCTTTTGCCAATATAGACCTGAAATCTGTTAGAAATATCTGGAAATTAGGCTTTATGCAGCCAAGGATCATAGACTGGGCTTAAAACTACATCAACCCTAAAATCAGCTTCCTAGATTGCTTTTCCAATAAGGAAAATAAGCAGAATAGAATTTTTAGGCCCATCCCAATTTGTCTTAATATTTACAGAAGATGGGAATGGAGGGAAAAGACTGTGGCCAATCTGAGAGCTTTCTGGAACACCAACCGCCTCCCACCTCTTCCTGATTCTGCTTTTCAGCCAAAACTTGGAATGCGATGTGCTCCTACTAACTCCTCCCACATTAGGCAGAAGCAGGGGACCCTCTGTCAGACCAAATTCGAATCCGGGTAGATGTCTCCTCACCTCACCCTCCTCCCTAAAGTCAAGGAGGTCCTATAAAGCTACCTCTTTCAGAGGGTGAGGGCTGAATCTTGGACACAAGGAACCAGGAACCTGAGTCTAGTCGGGCCCTTCAAAGTGCATGGGGCCTCACCTTCAGTACATACACTGACCGGTTTTCAAATAAATGCCCAATCTTCACCCTGTTTGCCAAGTCAGGAAAATCTCTGGCAATGCTGTCTTTCTCATGGTAAATCTGAACTGTGAAAAGGTAAACACAGGAGCATTTAAAAATTTTGTTCAGCTCTGGGTGGGTATATGTGAACTTAATCTTGTTGATCTTAATGATTTTTTACAGTCCCCTAACCTGGGGGTTGTCAATATTATCGGCATGGAATGCTTATTCTTAAGCAACTGCCTAAGAATCCATTTCTACAGTTTTCTAGAGAAAAACACATTTTATTTGTCCACAAAATTATAGCCCATTAAACTAGAGTAGAGAGACTTGTGCAGATACTGCTCCAACAGTGTGGCCCTTTGCAGTATACTAGGCTCAATAATCAGCAAGGGTCCCATTTAGCCAAGGTTCTTAAAAAGCATTGCTCTCCAAACTTTTTTATCACTTTCTCCATCAGTTAAAAAAAAAATTCAGTTGGGCTTCCCTGGTGGCGCAGTGGTTGAGAATCTGCCTGCTAATGCAGGGGACACAGGTTCGAGCCCTAGTCTGGGAGGATCCCACATGCCGCGGAGCAACTAGGCCCGTGAGTCACAACTACTGATCCTGCGCGTCTGGAGCCTGTGCTCCGCAACAAGAGAGGCCACAATAGTGAGAGGCCCGCGCACTGCGATGAAGAGTGGCCCCCGCTTGCCACAACTAGAGAAAGCCCTCACACAGAAACGAAGACCCAACACAGCAAAAATAAATAAAATAAATAAACTCCTACCCCAACATCTCCTTAAAAAAAAAAAAATTCAGTATGCACCATGAATATATATAATACCACACAAGTATATTATGTACATTATAAAACAAAAAATAGAAACAAAAATTGTTGCATTGCTCAATATCAGAAAAACAAACCCAATGCAAAAATGGGCAGAAGACCTAAATAGACATTTCTCCAAAGAAGATATACAGACTGCCAACAAACACATGAAAGAATGCTCAACATCATTAATTAGAGAAAACTACAATGAGATATCAAAACTACAATGAGATATCATCTCACACCAGTCAGAATCGCCATCATCTAAAAATCTACAAACAGGGCTTCCCTGGTGGTGCAGTGGTTGGGAGTCCGCCTGCCGATGTGGGGGATGCGGGTTCGTGCCCTGGTTCGGGAGGATCCCACATGCCGCGGAGCGGCTGGGCCCGTGAGCCATGGCCGCTGGGCCTGCGCATCCGGAGCCTGTGCTCCACAACGCAAAAAAAAAAAAAAAATCTACAAACAATAAATGCTGGAGAGGGTGTGGAGAAAAGGGAACCCTCTTGCACTGTTGGTGGGAATGTAAATTGATACAGTCACTATGGAGAACAGTATGGAGGTTCCTTAAAAAACTAAAAATAGAACCACCATACAACCCAGCAAACCCACTACTGGGCATATATCCTGAGAAAACCATAATTCAAAAAGAGTCATGTACCACAATATTCATTGCAGCTCTATTTACAATAGCCAGGACATGGAAGCAACCTAAGTGTCCATCAACAGACGAATGGATAGAGAAGATGTGGCACATGTCTACAATGGAATATTACTCAGCCATAAACAGAAATGAAATTGAGTTATTTGTAGTGAGGTGGATGGGCCTAAAGTCTGTCATACAGAGTGAAGTAAGTCTGAAAGAGAAAAACAAATACCATATGCTAACACATATATATGGAATCTAAAATAACAAAAACAGAAAAGGTCATGAAGAACCTAGGGGCAAGACAGGAATAAAGACACAGACCTACTAGAGAATGGACTTGAGGATACGGGGAGGGGGAAGGGTAAGCTGGGACAAAGTGAGAGAGTGGCATGGACATATATACACTACCAAATGTAAAATAGATAGCTAGTGGGAAGCAGCCACATAGCACAGGGAGATCAGCTCGGTGCTTTGTGACCACCTGGAGGGGTGGGATAGGGAGGGTGGGAGGGAGGGAGACGCAAAAGGGAAGAGATATGGGGATATATGTATGTGTATAATTGATTCACTTTGTTATAAAGCAGAAACTAATACACAACTGTAAAGCAATTATACTCCAATAAAGATGTTAAAAAAAATTGTTGCATTAACAATAAATACAGGACTTCCATGGTGGCACAGTGGTTAAGAATCTGCCTGCCAATGCAGGGGACACGGGTTCGAGCCCTGGTCTGGGAAGATCCCACATGCCACGGAGCAACTAAGCCCGTGTGCCACAACTACTGAGCCTGTGCTCTAGAGCCCGCAAGCCACAACTGCTGAACCCATGTGCTGCAACTACTGAAGCCCACGCGCCTAGAGCCCGTGCTCCACAGCAAAAGAAGCCACCGCAATGAGAAGCCCGTGCACCACAACGAAGAGTAGCCCCCTCTCGCCGCAACTAGAGAAAGCCCACGTGCAGCAACAAAGACCCAATGCAGCCAAAAATAAATAAATAAATATATTTTAAAAATAATAATAAATACAAATATATGTAGAAATATAAATAGAAGCTGCAATAGTTTATTTCTCCATCCCACTGGACCATCTTGCTTACACCCTGCCATACAAGCACCCCACTCTGGAAATGATTCTTCAAAGGCTTTGAGAGGGCACGTGAAGAGCTGTATAAATCACGGCTACAAATGCCTCCATTTGCTTTCAGTAAAAAAAAAAAGTTTGATTTAAATGGAGTTCATCCATCTTAGTTGTTCAAACCTTTTGAGGGTTGAAATAAGGAAATAAACAAATTTCTGTTTAGACCTTAAAATTGAAAGAAGGAGCTTTACCAAGAACGAAAATGTGTAATCAATATAGAATAAAATCAAGCTTAAAGGATTTATCAGACTTGCAGCCATTATGACAGATTGAGCAGAAGCAAGAAACTACCTCCCAAATATATAGACAAGCCAGATGAAATACAATGAAAATGAGTCCCAGCCAAATTTAAAAGCCAAAAAAAAGGAAAAATTGTGGGTGCCAGAAATTTAGAGGGAACAAGGTAACACAGTAAAGGGCAGAAGATGAAGCCCCAGAACCAGATATCCACTTTAGGCACCGAGAGTTTATAGCAACCAGGAATAAGAGTAGAGGGCAATGGACCCTGCATGGGGCAAGGAGCTGGAACTTGAGAGCTGGGAATTGGTAATTCTGGCCATGCAAAGGGCCTGGAAACTCTACCCACTGACCCTAGAACGTCAGATGCCTGCCCTGAGTCGTGAGAGGAAAGAGAGTCACCCAGGAAAAGTTAAAACACTAAGCTGTGTCCAGATGAGGGGTGCAAATTCACACTGCCAACATCAGGGGAAAACTTACCCACAAAACTAACAACAATAACAGCAACCACAACAATACACACAAAGGATCTGAAACTAGAAACCCTGGCAGAGACAAACATGAAATTCCCTTTAGAGACCTAAGAAGGCCCAAGTGATTGTGGAATATGAGCTCTTAAAAGCTGTTTTTAAAAAGAACTGAATATGAACAAGTCAGAAGGGAGATGGTACACCAACCCACAGCAAAAGGCCTTGCAGGGAATGATAGATGGCTGTAAGCCAGATGACAATGATACCTAAAGCCAGAGAACAAAAGTGAGTGGATGGGAAAGTGAGGCTCCTGTAGCAGGCAGGTGAGGGGATGGAGTTTCCAGAATCTGGGGTGACATTTGCTGCTGGTTAGCTCAGCTAGGGAGTGCCCCATGTTAATGAGGCTAACATCATGGGTTTGATCCCTGTGTGGGCCCTTAGCTCTGCTTTCGTCCATGGCCCTGGACTGAACTCCTAACTTTATCCAGGTGTTTTGCAGCTGTATGTCATTGGTCACAAGAGGGATCAAGGGGCAGTGCGGCTGGAAGTGTACACATTAAACAAAGCTACTGACAATCCTGGGAAAGAAGGGGAAATATTTGGTCAAGCTTTGAAAAAACCTCATCTAGAAGAAAAATAATTCAAAGGATATGCCTCATGAAAAGCATGCCAAGAACTCTATCTTTGGATATAAAGAACAACATATATTCAGCTATAGGAAGAATACCAATTTAGATTTGGGGTGTCTTCCTGAGTTAGTAGAGAGTTTCCAGACTAAGGAAGAAGACATTGAGGACCTAAGAAAACCGTATGCTATGTGATTCAGTTCCATTCCAGTCCTTCTTGGTTCCTCAAATTCCAATATCATATTAAATTATTCTGCTCTAAATTTCTCATTTGAAGGGTTGGCTTACCTTGAAAATCAGTCATCTATGTAAGTGATTTCTAACTAAACACAGCACCAAAGCGCATTATGGAATAAATATGCGTTATAAGTAGTCATGATAAATGAGTGGAAATATTTGGTTAACCTTGGAAATAATCAATGTCTATTTGCCTGGGATAAGAAACACTTTAATCTGAGTGAATAAAATACAGGGATTCTGGTGGGGTATAAGAAGGTTGAATTACAAGGACTGGAAATGATTGCAATTATTTCATGGTTTTCTTTGAGGGGTTGCTTAAGAAAAGAACGATGTACGTGGGAGAAAATGTTCAGTTTGTGTTTCACTATGCTCTTAGGTGTTGGTGGGAGATAAACAAACAAAGAATTAGAAAAGAATTGAAAAATGGATAACTAATAAGAACCTGCTGTATAAAAAGATTTTAAAAATTCTAAAATTAAAAAAAAAAAAGAAAAGAATTGAAGAGTAGCCAATGACCTTGATCTTAACCTGCTCTGAAATACTTACAGCTTCCAGGGAATGATAGGCTCCATAGTTGAAGTTATTACTGCTCCGTTCTTGACCTTCATTGTATTGCATTTCCTCATCTTCATTATCTAAAAGGGCCTAAAACAGACACGGCAACATTACAAAGTGATCCTTTGGGGATGGAGCTTCATGCTGTTTCCACCATATCTTGGGACATGTGGTGGCCAAGATGGCAGCACCCTTGGCACACATATCAAGAAGCACAAATGTCAAGGTGTAAAAGGAGGTCTGATTTCTTCCACATATCTATATAATCTTACTTCTTGGAGCCCAATGTACCTCACCTCATTCAAAACCTACTTACTTCCTGGAAGCAACATATGTGCTATTTGGTTATTCTATACCACAAATTCTCTAGCCATCAGTCTGCATCTGGTATCCAGTGCCTCTGAAATACCCAGCTTGGGAAACCATTCAGAAACAAAGAAATTCTTACAACCACTCATACTTTGAAGGTTCCTGGCAGATGTCTGTGACATGTGAGGATGATTAATAAGCTCACAGCTGCTCACACCATCAGGAAACTCCTGGGCCAAATCACCAATTAGTCCACAACCCACCTCAGTGAAGAGAGAACATGAGCCAGACACTGCCCTGCTGTTCAAATACAGCTCATGAGGCTGGTGTCTGGCTTAGGCAGTGATGTTCCCTCTGCTGGGGGCTGCCGGTGACATTCTCCCTTTCTCAAAGGATGCTCTTTTTTGGCCGCACCGCACAGCACACGGGATCTTAGTTCCCCGACCAGGGATCGAACCCATGTCCCCTGCAGTGGAAGTGTGGGGTCCTAACCACTGGACCACCGGGGAATTCCCAAAGGATGATTTTTATGACTGGTCTTCACCACCTCCCCACCGGGGCCCCACCTTCTACCCACCATACACTCTGTTCTTCCCTCCTGACTTCAAATAAGAAAAGGGAGAGGGACTTAATACTTGTGGGGCATCTATGACATACCTGGCACTGTTAGACATTTTATGTACATTGAGCCACTTAAACTTCTCAATAAATTGTATGAAGTAGGTATAACTATTACCGTTTTACTGATGAAGAAACAGAGTCTCAAGAGGTTAACAGCTTGTCCAAAGTCACACAGCTAGCAGTTAGCAAAATCAGGATTTGGATCCAGATCTGGCTGGTTTCCTAACCCATGTATGCCCTTTCTAGTACAACATGTTCCTCTAACAAGTCACTGCACTTTACTTCCATATACTTCAATGTCTTCATCTTTTAAATGGAGAAGAATAAGACCAGAACTTGAAAATGTCTCAAGTCCACTCTGGCTGCTTGGTCCTATGCGAGACCAGTGAGGGACCTTGGCCTATCCACCTGCAGGTCTTCAACAGTCACCAAGTACTCTAAGCCCTGGGACTTCAGGAAGGATTTGACTGGCTGCAGACTGACAGAAGGGAACAGGACATCCACAGGACAATCAAAGGTAGAGGGAGATTTCCAGAAGTTGAGCTGAAGAGAACAGAAGTAAAACCAGGTTAAAGGATAGTTCAGGTAAAAGGCACAATGAGCTCATTCTTCTAGAACAACTGCCAAAAGCTTTGGTGATCCCTGAGGGGTTGGATTCTGCACAAGGGAAAACTTCGCCATTTCATAATTTTATCTGGTCAGGCCTCCCCAGCAGGCAATACCTAGCAAAGCCCAAGAAGTAATAAGTCAATGCAGATAGAAAGATGGAGCCCATTGCTGAGGCCTCTCATCTCCCTGGACAGCACTGCTGCGATCTACAGCACTTCTCCCCCACCAACCCTCTCAATTGTATAAAGGCATGTTGACTAATACAGGATTATACACTGAAACTCTTCAGGAATAACAATGCCAGTGCTGCAAGAGTCTTCTCCCACTAAAGTTAATTGATACCCAAGAGAAGGAGAACTAGGTACCTTAAAGTTGTCTGAATTCACTAGCTGACTTAGTTTGCTGATCTCATCTCCATTTCTGACATTAATCCTGAAAACTTGGTCCCTGGAGAAAGGAAAAAGAAGTAAAAGATAATGGTGAGCTTTCAGCTGGCAAATAAACCTCAGGCCTACTATCCCAGACATAACTGGGCCAAATGAGAGGAAATGGTCTAGTCTTTGGTTATAATGTATAGCCATTAAAAATAAGACTACGTGGCAAATATGAAAAAGTGCTTATGGTATAACTTTAAGGGAAATATTAAGTGAAAGAGCAGGACACAAAATTGTATGTATGCCATGATTGCAAGTATGGAAAAAGCAGATGCATTGGAAGAAAAACAGACAACGGAAATATAGCAAATGCTGACAGTGCTTATGTTCGGGTCATGGGATTATGGATGACTTACTTTTTTCCCCTCGTATCTGTTTTCTGTAATGTGGTCATATTACTTTATAATGAAAAACATATATATTTTGCAGAAAGGAATGTTCCTGAGTTACACGCAAAGCTAACTCAAGACATAAAGAAGCACTTCTTCACTGTCAGGGTCTAGGACTGAAACTCTGGCTGAATGTCCATGCTGGAAAGAGCTAGAAAAGAGAATAGACCTTCCATCCTTGGAGGGTTAGTTATTTTTCCTCTTAGCAAAGAGGGGAGAGGCTGGGTGCTCTCCCAGGCCCTTCCAGCTCCAGAACCCTATACAAATGCATGGTGCTGGGGCTGAACTCGGGATTCATCCTCCCTATGGGGCCCTGATAGGGGCCAGTCCCGAGTCCCCCTTTGTTATTTGTCCCGCACTTGTTTCCTATACACCATTTAGCTCCCGCAGCAGCAGCAGGGGTAGAGGCCCCTGAAGTCCTGTGTGTGGGTGGGAGAAGGCCGAGCCTGAAAAGCTGCCTTTGTGCTCTGGGCCGGCTCAGAAAGCCAGGGGAGCCATTAGGCCGTTGCTAGGTGACGGCCCGAATGAATCCACACTCAACGCTGTCACATGCGTCATCCCTTTGACACAAATGAATGCAGGAAAAGCTGCTGGAGAGGGCTGTGGGCTGAAGGACCTGTTGACAGAGAAAATGGTTCTGTCACAGGGAGCTAAACGTGCAGCCACATGTGGCAGATCAGCATCTCCTCATCAGAAAACTGGCTCAATCCGGATGGACTCTCAGAGTTTAACTTTGTTCTGGGAGCTTCTGGGGGATCTCCGCGGGGTCTAGGCTAGCATCAAGGAGGCAAGGTCCACTGCAGAGTCGCTTCTGTTGCAGATGGCAAGTCTGGAGGAAACGCCATTGATGAAGCTTCACTTTCTCCCAGCTCATCCGGTCTCCACAGGGTTCTCGGAGGTGGGCAGCCAACTGCATCCCATGGGAGCTTCTGAGGCCATGGTGGAGAAGCCACTGGCTGGCGGGTCTCAGCCTGAACCCAACAGGCTTGCTAGGTGTTGGACTGCAGCCCTGCAAAGATGGGGAATCAAACCACTATTTCCCTGACACAGGAAAGCAGCCTTGCAAAAGAAACAGGTTGAAAACAGAAGAGAAATCCTTCCTCCTGGCTGAGTACCAGGACCCATCTGCAGAACTCATGTTCTGTCACAACTCACCCTCAATACCCCAGAAAAAGAGGCGTCTTAAAAATGGGTGTTCTGGAAAGTGCCTGTGCATTGACATCTCTGTTAGCAAAATGAGGCATCGGTAAAATACAGCACTGACTTGAGTAATCACAAAGAGAAAGAGGAGAGAGAAGGAACAGGAAGAGGAAAAAAAAGAGAAACATAAGAATAAGGCGCTCTTAAGAGTATGAAAATCATGTTACACATTCATCCACAGCATGTGTTTTAATTCTGCCAAAGTGATAACTTCACAACAGAACTTTCATACTCCTGGGCACTGTTCACGATAAGGGAACACAGTGAATCTAACTGGCCCAGATGATGATTAAAACCACAGTGCATTTCATCATGTCCTAATTAACCCAGCCAAAGGATAAAGACACATCTGCAGCATGCAGAGAGACAGGGCGGAAAGGCTGGTGCAGAATGGAGCCTTTCCCCATCTGTCTCTCCTCCACCTCTCCCTCCTACACATTCTTGGCTCCAGCCTCACTGAAATTCCGAATTCACCATATACTTTGCCCTTCTATGCCTTTGCACATGCTGTTCCCTCTGCCTGGATGTCCAGCCCTTTTCTTTACCTGCCTAGCCAATCTGCCACCCAGGCTTTAGGACCAGTTCCCATCACCCACGAGGTTTTCCCCAACCAGAGCAGACAACCTTGGCGACAGACTTCAGATGGTGCTAAAAGCTGGCAGGGCGTGGGGAGAATCTTATGTTATTCTCATGAACATAAGCCCATCAATATCTAGAAACAGAGAGAACATAAGTGGGTGCCAGGTGAAGGGCAGCCTCTCTCTTGCCCTCACTGTCCTTGTCTCTATTTGGAAAATACCTTCCTGAAAGTGTGGGTGGCGGAACACAACCTATCTCCACCATCTGGAAATCTTCTCACAGACCTTAAGCTCTTTCTGAAGATGGAAGATTGGCCTGGGAAGGGGGACATGTTGGGGTTTGCAGGTTGCCATGTTCACCCCCCCTCCTACTCCACACAGGTATGTGCTCCTAGAGCTCTTCTTAACTCTGGTACTCTCCAATACCCAGGGCTGGCCATCTGCTACCGTGCAATGGCTAGTGATCCACTCTCAGTCACCCTCACATGTGTCCCATGTTCTGGACAGTCAATAGTCACCTTGGTGCTGAGCTTCTATCTCTCCCCCTTCTACCATGTGGGCAGCCAAGTGGCCTGTTCTTTGTGCCTTTCTCACCTGCATCCCCAGCCAGGCTTAGAAGCCACCACAAGAGATGATTTCACAGAACTCTTAAATGCCAACCAGTTACTGCTGATGTTACAAGTTCTGCAACTACTTCCTATTCTATGCTTGCTGTGCACCTTTAGGCATCCTGGTCACCATCCTATCCTTAAGATGAGTGAATCCCAGGACAGAAGACACCAGCAGAGTGAGAGAGACTGGGGAGGTAGGTGAGTTAGATGGAATGAACAGAGACCTGGGGGTGTGGTGGGGGGAGAAACCATCATCTTCATCTCCATCAGCACTGTTCCCCCTCCAAGCCAACCTGCATCCTGGCTTCCCAACCACTTGAATGCTCAGAGGCCAGCTTCCCCTTGCTCTAAATGTTCACCAAGCTGGCTGCCTAGGCCGTGCATCCCATGGGAGCTGCTGAGGCCATGGTGGCCTCCACCTTTGCTGGGTTCCCTACTATGAGGCAAGAACAGATTTGGGGGTAAGGATGACACTATTGGTTAAAACCATCTGCAATTTGCTCAGGCACACAGCCCTTTCTGTGCAAGCGCCTATGGTGAGCGCTCCAGAGCTCAGCCAAGAAACCTCAACCCTGGCGTCCGCTGCATTATAAGAGAAGTCTGTATCCTGAGAAAGAAAGATTTTTCAGCCATGTGAATAGGAGCAGCGAGAGCCTGAGAGCTCTACGCATCAGCCCACATGGCAGCAAGCGTAGTTATTACACACTTACTGCTGAGCTGCCTGTGGAAAAATCTCCTTCCCTGACCACCTGCTATGCCTAAACCCTCTGAGCTATTTGGCAGTAGAGACCAGGTGTGAACGGAAGTCATCGTTATAAAAATTACTCAATCAGGGCTTCCCTGGTGGCACAGTGGTTGAGAGTCCGCCTGCTGATGCAGGGGACGCGGGTTCGTGCCCCAGTCCGGGAAGATCCCACATGCCGCGGAGCGGCTGGGCCCGTGAGCCATGGCTGCTGGGCCTGCGCGTCCGGAGCCTGTGCTCCGCAACAGGTGAGGCCACAACAGTGAGAAGCCCGCGTACCACACACACAAAAAAAATTACTCAATCACATATAAGTAATTATCTCAATAAACAATTCCAAAGTCCCTTTAGCCAGATAGTATAATGGAGAGTAAACTAACAGATATAGACAGATCAGTGAGATACAGGATTCTATCTGGAGACTAACTTGTGTTATAACAAAAGCATATGGGTTTTGCTCCAACTCCCCTGCTTACCAGCTAAGTGGCCTTGGCCAGGATTCTTAACCTTTTTTTTTTTTTTTAAATAGATCTTTATTGGAGTATAATTGCTCCACAATACTGTGTTAGTTTCTGCTATACAACAGAGTGAATCAGCCATATGCATACATGTATCCCCATATCCCCTCCCTCTTGCGTCTCCCTCCCACCCTCCCTATCCCACCCCTCTAGGTGGTCACAAAGCACCGAGCTGATCTCCCTGTGCTATGCAGCTGCTTCCCACTAGCTAGCTATTTTACATTTGGTAGTGTATATATGTCGCTGCTACTCACTTCGCCCCAGCTTTACCCTCCCGCTCCGTGTCCTCAAGTCAATTCTCTATGTCTACATCTTTACTCCTGCCCTGCCCATAGGTTCATCAGTACCATTTTTTTTTTTAGATTCCATATATATATATATGTGTTAGCATACGGTATTTGTTTTTCTCTTTCTGACTTACTTCACTCTGTGTGACAGACTCCAGGTCCATCCACCTCACTACAAATAAGTCAATTTCATTTCTGTTTATGGCTGAGTAATATTCCATTGTATATATGTGCCACATCTTCTTTATCCATTCATCTGTTGATGGACATTTAGGTTGCTTCCATGTCCTGGCTATTGTAAACAGTGCTGCAATGAACATTGTGGTACATGTCTCTTTTTGAATTATGGTTTTCTCAGGGTAGATGCCCAGTAGTGGGATGGCTGGATCATATGATAGTTCTATTTTTAGTTTTTTAAGGAACCTCCATACTGTTCTCCATAGTGGTTGCATCAATTTACATTCCCACCAACAGTGCAGGAGGGTTCCTTTTTCACCACACCCAATCCAGCATTTATTGTTTCTAGATTTTTTGATAATGGCCATTCTGACCAGTGTGAGGTCATATCTCATTGTAGTTTTGATTTGTATTTCTCTAATAATTAGTGATGTTGAGCATCTTTTCATGTGCCTCTTGGCCATCTGTATGTCTTCTTTGATGAAATGTCTACTTAGTTCTTCTGCCCATTTTTTTACTGGATTATTATTTTTTTATATTGAGCACCATGAGCTGTTTGTATATTTTGGAGATTAATCCTTTGTCCGTTGTTTCACTTGCAGGTATTTTCTCCCATTCTGAGGGATGTCTTTTCATCTTGTTTATGGTCTCCTTTGTTGTGAAAAAGCTTTTAAGTTTCATTAGGTCCCATTTGTTTATTTTGTTTTTATTTTCATTACTCTAGGAGGAGGGTCAAAAAAGATCTTGCCGTGGTTTATGTCAAAGAGTATTTTTCCTATGTTTTGCTCTAAGTGTTTTATAGTGTCTCGTCTTACATTTAGGTCTTTATTCCATTTGGAGTTTATTTTTGTGTATGGTGTTAGGTAGTATTCTGATTTCATTCTTTTACATTTAGCTGTCCAGTTTTCCCAGCACCATTTATTGAAGAGGCTGTCTTTTCTCCATTGTATGTTCTTGCCTCCTTTGTTGTAAATTAGGTGACCATATGTGCATGGGTCTACCTCTGGGCTTTCTATCCTGTTCCATTCATCTATATTTCTGTTTTTGTGCCAGTACCATACTGTCTCGATTACTGTAGCTTTGTAGTATAGTTTGAAGTTGGGGAGCCTGATTCCTCCAGCTCCATTTTTCTTTCTCAAGATTGCTTTGGCTATTTGGGGTCTTTTACAACATGAGTTGTAAAATTTTTTGTTCTAATTCTGTGAAGAATGTCATTGGTAGCTCAATAGGGATTGCGTTTGAATCTGTAGATTGCTTTGGGTAGTATAATCATTTTCACAATATTGATTCTTCCAATCCAAGAACATGGTATATTTCTCCATCTGTTTATGTCATCTTTGATTTCTTTCATCAGTGTTTTATAGTTTTCTGAGTACAAGTCTTTCACCTCCTTAGGTAGGTTTATTCCTAGGCATTTTATTCTTTTGTTGTGATGGTAAATGGGATTGTTTCCTCAATTTCTCATTCTGATTTTTTGTTGTAAGTGTACAGGAATGCCAGAGATTTCTGTGTATTAATTTTATATCCTGCAAGCTTACCAAATTCATTGATTAGTTCTAGTAGTTTTCTGGTGGCATCTTTAGGATTCTCTATATATAGTATCATGTCATCTGAAAACAGTGACAGTTTTACTTCTTCTTTTCCAATTTGTATTCCTTTTATTTCTTTTTCTTCTCCGATTGCCATGGCTAGGACCTCCAAAACTATGTTGAATAATAGTGGCGAGAGTGTACATCCTTGTCTTGTTCCTGATCTTAGTGGAAATGCTTTCAGTTTTTCACCATTGAGTGTGATGTTTGCTGTGGGTTTGTCGTATATGGCCTTTATCATGTTGAGGTAGGTTCCCTCTATGCCCATTTTCTGGAGAGTTTTTGTCATAAATGGGTGTTGAATTTTGTCGAAAGCTTTTTCTGCATCTATTGAGATGATCATATGGTTTTTATTCCTTAATTTGTTAATATGGTGTATCACATTGATTGATTTGCATATACTGAAGAATCCTTGCATCCCTGGGATAAATCCCACTTGACCATGGTGTATGATTCTTTTAATACGTTGTTGGATTCTGTTTGCTAGTATTTTGTTCAGGATTTTTGCATCTATGTTCATCAGTGATATCGGTCTATAATTTTCTTTTTTTGTGATATCTTTTTCTGGCTTTGGTATCAGGGTGATGGTGACTTCATAGAATGAATTTGGGAGTGCTCCTCCCTCTGCAATTTTTTGGAAGAGTTTGAGAAGGATCAGTGTTAGCTCTTCTCTAAATGTTTGGTAGAATTCGCCTGTGAAGCCATCTGGTCCGGGACTTTTGTTTGTTGGAAGATTTTTAATTACAGTTTCAATTTCATTACTTGTGATAGGTCTGTTTATATTTCCTAATTCTTCCTGGTTCAGTCTTGGAAAATTGTACCTTTCCAAGAATTTGTCCATTTCTTCGTGGTTGTCCATTTTACTGGCATATAGTTGTTTGTAGTAGTCTCTTATAATCTTTGTGTTTCTGTGGTGTCAGTTGTGATTTCTCCTTTTTCATTTCTAATTTTATTGATTTGCATCCTCTCCCTTTTTTTCCTGACGAGTCTGGCTAAGGGTTTATCAATTTTGTTTATCTTCTCAAAGAACGAGCTTTTAGTTTTATTCATCTTTGTTATTGTTTTCTTCATTTCTTTTTCATTTATTTCTGCTCTGATCTTTATTTCTTTCCTTCACTGACTTAGGGTTTTCTTTGTTCTTCTTTCTCTACTTGCTTTAGGTGTAGGGTTGGATTGTTTATTTGAGATTTTTCTTGTTTCCTGAGGTGAGATTGAATTGCTATAAACTTCCCTCTTAGAACTGCTTTTGCTGCGTCCCATAGGTTTTGGGTCATTGTGCTTTCATTGTCATTTGTTTCTACGTATTTTTTAATTTCTTCTTTGATTTCTTCAGTGATCTCTTGGTTATTTAGTAGTGCACTGTTTAGCCTCCATGTATTTGTGTTCTTTTCAGTTTTCTTCCTGTAATTGATTTCCAGTCTCATAGCATTGTTGTCAGAAAAGATGCTTGATACGATTTCAATTTTCTTAAATTTTCCGAGGCTTGATTTGTGACCCAAGATGTGATCTATCCTGGAGAATGTTCCATGTGCACTTGAGAAGAAAGTGTATTCTGCCACTTTCAGGTGGGATATTCTATAAATATCAATTAAATCTATCTGGTCTATTGTGTCATTTAAAGCTTGTGTTTCCTTATTTATTTTCTGTTTGGATGATCTGTCCATTGGTGTAAGTGGGGTGTTAAAGTCCCCTACTATTATTAGGTTACTGTCGATTTCCCCTTTCATGGTTGTTAGCATTTGCCTTATGTATTGAGGTACTCCTATGTTGGGTGCATAAACATTTACAATTGTTACAACTTCTTCTTGGATTGATCCCTTGAACATTTTATAGCGTCCTTCCTTACCTCTTGTAAGGTCTTTATTTTAAGGTCTATTTAATCTGATACAAGTATTGTTACTCCAGCTTTCTTTTGATTTCCATTTGCATGGAGTATCTTTTTCCATCCCTTCACTTTCAGTCTGTATGTATCCCTAGGTCTGAAGTGGGTCTCTTGTAGACAGCATATATATGGGTCTTGTTTTTGTATCCATTCAGCCAGTCTGTGTCTTTTGGTTGTGGCATTTAATCCATTTACATTCAAGGTTATTATCAATATGTATGTTCCTATTACCATTTTCTTAATTGTTTTGGGATTGTTTTTGTGGGTCTTTTTCTTCTCTTGTGTTTCCCACCTAGAGAAGTTTCTTTAGCATTTGTTGTAAAGCTGGTTTGGTAGTGCTGAATTCTCTTAGGTTTTGCTTGTCTCAAAAGCTTTTGATTTCTCCATCAAATCTGAATGAGGCCCTTGCTGGGTAGAGTAATCTCGGTTGTAGGTTTTTCTCTTTCATCACTTTAAGTATATCTTGTCAATCTATTCTGGCCTGCAGAGTTTCTGCTGAAAAATCAGCTGATAACCTTATGGGGATTCCTTTGTATGTTATTTTTTGCTTTTCCCTTGCTGCTTTTAATATTTTTTCTTCGAATTTAATTTTTGTTAGTTTGATTAATATGTGTCTTGGTGTGTTTCTCCTAGGGTTTATCCTGTATGGGACTCTCTTTACTTCCTGGACTTGGGCGACTATTTCCTTTCCCATTTTAGGGAAGTTTTTCACTTTAATCTCTTCAAATATTTTCTCAGACCCTTTTTTCTTCTTCTTCTGGGACCCCTATAATTTGAATGTTGGTGCGTTTAGTGTTGTCCCAGAGGTCTCTGAGATTGTCTTCAATTCTTTTTTTTTTCTTTATTCTGCTCCTCAGCAGTTATTTCCACCATTTTGTCTTCCAGCTCACTTATTTGTTCTTCTGCCTCAGTTATTCTGTTATTGATTCCTTCTAGTGTATTTTTCATTTCAGTTACTGTGTTGTTCATCTCTGTTTGTTTGTTCTTAGTTCTTCTAGGTCTTTGTTAAACATTTCTTGTATTTTCTCAATGCGTGCCTCCATTCTATTTCCGAGATTCTGGATCATCCTTACTATCATTACTATGAATTCTTTTTCAGGTAGAGTGCCAATTTCCTCTTCATTTATTTGGTCTTGCAGGATTTTACCTTGCTCCTTCATCTGTGACTTATTCTTTTGCTGTCTCTTTTGTTGTTGTTGTTGTTGTTGAGTGGGATTGTGTTCCTGTCTTACTGGCTGTTTGGCCTCAGGTTTCCAACACTGGAGTTTGTAGGCTGTTGGGTAGAGCTGGGTCTTGATGCTGACACGAGGACCTCTGGGAGACCTCACTCCAATGAATATTCCCTGGGATCTGAGGTTCTCTGTTAGTCCAGTGGTTCAGACTTGGAGCTCCCACTGCAGGAGCTTCGGCCCAACCCCCAGCCATTCGCTTGGGGGCTCCTCCTGTCTTCTTGGGCATCAAGGTCCCCCACCAGTGTCTGGCAGGTGCCCTAGTTGTGGGGAGAAATGTACTCCGTGTCTTCCCACACTGCCATCTTGACTCCATCCCCCCCAATCTTCTAGTAGGGTACCATACCATCCTTTCACCTCTCCTACCTCCCAAATGTCCTCTCCTTTGCAAACCTCAAGGAATTCTGTGTGGAGCACGTGTGCATGTGTGTGCATACACATGCACACACACACACAGAATGTACAGGTGTATCCTTGCATGTCACTTTTCATAGTTTCAGCTAGGCAAGACCTATCAAATCTCCATATGCCAAATGCTGACGAGAAAGCTCCACCAAACCTTAACCATTAACAGAGAAGTGAAGCCAAAAAGCCTATGACCCAGGTTTTCCCTTAAGCATGGCAGAAATTGAAACAATTTCTGGTAATTCTTAGTAATTCATAATATAGGAGTAAGAAAGTAGAAATGCCTGAAACTGACCTTACAAATAAGAACTAGGAAGGAAAAGTATTGGCAGGAATTAGGGAGCTGGGGAGGGACTGTGGAGACCACCTAGTCCTGATATCACAGATAAAGCTGAGCCTGAGAGAGAAGTAATTGACCCAGGATGACACAGGGGCAAAGCTGGGACAGGAGTCCGGCACCGTACCACTTGAGGTATAATCAGCCATTCATTTCCAAATCCATTTGGTTCCCATATCTCTGAACTAACCAAGTAATAGTAAGTCCAAAAGGAACTTACCCAAAAAACTTTTCTTGGCCACAGATGCTGGACCCAATAAGGTCCCCAAAGAACAGTATCCACTTCATGTCCCAAGGGTGTCAGTCATAGAGTGGCTGAGTCAAGCTGTATTTATAAGGAGTCTGAGGCAGTCTCATGTCCTCAAAAATGCTAATATGACTCCCAAGCACCCTTGAAACTCTGACAGTACATCAGATGCCTCTTTCATTCCTTTTGAGTGATAAAAGCCAAGCCTCTTGATTTACAAGGTCAGGAACTTGCTCCTCAGGCTGGAAAAGTCTGTGCTAAGGGTGCTATAATGCTCATCACTTGGTATTTAAATAGTGTCTTTTGGGTAAATACGCAAGTCCCATAGTGCTGGATAGAATTTATACTGATAGAGGAGGCCAGATTATAAACCTGAGATGAAGTTACCTCTAGAGTAAAAATAAATAAATAAAGACTATCAAAGAAACCCCAAGCCAGCTCCAAGACCACACACTTAACACACTTGACAAGCCCTTCTCTGGTGACAGCAGATCATGATGAAAGTTTGTGGCTTCTGTTATGAATCTGACACCTAATTCTTATGACTCCACTAAAAAGGCAGAAATATATGAGGTAAGTGGTACAGGAGGAATGTGTTTGTCTGAATAAATTATCAGTTTTCCTTGAAATCTGAGCTAAAGGTAAGGTTTAATGGTATTATTAATAATAAGACTTTCTTGCATTTACTAGATTCTGAGTCTGGTGTCCTTTCCACCAAGTCACAGCAGAACAAATGGAAGACACTCATGACCTCCATGACTTCTTCAAGGACTCTGGGGCCTTTCAGTCTGTCCTAGGTGCCCCAAATCCCACAAGCCTCTCCCACCCTACTGTCCCCCACCATCTTCATACTTTCTGCACTTTCTCAAGGGGAGTAGATTCAACCAAGGGTCATGGTTGAGAGTGTTAAAGAGATGTTATTCTGACACTTGTTACAACTGTAAGGAAGACTTTATTCAAGATACAATAGGAGAGAGTAATTGTGTTCAACTTCAAATACGTAAAGATAGCAGAGCAAGGGGATCAGTGGATGGAAAACTGTTAAGAGGAGACATCAGGGTAGGGGGGATTCTTGCTTAACTGACCTAACAAATTATTGCTAAAGGCAGGCCAAGGACTTAGACATCAATGGTGGAGGATGAGCAACTCAATCAGATGTCAAGGATTGGGGGATTACTTAGCAGGAGTCTTTGCTAAGACTGACTTAGGGCCCAAGGACAAGGCTAGTAGAAAAGAGAGTTCAGGGAAGCCTGTCCAAGGTTTGGTCAAGAAGAGTCTTTGTCAGGAGTTGTGGAGCTGGGGGCCTCTATCGGGGCTCTTTTGTCCTTCCAACACTGGAAGTGAACTCCTAGGCCCACCTTGGTCTTCTTGGGCATCAAGGTCCCCCACCAGTGTCTGGCAGGTGCCCTAGTTGTGGGGAGAAATGTACTCCGTGTCTTCCCACACTGCCATCTTGACTCCATCCCCCCCAGTCTTCTAGTAGGGTACCATACCATCCTTTCACCAGCCTTTGGTGGGCTGGGCTGTACTTCACTATGATAGATTTCAGCTTTGAAATTAGTAAAAAGAGAAGCTGAGACCTGAATCTGCAAGAAATGTGAACTAAAGAATCAAGTACCCAGAATTCTAGGCAAGCTGAAATTCACTTCCCACCCTTTTCTTGAGGGAAAAGCCATCAACATGAAGAAAATATAAATCTCTAATGGAAGCCAATGTCTAAAGAGAAATTGTATGGAATCTGAGACCCAGACTTGATGGGGCAGCCTGGAGGAAGGAGCGTCATTGGTTTGCATCTCCACTAGTTTTTCTGATGCAGCATACCAGAAACAGAAAAGCAGAAGGTAACATGCAACCAGAGGATACAGCACCTAGCATGATACTTAGCACAATGCAGTTGCTTAATTAGTATTTACTGAATAAATAAACACGAAAGTCCCCTTCTAGCTCTAAGATGCTACTCTATTAAGATGAACGAACTGACACATGCCACAACATGGGTGAATCTCGAAAACATTTGCTAAGTGAAATAAGCCAGTCACAAAAGGACAAATACTATATGATTCCATTTATATATGGTACCTAGAACAGGCAAATTCATAGAGACAGAAAGAGCACAGAATTACCATGGGCTAGAAAGAGGGAGAACAGGGACTTATTGCTTAAGGGGTACAGAGTTTCAGTTTGGGACGGTGGAAAATTTCTGGAGATGGATGGTGATGACTGCACAACACTGTGAATGTACTTAGTGCCACTGAATTGTACACTCAAAATGGTTAAAATCGTTTTATGGTATGTATATTTCACGACAATTTTGTTTTTAATTTTTAAAGGATGTTGGTAGCATTTTGCTTAAAATGGGATTAAAAGATAAAGGGGTACAGCTCAGTGTTGCTGTGTTTAAGGGCAACATAAATCAAAGATATAATGCTCCTATATCAGGATTAGAAAAAGGAATAATCAGGGGCTTCCCTGGTGGCTCAGTGGTTAAGAAGCCACCTGCCAATGCAGGGTACACGGGTTCGAGCCCTGGTCCGGGAAGATCTCACATGCCGCAGAGCAACTAAGTCTGTGCGTCACAACTACTGATGCTGCGCTCTAGAGTCCGTGAGCCACAACTACTGAAGCCTGCGCACCTAGAGCCCGTGCTCCACGACAAGGGAAGCCACCTCAATGAGAAGCCCGTGCACCGCAATGAAGAGTAGCCCCTGCTCGCCGCAACTCGAGAAAGCCCACGCGCAGCAACGAAAACCCAATGCAGCCAAAAATAAATAAATAAAATAAATAAGTTTAAGGAAAAAAATTACAAATCTTTAAAAAAAAAAAAAAGAAAAGAAAAAGGAATAATCACAATGCAGGAGCTTCCCTGGTGGTGCAGTGGTTAAGAATCCGCCTGCCAATGCAGGGGACACAGGTTTGAGCCCTGGTCCGGGAAGATCCCACATGCTGCGGAGCAACTAAGCCCATGCAACACAACTACTGAGCCTGTGCTCTAGAGCCTGTGAGCCACAACTACTGAGCCTGCGTGCCACAACTACTGAAGCCCGTGAGCCTAGAGCCCGTGCTCCGCAACAAGAGAAGCCACTGCAATGAGAAGCCCACGCACCACAACAAAGAGCAGCCCCCACTCACTGCAGCTAGAGAAAGCCCACGCACAGCACCAAAGACCCAATGCAGACAAAATAAACAAATAAATAAATAATAAATTTATTTTAAAAAATAAATAAATAATCACAGCCCAACTTTGCTTCAAACCAAAGAGCTTTTAATGATGTTTATTCCCAAGAGCCTTAATAGGGGTGGTCTCACACATGCTCCATGACTGTCTTCAAGCCAAACCAGGTCTCTTTCACTGTGGGTAAGATCTGATTGGCCAGCAGAAGGAACTCATATCGATCTGTGTCTCCCAGTTCAAATTCAAATGATTATTTGATTCCAGAGTCATAAGACCAGTCAATGCTCCCTCCACTGGCTTGGTCTGAAGGGCAAATGAGAATAAAATCTGGTTATACTATTCCCACTGGCCTCTCACAGCTATGTAACCTCTATATTAAGTTCCACCACTATCAAAAATAAGTCAGGCCCCTATCTGCATGGACCTTGAGAACAGGGATAGCTTAGTAGAGGGCCATGCTTATGAAAAAATACAAGATTAATTTGAAAAGCAAAAGGTGTTACTCAAATGGACACTATACTTAGCCTTCCTTTGGTGTTCTTAGGAGCCTCTGGCTTCACCCACCCATTTGGAATCCTGCCTGCTCTCCTACTGGCATCTTCTACAGCTTAGGGAGGCTACACCACTTCCTTCTTCAGTTGGGTGCTAGGTGTAAACATTGTTTCCTCTGGTGGGAGAGAAGGGATTACAAATAGAGGAAGAGATTTGGTCCCTGCTCTCAGGGGACTTTCAGTATAAGGATGGAACAGGCTTTGCTCTGATAACAAATAATATGCCCAGCACCTATATGTGTGAGTAAAACCAACAATGTGCACCTGTGTAATATGTGGCCACTTACGTGACAAATGATAAAGGAAGGTAGCATTAGCCTACAAAGACTTCTGACAATCATGACTCAGAAGAGCTAAGCAATAGGTCGGCTCTGAGGCCCATCCGAGGGAGGGCAGGTAGAGGTCAAATGGAGTCACCTAATCCCTAAGAATGGGGCCGAGCAAAGGGGAAGACCAGGGAGGTTATACCAGGGAAAAGTAGGACTAGTGGTTAATATTGGGAATTAACACTATGAACTCGTGTGTCTTGTGTCTTTGCCTTCACCCACAGCAGCAGTAGTAGCACCTGGTAAATAACAAACACCAAATGGCTGCTGACTTGAACTGAATTTTCCTGGGTACCAAATTACTAACTTATATCTTTGGTGTGGTCACATGACACAGATGATCCCACTAAGAGGTCCACAGTGGACTGGCTTCAGATTGAATCCTGATTCTGCAAATCATTATTTGGGTGACCTAAGACAGTCACTTATCTGAATCCCAAACGCTTCTTCTGTCAAATAAGGATAATATTACTACTTACTTCATAGGGCAGTGAGAATTAAATAGGATAATATAATGTTCATGATTCGATCAATTGTTGAGTGCTTATTAAATGTGTTAGACGTTATGCTAAATTGGTTTATTTAATCCTCACCTGTGTCACAAGTAGATATTAGTATTAGTCCCATTTTACAGATGAGGAAATCTCAGAGAGATTAAGTGAAGGAGATGGGATAATGTATGTAGAATAGGCATTCAGTAAATGTCAGCTGTGATTATAATCATCATTATCAATAAATGACTAAGATCCCATCCGAAAAGTTGGACCACATTAAGGATCAGAGGTATCTGGAGGAGAGTAGTTCACCAGGAAACTAACAAGCAACATTTATATAGTGCCTTCGAGTTAGTGAACTCTTTTATTCTACATTCTATCTTTAGAGCTTCTCAACAACCCATTTCATAGATGAAAAAACCAAGGGAACCTGGTTTGAGTGACCGGGCTTGAGTGACCTGCCCAAGGTTACTTGGTTCCAAAGTGATGGAACTATAACTCAAACCCAGACCTCTCTCCCCAAGGTCTGTGTTTTATTTTCCCCTGAGAAAGACTCAAGTAACAACTTCTGGACCAAACACCTGTTGTGATGCAGCTCCTTATAGACCTTTCCAGATGAGAAACTGCCCAGAAAATGTCTCACCCACCACAGACGTCCAGCCATGTCTTGGGTGGAGCGAAGCAGGTATTCAGCCCAGAGCTGCATACCAATCAGGGGCAAGAGGCAAAAAGTACTTAACTGGGACTCGTTCTTAGAGGCAGTGCTTGTCCAAGCTGGAATGAGGCCAGAATCAAGGATAACAGAGTCAGCTCTGGACAGAGATGCAGCAAGAACTTGATTAACCATTAATGGTCACATTACAAAAGATCAGACAGCAAACCCTATACTTGTCTGACATTTCAACATCTGTGACTTTACCAAAAAAAACATACTAAATGTAGGCCTTTCAAGGTCTACAGTACTTGTAAAAACCTCAGAAAAGGAAGGTGGAAAACTAGATTCCTTGTAATAAAATGGCTGAGACCCCATGTATGTGTCTCAGGGGCAAATTATGCCATTCTGCTGACATTCTGAACTCCAGCCTCCACTCAGAGGTGGCCAACCAGAGAAAACATGCATTCCTGAGCCTCAAGTGGCCATAATGGCCTTCTACCCCACTGCCACCACTCAGGGGGCCCTCCTCCCTTTGTTCCCCCACCAAAGGGGAGGACAATCCCACATGGAACACAGTTAAAAAGGTCTGGGCAACTGTAAGATCAGTCTTCCCAGAGAATAGCCTAAAAAATATGTAGATAGAGCTCCAAAGCTGTTCATTGCATTTGACTTGGGAATCGCCTAAAAGGAAAAGAGGTTTGTGCCAATATGTTCATAGTAGCACTATTTAGCAAAAAGTTGAAACAATCCAAAGGCCCAATAACTGGGATATAGCAGTATAATTGAATAACAAATACCTAGAGCGGAAATAACATAAAACTATGTAGGAAATGTACAATGGAATACTACTCAGCTATAAAAAAAGAATGAAATAATGTAATTTGCAGCAACATGGATGGACCTAGAGATTATATACCAAATGAAGTCAGAAAGATATACCATATGATAGCACTTATATGTGGAATCTAAAGTATGACACAAATGAACTTATCTATGAAACAGAAACACAACTCACAGACATAGAGAACAGACTTGTGGTTGCCAAGGGGGATGGGAGAGGGATGGATTGGGAGTTTGGGATCAGCAGATGCAAACTATTATATAGAGAATGGATAAACAACAGGTACTACTGTATAGCACAGGGAACTATATTCAATATCCTGTGATAAACCATAATGGAAAAGAATATGAAAAAGAATATATATATGTATAACTGAATCACTTTGTTATACAGTAGAAGTTAATACAACATTGTAAATCGATTATACTTCAATAAAATAAATTTTTGGGCTTCCCTGGTGGTGCAGTGGTTGAGAGTCCTCCTGCTGATGCAGGGGACACGGGTTCGTGCCCCGGTCCAGGAAGATCCCACATGCCGCGGAGCGGCTGGGCCCGTGAGCCATGGCCGCTGAGCCTGCGCGTCCGGAGCCTGTGCTCCGCAACGGGAGAGGCCACAACAGTGAGAGGCCCGCGTACCACAAAAAAAATAAATAAATAAAATAAATTTTTTAAAGAACTATATGGGAAATGATGTTACATGAAAAAAAGCTAAACGCAGACATTGATTACAACTAGATAATATATTTGTGTTCAATGACAAAACATTAATGAAATTGAAACTGATAATAAAGTAAAATCATTATTAGACTCTTTTTTCTATGAAGTTTTAAAAATACATCATAATAGCAAAAAAGAAAGAGAGAAAGAAAGAAAACCATAATCTGGAAAAAAAGAGAAACTTTCATGCTCTGAAATATTACCAAATCCGTAGTTTTGGGATTTCCATTAAGTGTTCTAGATATGGTGAGTAAACTATTACTCCTCTGCTCTCCAAGACTCCCATTAAGAAAACCATGACTGGGACCTCCCTGGTGGCACAGTGGTTAGGAATCCACCTGCCAACGCAGGGGACCCAGGTTTTATCCCTAGTCCGGGAAGATCCCACATGCCGTGGAGCAACTAAGCCCATGCACCACAACTACTGAGCCCACGTGCCACAACTACTGAAGGCTGCGCGTCCTAGAGCCTGTGTTCCACAACAAGAGAAGCCTCTGCAATGAGAAGCCCGCGCACTGCAAGGAAGAGTAGCACCCGCTCACCACAACTAGAGAAAGCCCACATGCAGCAACGAAGACCCAACGCAACCAAAAATAAAATAAATTTTTTTAAAAAATCAAGTACGCTTTAAAAAAAAAAAAGAAAACCATTACTAACAAGTGTGCTCTCCCTCAGATTCCCACCATCACCCTCTTACAGATAGAGCTATGTCAGTGTCCCCAGCATGTCGGCACACTCTCCTCTTGTTCAAGCCTGATCTGCCCACCTCTGCTTATCCCTTTCTTGCCCCTATTCTCCCCCTCTTTGGAACAGCACTGCCTTGGTCATTTCTTCTCTCTCCTATATCTTCCACCTCTCCCTCTCTATTGTTCCTTTTCCCACAGTCAATAAACAAATCTCTTATCTCAAAAACAAAACCCTCCATTCCTCTCTCTCCTTCCCTTCTCATCCATGCTCCTCTGAAGAGTAGTCTACTCACTGGGCCTCCCCTTCTCCCATCCCACGTACTCCTCCAGTAACCCTCACTCTTCTGAAACTGCTCTGGTTACGGTCACCATAAGCTAGTAATGAAAACCCAATGGTAAATGTTCTGTCCTTTTCACATTTGACCTTTTTGTGACCTTTGTGTCATTGTTAACCACTGCCTCCTTCCTAACAATTGCTCCTTCCCTGGTTTCTGAAATGCAAGGTTTTTGGCCTCTCTGCCCAGCCCTGCTGCCATGCCCTCCATCATTGCTAACCACTTCTGCTGCTTAACATCTTACTCCCCTCCTCTGTCCAGGGCTTTTCCCACTTCAGATGACCTCCTTGCTCTCCTGTTCCAACCACCTTCTCTGTGTCAACTACCCTTAAATCTCTCTCTCTGCAGAATCCCAGGGGTATACAGCCCAAAGCCTACAGGACATCTCCACTTGAAAACACCACACTTATCTCAACCTCAGTATGTCTAGAGCTGAACTCATCTTTCCAACCCCACCCCTCCTTCACCTTCCTGGATGTCTCCCTCAGTTAATGGCACCATTCAATGACCATCAGTGAGAAACTCTCCACTTCTGATAAACGACAAAAAACTTTTGACTTTACCTTGTAAATGTCGCCCTTCATTCCTCACTGGCACTGCTGTAGTGTGAGCCATCATCTCTCCTCTGAACTCTTCCTGCTCTTCTTGTGGGATGTTCCTACTTCTAGTCCATCATCACCACATCCTCCATGTTGCTGCTAATGTGTTTTATCTAAAACACAATGCCTCAGTGCACTCGCTGCCCTGCTGAAAACGCTCCAATGGCTTCCAGAATCCTTTGGGTTAAAACCTAAATTCTTTAATATGGCACACAAAAACTTGAACTCCCCGACTCTTGTTACCACTTTCATTCCTTCTTGTAGTTCACAGAGCCCATCATGCAGTTTCACACAGCTGTGCCTTTGCATGTGCTGTTAATGAGCCAGATTGTCCCATTCCTCTTCCCCTTCTCTAGCCTTCAAAATCCTGCCCTCTTCCTAGATGAAATCAAATCCCCCCAACTTTCTAATACTTTTGTACCATGTATAGCCTACTATTGCACATATCATACTAAAGTTTTTCTTCCCCTTCATCTCCCATATTAAACAGTGAGTTCTCTGTGGGTTCATTATGTCTCCAGTACTTGGAGACAGGTATATAATCATATACAATGATTAGCACATAATATATGCTCAATAAAAGCGTGTGTTTTAGGCACAGTGGGTGCCTACAAAAGTCATTTGTTTCCAAAGGATCCATGGGCATGGGAGCACTAGGGAACTCCTGGGCATTCAACTGTGGGGTCCTGAGTTTCTGGCTTTGTCCATAACAAAGTGAGGGAATTCCTTTGGAGGACTAAGAATCTGCATGTGGGTGCATTAGGATTTCCAACAGCGCTGCAGTCATTTCTTGTTCTTATCTCGATTTACTATGGGAGAGGGGAGCATCGGGAAGTCTGACAGCAGGCTCCCAAGCTTTATACCTGCCATTGCCATTACTCCTGACTTGTCCTCCTCTTTGTTTTCCCAAGCTCTGCATGGACAAATGGCTGCAACAGGGTCTATCCACTGAAACCTCTGGGTCCTCTTAAGAGTTGCACCCATTCTGTCCCCACATACAGTCCATGGGTTTACTTAGGGCGTGAGCCTCTCTTAGTCAAGAAATGGGTAATTAATAAAAGTGGTAACTTAGGTCAGAGTCTTGATAAATGCCCATTTTCAGGCAAAGAAATTCCACATAATGAGAGTGAGCCATAAGGATCAGGACAAGCAGAGCAGAGAACACACAACTCAAATATTTAGGAAGTTCTTTGCTCTAAATACCACATAGTAAGTATATCATGGAGGAGATCTAGCCTCGCCGAAGAAAACTTTGTAAGTTTGGGTTCCCTGCATTTTTAAGGCCTACTCGTTTCATGTCAGAGCATTTAAAGGCTTTGACCCCAAATCACATGGTGCCTGCTATCTTAGTGGGTCATTTGTAAAAACACGTTAGATACTTACAGATGACTGAGCAGACAGGTCCCATTTTGTACTTGGTGCTGTGCAGGCTTGTCAGAGACTGGGCAGCCTTTTGGGCCACTTCATTTTAGAGTGAGAGAACCAAGGAAAGGTGGATAGATAGTGCTTGTCTCTTGGAAGAACAGATGCCCAGTTGCAGAATGTAGAATGGGACAGTCTGATGAACTGGACTCTGGTTAATTAAGCACAACACCCTTTTTGTTTCAACCATTTTCACTGGGAAGTAAGCACAAGTTCACTTCTGTTGGCTCTGAAAATACAACAGACCCTCGTTGTTTATTTGATCTTTCAGGTTCTTGCAATAAATACACCAGGGTCATTATTTTGCCACCAGCTCTCCTTGTTCAGGAGTGTGGATGGAAATAGGGTGGGAGTAAGGGGCTAAAGAGAATGTGTACTGACTCAAGGATGTATCCAGGAAGTTGGTTTTCTTTTTTAAACTAGATCCCTACATTGGCTTATTTCCCTATGATTGTCTCTTTTTCCAAGAAGTAGAGCTCAGCAAAGTATTTTCCATTATTTGAGGGTTCCAATTTTGACTGATTGAGGCTTTACTGTCCTTGCTAGGGATAAATGTAAGGTCTTGAACTTGGGTCCAGGAAAACGACTGTACAATTACCAGATGGGGGAAACCTGGCTCAGCAGAATACTCAGAGAGCCTGGGGGTTTCGGCTGTCAATGAGCCCAACATGAGTCAACGGCACGACGCCACTGCCAAAAAGCTAATGTGACCCTCAACTGCATAAGCTGGATGAGGGCAGTTACGGTCATGCTCTGCACTATGCTTGTTAACCCCACAACGCGAGTTTTACATTCACTTCTGGGAGCTGCCCTTGAAGAACACAGACAAATCAAAGCATATTCGTAAAATAGCAACCAGAAGGGTGAGGGAAGTTGGGGACATATTCTGAGGGCTTGAAGGGACGGGGGTACTTAGCAAAGATAAGGAAAAACCTAGGAGAAGCAGGTTACTATCTTCAAGTAATTAATGAATTTGTCTCTCAAAGGGAAATAAACTTACTCTCTGGAGCAAGACGATAAACCAGGGCTGGTATGTGAAAACCATAAGCAGAAGGCTTGAGCTCAAACAATCAAATCTGCCCCAACATGGAAAAGGCTCCCTTGGAGGCAGGGAGCTATCCAATCATAGGCTGGATGACTATATGGTAGAGATTTAAGCACCAGGTTTAGGTAATGTAAGGTTATCTAGAGCTACTAAAAGTACCTTTGATATTCAACTCTGACATTCTCTCTCCCTTGATTCAACCTTTAGTGATAATATTCACCATCAAAACCCTGAAAACTGCCTTACAGGGGCTAAAATGCAACTGATAAGATGAAAGATACACCTGAATTTGAATAATCTATTCCATTTCTGCTAGCTGCTGACAACAATCTACTTGAAAGTAAACTGACCAAAAGGTCCCATCTCAGGGTTTATCTCTAATATATGGGTTTCAAAAACCAAGCCTAAAAGCCAAACTGGAAATATTTGCACATTCTCTTCAGCTGGGGTAGCACTTGCTCAATTATAAGCAGCCCCCTGAGATGTCACCATCTGACTTAAGGCTGCCACCAGTTTGCTCATTCCTGAAACAGGAAAGACGATGGAGGGTATCAAGTGATACCTTAGGGAAGTGTTTTATGCCCAGCATACACCAGTGCAGCATGATGACGGATCACAGAGCCAAAGACACCAGGAAGGTATAAGGCAAAGAGCTGAGAGGCAGCATTGCTTAGCATAGAGCAACTGACTACAGATCCAAGAGCTTCAGGTCCAAATCCAAGTGATTATTTCCTAAGCAACAGAAAACACATCCTGGGAATTTATAGTCGAATCAGGCTCCTGCTCACCTAGATAAAGGCAACAATAATTTCATGAACTCTATTTCCCAAGGAAATTTAATTTAGGCAAGTCTTTCAAACCTTTGCCTGTGTCACAATCTTCTCAGTGGTTGGACATATTATGTCTCATTCATGTTTGTAACCTGTCACAAGTATACCCCCATCTCAATACCTATCTTTATGACTGAAACTTATTTGTCCACACCATGGATGTTTGTATCTGAAATGAAGTTTCAGAAACTTACGAGCTCATCAAATTTATGTGACTCGGCACATGTATACCCATAGGGGAACATCAGCAGCTGGGAATAGCTGTGGAAGGTAATGAAGGCCGTGACTTTTCCAGGACTCTTGATAAAGTCCACTATGGATTTCACTTCAACTTCAGAGTTGGCACTGGGTCTATGGTATGAGTCAGAGCAAGGGTTGTTGCTGGCTCCAGGTTGTGATGGGATGCAGAAGATGCCAAGTGAGAACAGTGAGCTTTAAGGAGACAGTGTATGGAGGCAGTTACCATGCATCACTTCAGTTCCTCCTCTGGAAATCAGAGCAAGATTGTCATTGTGTTAGATTGAATTACTACCTAAACACACAGTCAGGAGACCTAACTCAAGAGATTCTGGACACATCTCTCTTCTTTAAAAACATGGCTCCTCTATATGGCAGAAAGAGCTATCAAATTAAATCATCTTCTCTCTGTGGGAGTTGTTGGAAGAAAAGCTAGATTTAATATTATAGATGGAATTCCTGCATTGGGTGGGAGTTCAGCAAGCTCATTTTCTGGGATTTCTTCCAATTCTTAGAGCCCAAGAGTAGAAGATTCTATGCATCTGTACTTCTAAGTCACAAAGCCACAAATGCAAGGAACCTCTGATACCCTTTCTGTGGTGAGGAAGTCACAATTACTTTTGACAAAAAGGCTACCTTTGGCCTCATTTTCTCAGCTACTGGAGTTACTCATGACCACTGAAGTGGGTCCACTGTGGCCTGGCCAGGGCTCTGAATGCTAGAGAAACTCTGAAGGGACAGGTAGAGGCTGGGACTCCACAGAGTCTCTAAATGATATGGACAAAGTATATATACAACCTATCCCCTCATTTGGAGATTATTTAATAAGAACAACAAGCCAGGAAAAATTTTGACTTTGAATTGCTGGACATTGTTCAGTATTTTGGATCTGATGCTTTGATTTTTTTCTTTCCTACACTAAAAAAAAAAAAGAATTTGTAAAAGCGATGAATGAAGTTGCCACTCATCCATATCCTGTCAGTGTATCCTTTCTTGGTTCAATGATTCTCATTAATTCATCTGTCTTTCAAGTCTTTAGTGATTGCCTTCTATGTGCCAGACACTATGCTAGGTGTTAGGAACACTACAGTGGAAAAGACAGTTTCTAATGTTACTGCTATCATACCTAATGAGGAAAAACCAAATACATTTTAACTCTGTGATTAGAGAAACATAAGGGGTTTTAACTGGTGCCTGAAAGCAAAAAGGAGCCCCCCAACCAGCCTGGCACTGGACCCCGAAAAATTAGAGCTGTAAGTCAACAAAGGCAGAGCAGGAAGCAAGTATTTTCTCTTTGAATCTATTTTGAAAATCAATTTCTTAATCTTATTCGTACTTCATTTTAGTTTTCTTTCTCGAAGCATCCATAGATGATGTAATGCTTCTCCTGTGACTAGATCCCAACCCCCTCTAGTGGTTGGTTCAGGGCTTCCCGGCGCTTCCCGCCACCACACAAAGTCTTGCTCTGGAAGCTCAGAAGCTGAGCCGGGATACAGCTTATGGGAAAACCAAGATGTGAGACAAAATATATTAAATGCTCCTCAGAGCTCAGTGACAGCACTGTGTGCCTGTGAAGGGAATTTAGTGAAGTGTTTTTCAAATAGGTTTTTAAATAGCTTCAATCCTGAATGGGCTTAGCAGGCTGACAGCACTGCAAAGCCATGCAAATAGCTATCTGGCCAGACAACATCTGACTATCCCTGGGGGAAAGTCCCCATGCTCACCTCCAAAACCCACATCCCAGTTCCGGTTAGGATCAACACCAACACTGAGGCTTCCAGATACCTTGAACCGGGTCTTCTGCCACATACGATTCTTTAAAATCCAACGGAAAGAAAATACAGAAAAAAAAAAAAAGACGGTCATTCAGTCCAATGAGAAGTTTCCTTTAGAATTTTGTTAATTTCTCCCAATCCCTCACGGGAAGGCCCTTTTGGAATTGCACTCATTTCCCTTGCCCACAGACTTGACCAGTAGTCCTCACACAGGGTTCTGCTTGGAGCTTCTCGGCCATCTCACCGAGGCAAGAAGTAAATAAGCCCTCATCTCCTCCAATGAATACCTGCCAAACCATGTTCCGTAGAACCACAGTCCTCTCAAATGTTAATACAATAACAACAAAAAACAAAAATTAAAAAACAAAAAAATAGTGGGGAGAGCCCGAGGGTTCTGTGATAGAATATTTTGGGAAAATAACAGGGTTAAATTGGCTAATTTACTTCAGAATTTCTAAAGGTTTTTTTTAATGTTTTAATGTTTTTTATGAAGCTCCAAGAGAGGCATACAGTGGGCAGTATTTCCCAAACTTGACTGTGGAACCCTTTATTCATAGGGTATCTCATGAGATGAGTACTACTATTTCTACAAGTTCCTTCTGAACACACGTTGAAAAATGCTATCGTAGTCTGCTCTCTTCAAAAATAAACTTGAAGCTCTGATTCATTCTGAATATACATGGGGTCACAGTTGCCATAATGGTGTTCTGTAATGAGATTTTTAAAGAAAAAAAAACTGCATAACTTGTTTTTGTGATATAACAGAGGATTTCTTCTACAGATTGTAAGTAAAATGCCAGATGCATTGTACTGCCTACCTAAATCCTACAGCAATCTAATTGTCAGCAGGTAACATCCGCCTCCTCTTTTCTATCAGTCCTACCATCAAAACACAGGGATAATTGGAACAAATCTCCTAGGTGACTCACAGTGAACACTGAACTCTAATAGCCCAGCCTAACAGCTGAAATGGGCTCTGACCAAGGCAATATGGAAAGACATCATGTGTTAGAAAATGAAATGATTGTAAACATCACTATATGCCTCAATTCAGGGCCACTACTGAGAGATGAGGCATTCCATTTAGGGTAAATCAAGAACAGAAAATCACTTTTGTTTTGTTTTGAAGTTCCTACACATCTCCTTAAATTCTTGTTGAAGAGAAAAAGTCCAGGCTTCCTTTGGTTTGAGAGAACACTTAGCCATCAGAGCAGCAGGAAGATGTCCATCATATCCAATCAAAGTGATGGATGGGTCATTTCCATAATCAGAGGCAATCTGAGCAGAGACAACATATATGTCAATCTCACACTCCCCTTTCACTAGGGAACAGAGGAGAGAATATTAAGGCAATGTGTTTTTTCCAAACATAAACTAACACTGCTGGTCAGTGAGAGTCTTCCAGGACTACAGCCCAATCTCCTATTAACGTGTTTAATATGCCAGTGTCGATACTTTTATTTCCAATCAGAATAATTTACTTAAATAAAAATCAGGTATCACTTATCCATTCTCTCTCAAAAGCAGAATTCTTCCAATTAATTTTAGTGAGGCATTTTGCAATGGTGGGCAACTGTGTTTGTGGCTCAGAGGGATCTATGAACCAAAGAAATCTTTTCAGTTTCCTTAATCACCACACAGGCTATACCTTCTCAAAACGACCAACATCAGATTACTTAATTATGCAGAGACTTCTCTAAAGACCCAGAGAACCAGTTAAATTCCATTTGGGGAATTACATTTCTACTTGTGATCAATTGCAGTAGAGTTGAGGTTTCTGCTGGATTAAAATTTATTCATTTCCTGTGCTCAGCCATCCTAAGGCATTATTATTCAACTGTTAAATATCCATTTCATAATACCCTAAAGGTAACTGCATTTTAATTGAAGGGAAAAATGTATCAGCCGGTATGCACGTGGTTGCACATGCTTGAATGATCTGATGTGGATTGATTTCCTTTGCTCATGAATTAACATTCTGATTTATAGCATGTCATTTTTGAATTACTTAAGAAATACCAGACTAGGTCACACCCAGCACGGTGTCCTGACTCTAATTCCAACGAACATGTGGAAGAGACATATCGCTACACCCTAACTTTAAGTGAGATTTGAAAATTTTTCAGAACAACCGAAAAACCTTCAACGAGTTTGTTCCACTTTGTATCTGTAGGTCAAAGTAAACTCTTCTAGCCCATTTATATTCTCTATCTAAGCTCCTTTTGTGATTTTATAGATCTCTAGTACATCGTGCCACAGCCCTAGGAGCTCCAGGCAGCAAAGCAATGTTCTCTAATCTGTTCTTATGCTGAATCTGACTCTTGGTGTCCTTACTTGCCACCCTCTTAATCTCTTTTAGCTCACTATCTTTTTTTTTTTTAATTTATTTCATTTATCATTTTTGCCTGCATTGAGTCTTCGTTGCTGTGCATGGGCTTTCTCTAGTTGCGGCGAGCAGGGGCTACTCTTCGTTGCAGTGCACGGGCTTCTTATTGCAGTGGCTTCTCTTGTTGCAGAGCACGGGCTCCAGACACGCGGGCTTTAGTAGTTGTGGTACGCAGGCTCAGTAGTTGTGCCTTGCGGGCTCTAGAGCACACGCTCAGTAGTTGTGGTGCGCGGGCTTAGTTGCTCCACGGCATGTGGGATCTTCCCAGGCCAGGGATTGAACCCGTGTCCCTGAACTAGCAGGTGGATTCTTAATGACTGCGCCACCAAGGAAGCCCATAGCTCTCACTATCTTTTAACAGAGCACGCAGTGGCCAGCAGGTTGGGGGAGTACGGAGGTACATGCCAGGGTGCTGGGTGGAGCAATACCAAATTAGGTTTGAATGGGTCTGTTTCCTGACTGTGTGACAAGAGAAGGACTTGGGATGAGAGCGTCAGCCATAGGACCACAGGGATTGCTGTGAGGTTAGTTGGGGCCTGACCCCAGAAAGACAAAATAAATGGGGAATTTGGAGCAAAATGACCTTATTTGCAGTTCACAGTGCAGTAGCTTGTGTAACCTACTCACCGGCATGGATCCCAGCCTCTAGCCAGATAGCCAGCTTGTCTCCTCCCGTGCTGAACTGCAAAACAAGTGTGGAAATGTGAATGGCTCCACCACCACACACCCCTTGTCTGTTCCTCTTTCTGTACTTGATGTGGTTGAGAAGGAGGAGGTGTAGACAGTGATGCTGTCAATTAACTTTTCATTTAACGTAGGGTTTTTTTGTCCCTTTCCTTTAATATAAACTTAAATACAGGCTAACAAGAAGGGCATCATTTGATGTTTGTAAAAAATCATTGCAGGTAACGTGATGACATGAAAATATGTTCATCATATGCCATAAATTTTTAAAAATAGATTACCAAATAGTATGATACCATTTTTATTTCTTAAAAGGCTAGCTCATGTGTATGTATATATATGTACACACACAAACATAGGAGAAAAAGGGAGGGGGAAAAGAAAAGAGAGGAAAAAATAGAAAGATACACAACAAAATGTTAATAGCTATCAATCCCATAGTTGTGAAATTAGTAAAATAGGGATGTTTTTCATTTTTTGTTTCTCTGTTCTCCATTTTTTGCAATGATTGTGTTATTTTTGTAATAAAAATGCTTGTGGTAATCTTTTGAGTCCTTCATAAAAACAGGATGGTAGGGTCTGGAAGTCCTTTCCAGAGTTTAAATTTTATGATCTAAGGGACTCAGTTTTATTTGGAACAGTGGCTTTGCCAATTGAATCAGTAAATGGGGAGGAAAAGATTATTTTTGCACCATCAACTTCTATCTTCCTGCAGCATTCTAAACATCACAGATAAGGTAAATGAGAAATGTAAATCCCTGCTAAAAATTACTTTTCAAGCGTTTTGAGAGTTTTAGTTTAAAGTGTTTCATGCTTTTTCCTCCAAAGAGCTCACATAGGGAACTTTGGAAAACAAATAACATTCTCAACCACGAACCACCGAAACACCGGGGAGAAGGAAAGTCCAGGAAAATCCAAGGGGGAGGAGAATCTGGGGTTTCCTGACCCAACTGTAGGAGAAACAGGGAAAAGGAAATCAAAAGAAAAGAAGGTAGTAAATATGAGCAAATGTGCCGCGGTGTCATAAAGTAGGCAAACCACTCCTCCCAGGCCCGCTTCCGGAGAACCGCTCTGGAGAAATCCATCTGTCCCAGTGAGTCCGTTGGTCCGCAGCCATAATGTTTCCAAATTTAGCAGGGAGTTGTGACATTATCTTCCTCCCCACCCTTAACAAACTTTCTAGGAAATCTGGGGAAATACTTTTCACTCTTTTGCAAGGCAAGGTGAAAAAGCTTGAAATTATCAGCACTAACTGTTGTCAGCGTGTACAGGTTGAAGTAAAACCATAACCTTTTTCCGGCTAGCAAGTAAAAAATGCCTGCGTTTCAGGGCATTTGCCTTTGCCATTTGGTTGCCCATCATTCTGCACACCACAAGAACTGTTTTGGTTTTAAATGAGGCTCCAGCAAGTACCTGGAACTTTTATCTCTTTTTCTTTTTTTTTTAAAAAACAAAAACAAAAGAAACGAGTAAAAGAAAAACAAGGCACAGCACGGCTACCTTGATTAATTACAGAATACCTCCCCCTTCCCAGCTCACCCAGGGGCCCGAACCACCTCCCCCTTCCTCTGTTCCTATTGGTGCATACGCCTGTTTCCCTGAGAGCAAATCTATCAAGAGGAGAACATTAATTCACTCCTGCAGGCCTGCGTCAGCTCGCGCAATAAAAAGAAGAAGAAAGGGAGGTGGGGGAAGCAGGGAGGTGGATAGTCAAAACCAGCAAGGACTGGTTAGGAGGAGAGGAAAAAAAAAAAAAAAAAAGACACAGCTCTGCAGGCAGAGACTGTACTGACGGCCCGCCTGAAGACCGGGATTCTAGAAGCATCGAGAGGAAAAAATCATCACTGCACCTGTGTACCTTGAGCTCGTTCATGGGCCGGTTTTTGAAAGAATAGACAATGTTCATTTTGCTCACTAGACCAGGGTGCTCAGCAACGAGGTTATCCATTTCTCAGGAAATCTGAAATGTTTAAGATGAAGAAATACACATTTGCAAATGAATAATCTGGTGCATCCATTAGTGACTTTTCTCTCTCCTCCATTTCCATTCCCTCAGAGAATGGAGAGGGCCACGCGGCAGATGCTGTGGGACTGGGGACGCTGGAATCAAAGCTAAGAGATGATGAGTCACTGGGCATCCGTAGGGGCTGGGAAAAGGGAAGCCATTTTGTGGCAGCGGAGCCGGCTCTTTCCAGTTTTGTGCTTCAAACGAAATAGCACTGCTTTGGTTTCCCTGTGGCTTGCCTCAAGCCAGCTCTGAGGTGGAACTTCCCCAGCCAGAAAGCATCTTCCCCTCACTAACAGAGGAACACAAATGGTAGTGGCACCAAAAAAAGAAAAGGTGGATTTAGAAGCAGACGCTGTAAAACGCAGCCGGGTTGGTTCAGGCCGGGGCATCGGGGTGCCTGCCTCAGAGGCACTTCTGCCACAAGCCACTTCGGCTCCTATTTGCAGGGCTGATTGCAATCCTGTACAGCTGGGGCACCCAAACTGTGTCCATTACTGGGATTGAGACATGTCTGGGCATGTCTGGAGAGTGATCGACATGAAAACGGCTCCTCCAGCTGTTGCCAGCATTTGGTCTCCGTAGGACGTGGACAGCAATTTGTGAGGCCAGGCAAAGGAGGGAGCGCATCCTGTTTCGGCTACTCCCTTTTCTCCCTCACTCTCTGTACTGGTCCACAGTCCGTACTCTGAAACCCTTTAGGGACCATACATATTTCAAATTAAGATTTGTGTGTGTGTGTGCAATTTTAAAAAGAAAAATACATTTTACACATGTGGCAGTGCTCCATACTCAAGCACATTAATATTTCTGGTAGTAAAATAAGTGAGTAGCAAGTCAGTTCAGGTCAGATTTTGCCCCTAAATGAGTTTAGTTCGGGTCAGGGTTTGCCACCAAATAAATGCAGGGGGAAAATTGTTTTCTAAGTTCTCTGCATTTTAGAATTGCTGATTTAGGGAATCAGCACCTACCAGACAATCTCCTCTCTGGCTCTTTCCTGCTCCTCCACCTCTCTCCTTAACCCCCAACCCCCATCTCCTCATCCCCTCCCCCACCCTCCCAAATCAGTTAGTGCAAGCAGACACCTGTACCCCCCAAGAAAAGCTATGTGTCACAAAGAGGCAGATGTAGCACTGTCCAGGTGATCCAGGTGAAGGAAGGGGCATTCTTCACACCAACAAAACTCAGGAAAGATAGCAGAGAAATTGCACAAGACTTTGCTGCCATGAGGTCTAGGAGAATTTGGCAGGTTGGGAGACTCCACCGTTGGCTGGAAGTCAGTGGTATCAAGTTTCCCCTGATTCCATCATCAGTGGTAGCCATAAAGCACAGCTCTCAGATGGCTTGTGGGTGGCACAGGTCAGAAATCAGCCAGGGGACCTCGAGGGGAGAGTGTGAGCATTAGAGGCTGTCTTGTGCTCACTTAAGCCACTCCTGGACACTTCTAAATAATGCAGTGGCTACTGGGATGGGCAGGTGGGCTTCAGGTCCTAACTTAAGGCAGTGACACTGATACTGGCTGTGAAATCCTAGGGAAATTTGGAGAAGTTAGGAAATAATATGAGAATAATTTCCATTAAATCACCAAGTGGAAGTATAGGCCTTGTTATCAGAGGAAAGCATGGCCCATTTCTCTGATGTTCATTTTGAAACACCTACCTCTTCCAAGGTATAGATAAGCCTCAAAGTTCAAAGTTGAAGTTAACATTCTGTTCTCTTCTCTGAGTAACATTTCTTCATTCTCCTTGTCCAAGAGAACCTAAGATAAATCAGTCACACCTATGATTAGTTTATAGCAATGCATTTGAATCTACAGTTGTGAGGGAAGTGGTGACATTCAGGCCCCAATCCCAAGCATTCTCCTTTCTGTCCTATAGGCTTTGGGGTCATGCCTTTCCCTTATTCTGGCAGCACCCTGAAAGGGGATGGGGCATTAATGAGACTTCGGGCCAGACAGATGCTGCAAATACAGGATGACAGTCAGTCCTGTGGCTGTGTTATGGCTCATTCTCCCTTTCTGGGAACCCAGGGTCAGAGGTAACCTCCAATTAAAAAGTAAATGAGTAACAACTTATATTTGCCTACTTTGACTCACACTCTTCAGTTTGCCCTTTGTATTTCATACCAGAGACTCTTTTTTGCCCTTTCCATTACATTTTTTTATTACCATATCCACTTGTACCAAATGCAAAAAAGAGAGGGATAGAACCTTCCTACCCACTGCAGGGGTAGTCCAGACTTCAGGAAGGCCCTAGTGGTACCCACAGGTCCCTTCCCTGGCAGAGGGTACCCAAAGATAAAAGAGGATGGACCTTCAGTTCATATGGACCAGCAAGCCTCTGGAAGAGTGGGCTGTGGGATAATTACTTGAACGTCTTCAATCACAATGGAATAAGCAATTCCCTCGGACTTTAAGGAAACTTCGACTGCCTGGATGCTGACAAAGGGAACTCAGACATGGATTGTCTCTCCTGGGATGGTGGGTGATTTCCAGAAATCAAGCTGAAAGGGATAAAAGGCCAAGGCAAGGACTGGGTCATTCCAGGGAAATGGACAGCTCAGCGTGAATAGATTACAAGAAATCAATTCGTTATCTATTTTACCTCAAGCCTCCAAGACTAGAATCGTTGTGGAATTGCTATGATGTTGCAAGAAGTGTTTTTAAATGTCCAAGCATCAGCATATGTGTTATATGGTTTTCCCCCCATATGGTTAAATATTAAAACTGGAAGAAGGTAAAGATTATTTAAAACTATGGCAGTTTTTTTAACAGTTGACATTCAGGTGATCCAAATCATTTCATAACAGAATATTAATACTATAAATTATTTAGGAGGGAAATAATGCATTAAAGTTATTCAATAATTTTTCAAAATAACTTTCACATTTGATTTCTCTTTTCATTCTTACAAAACATCTGTGAGATTGAAGAATGGTATATTTATCCTCATTATACTGAATGGGAGAGAAGTCAGTATGACATTGGGCAAGTCACCTACCTTCTCTGAGATGCAGAAGGTAGATGACTTGCCCAATGTCATACAGTTGGGACTAGAGCCCAGGAGTTCTGGATCCCAGCTCCATGAGTGAGCATTCCATACTTCTCATCAGAGAAGACAAGATACAACCCAAAGTAAGAGATCTTAGTCATCGTGTCTAACTGTGGAGTATTCACTCTGGGAAACAGAAGCCCCCTCCAGGACAGATACCTGAAGATGTTCTTCAGCCTCCAATTCCACCAGAGTTTTTATTTGTTCTTCATTCCTTGGTGTGATCTCAAGAACTTGGTCTCTAAAAAATATTACCCACAGACATGACCTTAAAAACAAAACCTAGACACTGTTTCCTGTTGCTTTCTGCTCCTGTTAGTCTCCGCACATAAGAGGTTAATGCAGCAGTCAGTAATCTCTTTGACAATCAAGAAATTAATAAATAGTATACTGACCCACATCCCCAGAATGAGGAGTTGATAGAATGGCTTTACTTCCCCCAAGGAAATGTTATCTAAATAATAATTAAGAGCTGTACCTAATCCTAGCAGGAACTTTGCCAGTAAAGTTACCTTTCCTTTAGCTAATGATTATCAAGTAACACCTGCTGCTCATAAAGCATCGGCTTTTAAAACTTGTCTGTTCCTGTTTTTCAGAAATAAGTTTTTAAAAGGTAGAATAATTAATTTGGTGCTTATAAGTGCTCAAAAGAGGAATCAAATTTACATCTGGGTAGACCTAGGGTGTTTTTGTTGTTAACTGAAATGTATCAGAGTTCCATCTCCAAACCCCATTCATGTGGCCCAAACTTGGGGTATTGCTAGGGACAATTGAAACCCAGACAAATCATGGTGTGTGTGTGTATGTGTCTCTCTCTCTACACACACACACGCACACACACAATGAGTAATAAAGGATATCAAGGACTCCTTGGCAGCAAAGAGAAGTTGCAAAACAAGCAAACAAATATCCTTTAAAAAAAGTTCAGTAGTAGAGCTGGATTTCTTATAGCCCTTCCTTGGTGACAGAGGTTTTTCCTCTCTCCCTTTCTTTGAGTAGGCTGACTTCCTGAATCACCACCCTGCCCATTTATGCAGTGGGGAAGGGATTGGTACAAAGAGCCATAATAAGGGACCAGAACCCAGACCCTCTGAAATCAAGTATCATCCAATTTCCAGTGAACTCCAGTGGAATATATAAGTGATAGAATGTGAGCTCTTCAAGTCTCTTCTGCCTCCCAGTATCCATTGGCCATAGATGGTCTGAAAAATCTTCCATTTGAGTCTCATTCCTTTTGGTTAATGTATAGACTCCCAGAAGTCCTCCTTTAAAATGGGAAGGCACTGGGAAAAGTAATACATTGGGCTAATATTTCCTGGTGTGTGTTCTAAGGAATAACAGCCCTTTGAGTTGTTCAGCATAAATAAATAAATAAATAAATAAATGTGGGGAGGAGTTTGAGGATCAAAAAAAGGATAGTTGCAGCAACCTAGATCCCCTCTTATAGGTTTACAATATACACTAATTTAGTAAAAGTTCCTAGAAATTCTATAGTTTGTTTAACTCTCTGATTCCCAAATTTATTTGCTCATCCACTTTTTTGGGCCAAATTTATTTGGCCACTTCATTAGTTCCCTGGAATACTCTTCAAGAAATGCTGTCTAAAGCTCTTCATAGAATCTTGAAACCAAAGTACTTTGGAGCAAAGATGGATCCTACAAAGCCATGAGAGTTGGATTTGGGCTGAAGTCTGCAGCTCTGGTCCTCCCACTTCATGAGGTCCCACTGCCTAGACACTAGATCTGAAGATGGGAGGACTTAAGGTGACATGGAGGATGAAGTCCGGAAAGGTAGGGAGGTGGATGGGAGTGTAACCCAGCACTTACTGAGATGACACAGAGACAAATGACCAAACAGCTTTATTTTCACTGATGTCTGTCATCCCCACATTCTGATCATCAGAGGGGAAAAAGATTAAGGACAGAGAGAAATTGGGTGCATGTGCTCTGTTTTCACTTTTTTTTTTCCTTTAAATTCATTCATCTCTTTTTTTATCACTCATTCCTATTATTTCCACTACCCCCTCTCCAAATCTAAAAGAACTCTGAAAATGCTGAACGCTTACACTCATTATTCTGCAAAAATACAGTGAGATATTCTGTGAATCAGGTAAGCAAAATTCAAATAGGCATCAGAAAGCATAACTTACCCCACAGATGTTTCTCCACAGTAGATATGCCCCCAAAAGGACACCAAAAAACAGGATCAATCGCATAGTCAAGGATCTTCCAAGAGTCCAGAATTCAGTGTCACTCCTGAACTTTATTTATAGGGACCACGGCTGAGGCTGACCTGTTGGCAGTCTAAGAACTCAACTAAATTCCCACATGGTAAAATTCCCACCTGCATGTCAAATTCTCAAGACTGTAGACACCCACCTGTGTGATATCACCAATCCATACATTTTACATTCTTTCAATGAGATAACAAACTTTGATGGAAAGAGAACAAAATTGCTAGAGCATACCAAGGGCAAATCATGCATTTATGATTTAGAACATAAAGTGCCACTAACTCTGACCAGTGACAGAAGCCAGATTAATAGACCTAGAGGTTAAAGTCTTTCCTGGGTCTCTGACAGAAAAAGGGCACAGCATTTATAGTAATTACTCAGGCATCCTGTCTATCACATTCCATTAGTTGCCTCATTTGTTTATTTTTATAATGTTTACCCTGAAACACTGCAATCACTTAGTCCATATCTGCTGTATCTCCCTGTAGATATGACCTGTTCCAGTCCTCACACTATATTAAAACAAAACAGAAGGCCTTTTTTTTTTTTTGCAATACCCGGGCCTCTCACGGTTGTGGCCTCTCCCGTTACGGAGCACAGGCTCCAGACACACAGGCTCAGCGGCCATGGTTCATGGGCCCAGCCGCTCCACGGCACGTGGGATCTTTGCGGACCGGGGCACGAACTCGTGTCCCCTGCATCGGCAGGCGGACTCTCAACCACTGCGCCACCAGGGAAGCCCACAGAAGGCCTTTTAATATTCAATTTTGAACTGTTTCTAAAGTGATCCATCTGCATTTGTACCAAATTGATGTCCCTGTTTCTGTGCTTTTTCCCAAAATGAAAATGTCTTTCTAATTATGACAATGAAATTGCTTGTTACAGAAAGTTTGGATTAAAAGGAAGTGTTTTATTTAATCACCAATAATTCCTCCACCCAAAGAAAACCATTTGGAGTATATCTTTCCAAACTTCTTTCAATGTTTTAGAGCTTTTTCTTAAACAAAGATTAGACCATAACATATATTCTGATTTTTAAACAAAGGTTTTTTTAAACAAAGGCAACCTTTCCTTGTTTATAAACATACATCTACATTGATCTGACTTTGCTCTTCATTGCAAAAGGAGAAGATACACCATTCTATTTTTAGGATTCATATTTTTATTATATTTTAGTCTTCACACACACTATATTCAGCCTAGCAAGTATCAACCAACAGACACAAGGAAATTTTCATCTGTCCTCTTGTAACCGAAAGTGGGGTCCAGCTGCTCGCTGCTCAAAAGCCAATAAAGAGGCCAGGTTTATGGAAAGGAAAGTTTGCTTTATTTTGGATGCCTACAACTGTTGGGGGAGTGAGGGAAGGGCAGACATCTGTCCAAAGGCCTACTCCGACAATCAGGGGGCAAGAGATTTTATAGGCGGAGAGAGGGGTCTGCATGCAGAAACAGCACAGTCAGCTCTGACCGTCATCTTGAAATTGGTCATGAGGTGGTCTGACCAGCATCATCTTGATTGTTTCAAGTATAGTTGGTCTTCAGTTCCAGGGTCTGTTTGTTCCCATTTCCTTGAGGCCAATTCTTGGAATCGTGGCAGCTTATGTCATGGCTACAGCCTGGTCATCACGTAGTTAACTTCTTCCACCTGGCGGGGCTTTCAGTGTCTGTAAGACAGCTCACAGGATAGGGCTCAGGATATTATCTATAGCCCTTGAGAAAGAACTAAAGGTCCTTGACTATGCTTAATGACTAAACTACTATTATTTGGTCTCCTTTGACTATTTTCCTTTGTTTCTGCATGTTCTCACTTCTCTGATTAAACTTATTTTTTGGCTAAAGTTTTTCCACAGACAAAAGGCAGGCAGAGGACCTGGGGGACAAAGACCAAAGGGTCCTGCTCCGTTTCACTCAGTGTCAAATTCTTTATCTGCACACGCTCTAAATCCCTGGGTTAGAATTTTCAAGTACCTACTTTACGGGTGTTTCTGTTTTTTTCATTCTCTTGGGTGTTGGGGAGAAGAAAGAAACCAAGAGGCAGAGACCATAATTCATCCTCATGTCCCCAGCACCTATCAAGTAGACAGTAGTCATAGGAATTGAAATTAACATACTTCTGGAGAGGGCCTGTGCACAGAGACAAAGACCCAACACAGCCAAAAATAAATAAATAAAATAATTTTTTAGAAAAAAGAAAGAAAGAAATTAAGGTACTTGCAGAATCAGTAAAAGCTTCTTGGAAAAGACAGACAGATAGGATTTGCTGAGGAGAGTATGGATTTCTGGTGGTTTGGAAACATGAGAAAGGTAGAGAACTGGGGGGAAATGGTACACGATAGAGTTGGGAGGAAATTTGCCCCACTTGGGCAGACCTGACCCTGGGCATGGTGGAGAAGGTAGAATATGAAAAGAAGATACGAGAAGGTGATAGAGGGCCTCACAGTTCAAGCAGAAGGCTTTACACCTGATGAAAGGAGCAAATGTAGAGCCTCAGAAGGTTTCTGAGCTGGTAAGTGACTGCAGTCTTGAGAATGGTGAATCACGCACAACCGATGCTTTAAGCAGGAAGCCAAGCAAGGAGCTTCCTGGAGAAATCCAGATTTTTAAACGATGCATCTGGACTGGGTGGTGGCTGGGAATGCATGAGAAGGGCTCCAAGAGGCATTTCAGTGGAAGAATCAGAGTCCCTGGTAAGTGACTGGTGCCTGACTGGGCATAGGAGAAGTCAGGAAAAGGGTATATACCAGTGGGTTGGAAAGGAGGGGCAGATAGCCACCTCCACAGCAGCCTCTGAGCATTTCCTCACCCAATTGTCACAGTGTGTGAAGTTCCACTGTAGGAATTTGTTTTATCTCCCTTACAATATGCTTTCAAAGAGGAATTTTTGCTGAGGGTTACTACCCAACGAGTTGAGTTCACTGTAAGTGTTAGGGACATGACAGCTCTCTTCTCTTCCTGAAAAAGATAGTGGGGATGAGCCTAGAGCCACATTGGGGATCCAACTGAAGCTCAGACCCCTTGCTCCTGAACCTCGGGCATTCCAAAAATGAGTGAGGACTCAAGGATGATGCCTGAGATGAACAAAATGAACATTTCCTGGAATGGATGAAATCAGTAATTTTTTTTAATGAATAGAAGAAGTTGGAGGAGGAGAAAGCACAAGCCTTAGTAGGAAGCTGTAGGGAAAACTCCAGAAATCACTGTTGTTTCTCTCTGCTACTGACAATATAAACAGATGCTTATCAGAATAGAGTATCATCCTTTCTACTGCCTCATCATTCTGAAAGCTGGATAAAATAAGTTTTTTTAGATAGCTATATCGAGATATACATGACATACAATAAACTGCATATACTTAAAATATGCCATTTGAAAAGCTCTGACATATGTATATACCCATGAAACCATCACCACAATCCACATCATGAACCTATCCATCAACCGCAATAAAATCTGTTTTTGAGACTCACTGAGAAATCTCCAGATGGAAAGAAACCACTGAAGACCCCTCGCTTTGCAGATGAGGAAATGAGGCCCCAAAAGGGGAAGTGACTTACACAAATCCCCAGGAGTGATCAGGGGTAGAGCAGGCACCCTCAGACCCTGGGTCACTGCTCCAACACTCTTGGCTGTCCAGTCATCCAAGGTATTTCCACTCAGTTCTAGGAAAAGACCATTTTAGACCAAACACCTCTTTATCAACCTATCCCTGGGGAATCTGTAATTCAGAAAGAGAAAGATGGTAGCTGTCTTTAGAAAAGTGCTCTTGGGACTTCCCTGGTGGCGCAGTGGTTAAGAATCCGCCTGCCAATGCAGGGGACACAGGTTCAAGCCCTGGTCCGGGAAGATCCTACATGCTGAGGAGCAACTAAGCCCATGCATCACAGCTACTGAGCCTGTGCTCTAGAGCCCACGAGCCACAACTACTGAGGCCGTGTGCCACAACTACTAAGCCCACGTGCCACAACTACTGAAGCCCACGCGCCTAGAGCCCATGGTCCATGACAAGAGAAGCCACTGCAATGAGAAGCCCACGCACGGCAACAAAGAGTAGCCCCTGCTTGCTGCAACTAAAGAAAGCCCACCCACAGCAATGTAGACCCAACACAGCCATAAATAAATAAATAATTTTTAATGATGTATAAGAATACTAAGAATATGATGTTTACAGAATATTAAGGTGGTTTTTTTTTAGAATCCACTTACAAAACAAAACATGCATTCAAAATAATGACTATATAGGAAGGAAATACACCAAAAATTTAAACAAGTGATTTGGCTATACACTTCTGTGTGGTTAACAGTAACTTTAATTTTCTTCAATTTGCTTATAATTTACATAAAAATAAAGAAAGAAAAGACCAAACCTCCCTCTAAGGTGGGATGGGAAACCACAGGTCCTGGCATCTTTCCTTATACCTTGGTCCCAACTGGGTTTGGCATCCTTCCTGATGCTGTGCTTTGTAGCCTTGGCTTTCCTTTTGGTCTGTGAGTTCCTGATTTGGGTTCACCTTAATACTTCATTTTCCCACCTACCCATACCTTGGGGCTCCTCAAAGCTCAAGACCCTGGTGGTTCTCTGCTGCCCTCACCTGCCACCAGCAATCACCGTGTTAATCCAGTGGGACCCAGTTTACACTGGGCCCTGGCCTTCTTCCAAAGACAGCCTCTATGCTTGCTTAGGTCTAAAAGTCCATTACACAAATTCTTGTTTCTATTAAGTCAGTTGGGAAGAACAAATAGAATTCATAGATCATTTGCTGTTTGCAACACCAAGCTCAAAAAAACTCCAGTACAATAACTATTTGTCCTTCCTCAGCTGGAAGATAACCACCCAACACCATATTGTGAAGATCTGTCTTCTCATCCTTCTCTGTCTGCATCAGGTTCCCATTTATGATCACCCCAGCCCAGCTTCCATGAATGGATCCCTCATTTATGGAATACCTACTATGTGACAGGCACTGTTAAGTTGTAGGACTCCAAAGATGAATAAGATTTTATCAGTCAAGAGCTCAATGTCTAGACTAGCACTGTCCAACAGAACTTTCTGCAGTGATGGAAATGTTCTATATCTGCACTGTTTCAAGAATGTAGCCACCAGCCACATGCGGCTATTGACCACTTGAAATATGACTAGTGTGACTGGGGAATTGAATTTTTTTAATTAATTTTAACTCAAATTTAAAAACTGAAGCAGTGTAAAATATTCTTCCTTTAAAAACAATGTAATATTTTGGTAGGACATTTTAACTGTTGAAATTTAGCATCCAAATTGAGATATACTGCAAGTATAAAAATACACACCAGATTTCAAAGACTTAGTATGAAAATTAGAATGTAAAACATGTCATTAATAATTTTTATATTCATGACACGTCAAAATGATAGTATTTTAGATATATTGGGTTAATAAATTATATTATTAAAATTAATTGCACCTGTTTCCTTTTACTTTTTTAAATGTAGTTATTAGATAATTTAAAATGACACATGTGGCTTGCATTAAATTTCTATTGGATAGCACTGATCTAGAGAAAAAAAAAGTGATATCTAAATAAATAGTCTTCAACTAAAATACATTATACATTCCTGGAAATGTATACAAAAGTCTAATGCATAAAAGTTAAACAATAGATTTACCTGATATAACAGGGTGGGGTAGTTAATTCTTAAGAGCTAAAATATATTATAAAATTCCTAATTTCAATATGCATTAAATAATAGTCCTTTATTCCAATTGCAAAAATAATTCATGTTGCTCATTAAGAATTGACACATTACAGAAATAACTCAGAAAGTTAAGGTATCCCTAGAGATAATTAACAGTTTGAGCTATATAAAAACATACTGTTATTATTGGTTACTTTTGTAAGTGTGAGATGATACTATATTTGGGCGAGAGCTAAATTATATTCCATGATATGGATATATTATAATTTATTTAACCAATCCCTTGTATATGACATCCAATTTTTCACTATTTCAAAGCATATTATAAGGAACACTCCTATACTGCCTTTGTATACTTTTTACATATTTTTCTGCTTCTAAAATAATATTCTCATAGTAAAAACATTCAAATATTGCTGAAAATTATAGCAAAAATATGACTACCTCTCATGTTGCCCCCTGCCCTGTCCCAATCTGTATCTCTGATGATTATTACCAGTTGGGTATATACATCTTATCAGAAATTTTTTTTCTGTGTATATATTAATCAGCTTATTTTTTTCTTTTCCAAAATTTTAGACAGACTATACATACTGTCGAACTTACTTTTTAACTTAAACATATATTTAGTAAGCAACAAGGATATACTGTATAGCACAGGCAATTATACCCATTATGTTGTAATAACTTATAATGGAGTATAATCTGCAAAAATACTGAATCACTATGCTGTACATATGAAACAAACACAATATTGTAAATCAACTATACTTCAATTAAAAAATGAGAAAAAAACACATAAATTTGCACACACACAAAGGCGAAATCATTATTTTTCTCAACTCATAAGGAATATCAAGGGCTGAAACCTCAGAGCGCAGGCTTTATAAGTCCCTGGGCTTAGTGTCCAATCTAGCCTCAGACATAAGTTCTAAAGGTTTCACTAAAACAAATACTTGCTACATTTACTTTTCCACACTTATTCCTATCATATGTGGAGAAGACCAGGCTCAGGGGAGATGCCATATATGCTCAAACAAAACATGCAGTGTTGAGGGCTATTTCCCCTGAGAAAATCCAAATCCAAAAAGATGTGTTTTTAATTTTTTGGCTAAGCTCTCATCTATATTCTCTTGATGAAATTGTCAAACGATGGTAATAGGTATGTAATTTTTAAAGCTGTAGAATTTAGCGGTTGTTTCATTTGTATATAAAGTTTACAGAATCAAAAATTTTAAAAAGATGACACTGACATTACTTGCAATTAGAAATTTCCTTTCAAGATCTTCATCAAGATTTTTTTTTAAATGTCAAGAAACTTTTTTTCGAAGAATAAAAAACCTCCTGATTTGCTAAAAAAAATTATTACTTGGGCAAAGGGGGCCAAAAGGTAAAAAGAAAAAAACTATAGTTGATGTAAAAGAGACAGAAATTTTGAATCATATTCAAAATTTAATGAATTAAGTAAGTAAAAGAGTGGATTGCTGGGGCAGAGGGTAACTCTTATGTTTAACTTTTTTAGGATCTGCTAAATTGTTTTCCCAAGTGAGTGCCAAACGTTTTTATAGGCGTTTTGGAAAACACAGAAGTGAAGATAACCCCTCATTCCAAAGAGCTTACAATTTACAGTAGATGGAGAGATGCAATTAACATGTATACATTAAAAGTATAATTATAATATAGCTTATAATTCAGAGCCAAACCATGCAACTCTAAATTAAAAGTGGATCTACACACAGTCATACATTTTTAGAGCTGGAAAGGAAAAGAAACATATATACATTCTATATATATATATAATTTGGACACCTTTCCGTGTCCGTACATATACTTAGGTTACCAATAAATGCTCATTGATAAGAAACTCATTCAACAAATTATGATAGAGCTATACAATGGAATACTATGCAACCATTAAAAAGATATGATATAGGTCTTTATGAACTTACATTGAATGATGTCAAAGTATATTTATAAGCAAAAAAGGCAAGTTGTTGAATAGTGTATATTAATTTTTTTTTTTTTGGCCGCACCGCATGGCATGTGGGATCTTAGTTCCCCGACCAAGGATCAAACCCTCGCCCCCTGCATTGGAAACCTAGAGTCTTAACCAATGGACCACCAGGGAAGTCCCAATGTTCCCCCTATCTTTGGTTGGTGTGGATTTGTTCTGTTTAACCAGTTGACAATTAGAAGACACTAGGATTTTCTAATTTTTCATCATTTGAAACAATATAAATACTAGGTAAATCTTTGTGTATATCCATGATGATCTCCTTAGAATAAATTCCTAGAAGTAGAATAGTAGGTGAGAGGTTCATATCTGTAAGTTTTTGGATTTGAATTGCTAAATCCTTCTCTTGAAGGTTCTAACAGTGTACACTCTTCCACTAGTGCCCAGGCTTCTGGATTTTATTTGTACTGTGCTTGGAAAAGTCTTCCCTACTTGAGATTAGGATACTTTCTACTAGTGCATTTTTCTAGTACTTTTATGGTTTCCTTGTTTTATCTTTCAATTTTGTTCCATCTGGAATTAATTTTTATATAAGGAATTAGTTCACATCACCTTTCAGATATATTCTTCAGGAATATATTTTCCAGCATTTTATATGTGTTCTTTAATTTTGATCTTTTTTTTTCTACAAATGAGCAGAGTCAACAGGCTTAAGTCCAAATATGTAATTGATGCTAAAATGCACCCCCCAGCTTTGTCTCAAGTGAACTAAATCTATAAAATCTATTCTTCTTATCACTAACATCGACACATTCATTTTTCCATGTATAAATGTCAAGGACTAACTATTCAAATAGATGTACAAACACCAGTGAACAAAGATATTGATGCCATTGAAACTAAACAATACAGTCATCTGAAATGTTCATTCATGAGCTCAAGTACAAAAATCCAAGTTCTGGGGTTTAGGAGTGTCAATGCATAATGTCCAAAAATCCAGTTTTTGAACATCAAACCTAAGAGAGAAAAGATTGGGGGTTCATGATAGCAACATATGATGGGCTACAACAGGGGTCTCAACTGTGGGAACCCAACTTTCCTGGGAGATCCACAGAAAATGTTAGAGGGGTGATCTTTGAGATTGGTCTTAAAATTGAGGAGTGGTTCAACATTTGAAGAGTCCAACATTTGAAGGTTTGGTGACTGGTGTTTCAGGCAGAGGAATCAAGTGTGGGAAGGTGGCAAGGCTTGGAAGGGGCTTCTTAAAGTCCTGATACCATCTTTCTCCACCCCTCCCAACTTCCCCTCTTCAAAAGGAGGGAAGGATATGATGCCAGACCTACTGATTGATTATTTGACCTCATTCGCAATAAATGTATTACTCCAACCCTGCATATACATTTTATACCTTCTTATCTTTAATTGTGTAATAAAAGGCTTTTCCCTCTTTAAAGGAACTTCAGACAAAAGCAAAGCAGGTCAGGAGATTTTACAGATGATAGCCAAATGACCTAATTTAGTCCTTTGTTGGTGTGGTGGCCTGGGGTACCAGGTAGCCTTGGCTTCTCACCCCTAGAATGCCTGTCTTCACCTGCAGAAGGTGATATTCTCCTTTCTGTCAAGGCCTGGACCCTGCCCTCACACAGGCCACCTTCTTCCCCATCTTTCCAGCTACACTCCCAGCCTCTTTCCCTTCCTCAGTCCAAGCTCCCTACCCCCCACCTAGTCCCAATACACCCAAATCACTATAATACTTTTTAAAGTTTTTTTTCAATATTTAAGAACTTAATCCTACTTCCTCTATTCCCTGAGTCCCAAGACTCTGCACATTTAAAATTAATTAAAAGATTTTAATACCGGAATTCCCAGCTTAGCAGCCATCAGTGTATATCCTTGAACCTCCCACTTAACACAGATTTTCTGAAAAGCATACTGTGTGTTGTATTCTTTGTGTGTGTGTGTGTGTGTGGTACGCGGGCCTCTCACTGTTGTGGCGTCTCCCACTGCGGAGCACAGGGTCGGGACGCGCAGGCTCAGCGGCCATGGCTCATGGGCCCAGCCGCTTCGTGGCATGTGGGATCTTCCCGGACTGGGGCACGAACCCGTGTTCTCTGCATCGGCAGGCGGACTCCCAACCACTGCGCCACCAGGGAAGCCCTGTGTGTTGTATTCTTTAGGCAGTGCTGGAGCTGTCACAGACCAGCTCACCAGAGCCACTATGCTCATTTCTTCCCAACTCAACGTTCAGTGATGTCACTTTGTTAATGTGAAATAAGCAACAGTGGGAGTATTTATATCACAGAAATCAGCAAGTGCTACAAAATCAGGGCTTTTAACAATCAGAGCCGATTGTTAAACATTTACCAGCACACCACTGTTTTAAGGATTCTTTTGGTTTCCAGTAATAGAAATTCACTTGAGTTAGCATAAGCAAAAAGGGGAACTTACTATAAGAGCCAGCGAGTGAAGTGTCATGATGCCTATGAGAGGGTAAACAGATTGGCCTTAGGAATTAACTGGAACCAGGGACTTGAAAACCATCAGAACTTTCCATTGCATCTCTCTGCCCTTCTTTGCTTCATTCTTTTGTTCTTGTTACAACTTGCTTTCCCTGGTTTCCAAATCTATATGAAGGGAAATGTGAAAACCTACTCTGCTCTAAGTCCAGTCACCTCAGGAGACTGATCTCTTTCCTGGTCCCAATTCCAAATTCTCAGGAAGGAACTTTGATTGGAAGAAAGTCCTACTGAAATCAATGACTGGACAGGGTGAAGGGATGGAAACAGGCGGGATCACACTGTAACAACATGCATGAGAATCAGGGGAAAAAAGAGGCTCCTAGAAAAGAAAAGAGATGAGGCAGTCAACCCAAAAAGTCCACGACATTTATAAAGACCTTTTCTCAGCTATTAACAGCTCTCACCATCACCACCACAGGCTCCATCAAAGGAGTACATGTACTTACTTAGTGTTTATTTAACGTCTGAGCACCTTATAATAGGCAAAAGGAGCTGCTCTAGAAATTATAGAGGATAAAAGATGATTAAGACTCCATAACGGCTGCAAGTAAAAGAAAAGCCAACTTAAAATGATTAATAAGGGAAATTTTCTTGCCTAACAAAAAGTCCAAAAGTAGGATGATTCCAGAATTTCTTAATTTAGCAGCTCAGGACCCAGACTTTTCCATATTTTCACTTTGATATGTTTAGACTAATGTTCTATGGACACAGGTACCTGTCACAGTTGAAGTCATCAATATCACCCGCCAAATGAAAAGGGACAATTTCGTCCCAGTGCAGGTCTTTTTTAAGACTGAAGAGACTTTTCTCAGAATGCCCCCACCAGCAAACTTCCCTTTCCAGAATTAGATCACATGCCCATGCATGAACCACTCACTGACAAGGGGAATGGCACCACCCTGGTTGCCTTAGACTGACTGGGACCTAATTCCTATAAGGGAAGGAGAACAGTGGAACAAAATGGGGAGCTGGAACAGAAGGAAAACAATTGATGGAGGCTACCACAGACGCTTGCTGCATCTGAAGGGGTGCGATCAAAGAAAAGAGACAAAAAGACTCTGGCCCTAAGTTGCATTTCTCCAAGCGCTTTTGTCTCATTCAACTCTCTGACCTGCCACGTCACTTTTACTAACCCTGGCTGCAGACCCTTCCACTGGGACCTGGTTTTTATCTCCCTGCTTCCCTCTTTTGGTTTACACTAATTAGTAGCAGAGTTGGCTCCCTGCCTGATGTTCTCACTGCTAAAGCAAGATTTTGAACACATGAAACTTCATAGTGACAGAGAGCCCTAATAAACAAAGACAATTACAGACTACAGGCCCCTGTAATCAGGCAGCTTGAGGGTCTGCCTGTGAAAGAGGCCAAGCTCAGAAGATAAAAGATAAGAACTAGAAAACAGTACTGTCTGGGATTATAACATTTTTGTTTTTGTTTTTAAGTATTTCATGCACTTCCTTTTGTTCACTGAGTAGAGATCTGCAGTGAGAAATGTTATGCAAAAAAGGACAAGTATAATTTTTTTTTTGGAATATGTCTTTTTTTTGCCAGCTTCTCTGGGCCTCTCTAATAACTTCCAGTCTCATACAAAAAAGTTCGGTTTTCTATTTCCATCTGTAGCTTTGTGAAATTTAAAGTGCAACTCTTCTTTACAGTAAAAAGTGCCTATAAATGTACACTTCAGTTGGTATTAGATACTAAAAAAAAGAGGAGGGACATTTTCTCCCTTTTGTCTCCTTCACTACCCCTGCATGTTTGTGCCTGATTTGTATTTCCTCTTACCCTCCAATGCACCTCTGTGGCCATATGTTCCTGACAGATAGAGAATATCCAGGTGGCCTGGTACTTGGAAACTTGTCAGATGTTATTCAAAGCAATAAAGAACACATCATAGAAGTCTTTGGTATATTGTTACAGGGAAACCCTGTTTAGAATTCACTAATTGGGAATTTGTGATAATTTGAGGAAGGGCTGGCTGAAGTTAACCTTTGTACTATCTATGGAAAAAAAAAAGAATTCACTGCAGTTCTGAATAGTGTAAACAAGATTGGAAAGGGAATAATTATCTACTTAAAAGAACCAGTTGTTTTGAAAAGCTTTAGAAGTATCCTTTTACATACAAACAGGGTAATTATGATTTAAACAAAGGCTGGCCTGTTTCTAAGGCTTCTTTGAAATGTCAATTACAAATTACTCTTGTTTATTCACCAAGGCAAAACCCACCCCTGTGTACCAGGCAACAGTTGGTTAGCTTGCTTTCACTTACTCTATTTGAAAATAATAAATCTAAAGTTCTTCTAAAGTTGTATAATTTAATTCAAGCTTTTCACAAATCTAGACAGTTGGTCCATCCTTTAGTCTCTGAGTGACGATTTACTAATTACTAGCATACAACAATCACGAATGCATAGAGTGACACCTGCCTTCACTAACGTGGTGGAATAGCTGGCGAATACAGAAAATCGACAAAGAAAACTCCTCCAGAGCGGTGGCTCCTATTTTCTATCCTACCGTAGTAAGAAACACATTTTGCATTGATTGCAACTCAGTACACACACACTAAAACAAAGACAATACTTACCTTTATTATGTGCGACACTGTTATTTTCTATTCATTTGTTACTAAATGCTAGTCACTACCCACTAAATTGATTGCACAGTCTATTAATGGGTCACTCTTTTGAAAACACTACCCTGGAATCTGTTGGGAGATAGTATTCTTTTGTGAGAGAAAGGGATGGTGGTGGTGTCACCAGCAAAGCCCATTAAAAATTCCCAGGAAATAAAAATAGAATCTGGGTAATAAAGTCTAACCTTTTTTTTTCTTTTCCTTTGTGCTTCGCCTAGTTTCAGTTGCTCATAGCGTACTGCGCTCAGAGGCCTCTCACGCGGCACTGCAGCCCAGAGCTGCTAGTGCAAAATGGCCGCTTGGACGCCTCAGCTCGGTGGGCCGTGTGCAGAAGCTCTGCGCACGACACTGCAATTCAAGATGGCGGCGGCGGCAGGCCGTGTGCAGAGGCGCTGCGCCCAGCACTGCAATCTGGAGCCTTGAGCAGAGCAGCTGTGCCCGCCCTGCAAGATCTCTCCCTCCCTCCCTGCTGACAAGATCCCTATACAGCAGCCCTGCCCAGAGCCTGTTGGGAAGAGTGTGGACTCTGGAGCGAGAGGTCACACCTCCCCATTCTTTGATCAAAGAATAAAGCTTTCCTTTCCTTTTGAACCAAACTCAGTCTCATTCTGTTGGCTCCAATGACACCAGGCAGGAGGACCCTTTTGGGGGCCCTAGGCAGGAGGGTCAGTAACAGTGGAAGGAGCTGTAGCTATGTGGTTTTCTTGATGGTGTCCTCCCCCAATTCTCTCAAAACTTTGGCCATCAACCTCACTGCTCTAGTCACTACTGCCTCCTATTCCTCAACATTCAGTACAAAGCTCATTCTTACCTTCACCAACCCTTTCAGCTAAGTTTCCATTTCCCTTCTTTTTTCAAAAGCCCACCCTGAGTTTCTGCCTGATCTACTGATAGTTGTCCAGCCTTACTCACTGCAAATGAGGTAAGATGATGCTATAAGGCCTCTCCACTGAACAGTGTCAGCCCTCCCCTGCTTTACTTAACTGCTCCCATCTCTGCTCAGCTTCTGACCCTTGGCTCCATTCTCCATGAACAGTCCTTCTCTAGCCTCTGGACTCGGTTTGGTATTTGGGGTCTGGTCTCTCAAGTTCTTATCTAATCACTGTTCATTAAGAACATGGATAATGTGTTATCATCACGGTAAAAACAAAATCTTTGTGATCAGACAAAACCCAAGACCCAACTCCCCAACTCACCAGCTCTATGACCTTGGGTATATCATTTAATTTCCCTGAGCCTCGGTTTCATCATCCATAAAATTGGATGCAAGCTTGTGAAGGGTAAATTAATCCTTATAAAATGCTTACTTTGGTGTCTGGCATATAGCAAGCACTCTCTAAATGTCATCTATTATCAGTATTATTATTGTTGCTGTTATTGCTACTGGCTTGCGTCTCCTTCCACCAAAACCACACCACCCAATCTTGGAGGGCAGAGGTTCAGAGTTTGAGACTATCTACCGTGTAGCTATAGTTTCCAGTTCCCCTATTCCCCAACCCCTCTCCAAACACCTATGTGTATACTCTCATTTTTTGCCACATCCATCTCAGTTAAAAACTTCCCTGGGCTTCCCTGGTGGTGCAGTGGTTAAGAATCCACCTGCCAACGCAGGGGACACAGGTTCGAGCCCTGGTCAAGGAAGCTCCCACATGCCGCAGAGCAACTAAGCCCGTGTGCCACAACTACTGAGCCTGCGCTCTAGAGCCCATGAGCCACAACTACTGAGGCCCGTGCGCCTAGAGCCCATGCTCTGCAACAAGAGAAGCCACTGCAATGAGACACCCGCACACCACAACACAGAGTAGCCCCCACTTGCCGCAACTAGACAAAGCCCGTGCAGCAATGAAGACCCAACACAGCCAAAAATAAATAAATTAAATAAATTTTAAAGAGAAAAGAATATATTGTTTAAAAAAAAAAAAAACTTCCCTGCATCCCATAGTTCCCACCCTCACAGTTCCTGACAAGAGTTGTGAGGCTTGATGTAGGTGGCCATTGCTACACAGGTCAGTTCTGACCATTTAGTTGCATGGATGGACCACAGATAGGAAGCAAGCCCAAGAATTCCATGCCTCCCCACAAGCAAGCTACCCAAACAGGTTACAACCTTCTACCATAAAAACCACAGGTGCCCAAGTTTTTCCCATTCAGCAAGGACAGACTGAAGAAGGGACTGTTATGAAGCCCAGGGGCCCCACCTTGACAGCTCACACAGGCTCTGAATACAATGAACACCAAGCCACAACTGATGTTTGCAGCCCTAGTTTCACGAACTATCTTCCACTTCACGTGTTCTGTACCTTGCTCATTCATTCAGTTCCAATGAGCCTGGCCATGCTTTTGCTCCTCATCTTACAATGCCCTTGCCTTATTCCTCTGATTCAGTGTATTTCTTTCTTTGGCTTTGGCTGTCCTCCCAGCTGTGTTTGGTCTGTTTTTCGATTAACGTACTTACAAATTACCCTAATTAATCCCTTCATATTTATAGCCCCTGGTTTAACTCATCCATGATTCCTTCTTCCAGTGGACAGCTATCTCCCACCCCCCCAACTCTGACCTGTGCTAGCCCCATAGATGAGACCATGAAAAGTAGTAGTCTTTGACATACATGACTTTTCGGATAATAGTTCATTGCTTATATTTTAGATCCACAAGCAACACATTTGGGGCATGGACCCATCGTACTCTGTTATCTAGAATACAGTCATTGTCCTCCTCTTCCTGATGAGATTATATCAGCTTGGATATCACTTATGGCTGTGTGGGAGGTGGCAACTGACTTACCTTGAAATCAGGATTTTTCCATCTTCAGAGAATAATGGCTAAGATCACAGTAATTAAGAGCCCAAACTCTGAAGTCAGATGACTTGGGTCTAAATCCTGCCCCTGCAACTTACTACTATATTTTGAGTTTGTGTTTTTGGCTTTTGGTATTTGGGTTTTGTTTTGGTGCTATTTAAATAAACAAGATTAACAAGCATCTTGATCATATAAAGTTAGAAGTATCAGAATCATTCACTAAATTTTAGATATTGGCCCCTGCCCTGCTTTCTCTGCCTCTGCTTTCCTCAGCTCCTCCCTTTTGCATTCATGAACCCCTCTGCATATTGATTCAACTGCATTATTTATCTGCCATGTTTCCTGGCCCTGTGCTGGGTCACAGAGATACAGATAAGTCATGGACTCTAAGGGTGGAGATATATATATATACATACAAATACCTGCATTAAAATGTTAAGGGTGCTGAGATAGAGAACTTTTCAAGGTACATTGGAGCATAAGGGAGGGCACAGTGAGTTCTGCCTGAGGGGACAAAGTGGAGGAGGGTAAAATCAAGAAGTAAAGGAAGTCTTTGTGGAAAAGGTTGATGCTTGAAGTCGAAACCTGAAGTTGTCCTCTTTTCACTTGCAGCCTCAGACCTGTTCCAATCCTGAGGAAATCTGAATAAGACAGTCTCCACAAATAAGCTCAGAAATGTCACCCCATGTCCTGGATTCTAGCGGCCTAGTTCCAATGGCTGGGACTTCCACATTGCCTCCCGGGTCTCTTTGTTGCCGTTAGTTAAGGAACTTGAAATTATCAGGAGTAACTCCCAAGCCCACAGTCATAGCTCTGTAGTATTTCTCCCAATACCCCATAAAAGGCTCAGTTCTTAGTATTAAGCTGCAGTCTTTATTAGTGTAGTATCCAAATTCGTCCCTAACACTTAAACCCTTCTTTGAACTCCAGCACAGAGCCCCTGCTGCTTATCTTGTCCTTGTCAGCCCTCTTCTCTGGGATCTGGGCCTTATTTGATATCCCACCTGGGGTTCTGCCATCCTCCAGAATAGCCACCCATCTACTAGGCCTGCTTGAATTCCCCACCACTGGGGTCCCCGCCTAACTGGAAAACTCAGCCCCAACTATGTCTGGATTGCGGCTAACTTTTAATAAAGACTCTTTCTTTGACAAATTTGAGTTAGGCTCCTCTGAGCCCTCTTCTCATCCAGATCTCATCCTTGGTGCCCATCCTGTCTTTGGCTGCCCAGTCCAGTTTTAGCAAGAATTCTGCTAAGTAAGTTTAGTGACAGTCCCCCACCCTTGATATCTGAGCACCCTTGACATCTGATCAAGTTCCACATCCTCTACCTTTGCTGTATAAGTCCTTGGTCTGCCTTTAGCAAGAATCATGCCAGGTCAATTTAGTAGAAATCCCCCTACCCTTGATGGCTCCTCTTAGTAATTTTCCATCCACTGACACCCTTACCCTGCTCCTTGGTTATAAATCCGCACTTGAACTTGCTGTATTTGGAGTTGAGCTTGATTTCTCTCCCCAGTTGCAATAGACTGGACCCCTATTACAAATAGCCTTGAATAAAGTCTTCCTTATCATTTTAACACATGTCAGAATAATTTTTTCTTTAATACTTCTCATGCCCTTTGGACAATAACCACGGACAGCCCATGGCCCAGCTGTCCTTCTGGTCTACTCTAGGAATCCAGTCTCATTCCAGCTCCTCCTCACCAACCCCAAGCTGACACATGTGCATCAATACAGCTTAGGTAGGGAATTCCCTGGCGGTCCAGTGGTTAGGACTCCATGCTCTCACTGCCGAGGGCCTGGGTTCAATCCCTGATGGGGGAACTAAGATCCCACAGCCTCGCAGCCAAAAAAAAAAAAAAATACAGCTCAGGTAGAGCCACCTGTAAATATGGATCTGGAGAATATGAGCCAATTCTATTCCAACCAACATTACCTAATTCATTCAGTCAATCAGATAATCAAAACATATGAATAAATTTAAATAGTTTCTAAACATAAATATATTTTCAAAGAGGTTCCTTATTTGTATTACAGATATAAACAAAATACATACACTCAAGGCATAAAGTATCTGTCTTGTGCTCTTTTGAATAAAAAAATCACAGTGGATACAGATCTTTGATGCCCCAATGGTGCCATAAACAAATTCACTGGTCTGTTTTTGGACAAAGAATTACCTGAAATTTTTTTTTTTTTTTTTTTTTTTTTGCGGTACGCGGGCCTCTCACTGCCGCAGCCTCTCCCGTTGCGGAGCACAGGCTCCGGACGCGCAGGCTCAGCGGCCATGGCTCACGGGCCCAGCCGCTCCGCGGCATGTGGGATCCTCCCGGACCGGGGCATGAACCCGTGTCCCCTGCACTGGCAGGCGGACTCTCAACCACTGCGCCACCAGGGAAGCCCTATCTGAAATTTTATCTCTTGCATTCCAAGAATGTTTTTGTTGTTAGTAGAGAGACTTTATTGTAAAAGCCTCCTCACCTAGAGCTCTGGTCATTTTTTGTGTTTTATTCATCTCTTTCATTTGGCTTCAAGTAAGGTAAGGACTAGATAAAATTCAAAATTTACTGAATTTTATGTTAATACCAGGTCCAGAATTTCATTCTTGAATACCTCCCTGCATTGGGGTTGTTACTGAAGCGTTTTGAAGGAAATGGCAGGTCAGCCATTCATTGGTTCTCATGGCTTTGCAGTGGAGGCAGGGCCTTTCCCTGATTTGGCAACCTCCCATATTCCTTTGCCTCTGAGCTATTTTTCTCTTCTTAATACTGGCTGGTGATTGGTGGTGTTCACTTTCACTCTCCTTCCAAGAGGAGGCTCCCGAGTTAGATACTTCACTCTCACACTCAGTAGTATCACTGTCAGGTTGTGTCTGATTCACCCGGCTGAATTCAGAATGGTGCCTCGCTCGTCTTTGTTCAAGATATGCATTGACCAAAGCCACTTCTGAGTCAGTTACAAGAGGAAGTTGGTTCTGCTTTGGTTTTGTCATCATTTGCAAAGAATCCCTGGCACCATCTTTGTTTTGCCGCTTATAGGAAGTATCTTTGCTTGCTAACAACAATGAAACAAATCAACAAGTTAGGCACATTGCTGGTTACTATAATCTCATGTTACCTAAAAAGGAAGCCTATCGCGTGGGCTCACTCTTTGCTGCCATTTGCCATTTGCTTACCACTTTTCCCCACTCATTTGCAAGTGTTGGCAGCTGACTTCATTTTCCAGTACCATACCAAAACTCCTAAAAACCAAAAGGGTCAGATAGATGCTTGACATATTACTTTTGAAGTTTCATGGACCCTTGATATAATATCAAGGGAAAGGTCTCCAAACTTTTCCAGAGAAGGACCTTTTTACCTTTGCCTTGACGGCTTAAAGATGCAAGCGTGTATATGAATGTGATTTGGGTAGCAAAAAACTAAAAAGGATCTTCTCTTTATACACTGGTGTGCTGGAGTTGGCTCACACCAGCCAGTTCACAAGAACTGATAAACTTTCAGGAATTTTGCAAGATGGCTGTTAAACACAGTTATTGGTAAAAATTAAATTGTATAAACTTACCACTAAATCAATTTGTTACAAATAAATGTAATAAATACTCAAAACTCATCACTTCCTAAATTATTTTACTAGATTTTATTGTGAGGTTTGCTCTTGAAGCTACTATTTATGTCTGTTGTCTCTGGATATCAGAAATACTATGCAATGATATGCTACTGTGCATCTCTTCCTAACTCCTATGTTCAGTGACATCATGTTGGTAACCTGAAATTAGTTTTGGTAGGAATAAAAATCAACAAGCACTAAGAATCAGGTCTTCACTTATGGTTTTCTTGATTGTCTAGACTTAAAGTAATGGAGAACATGTTACTGACACAGATTACATTTAAAGGTGTCATGCCTATAGCCGCTATATTGTGAATAGCACCCAAAAATGAGGAAATATTCTTCCAGAGTATTCTAAAACTATTATCCAGCTCAACAAAGATGTCATACACATCATTAACAACCAAGTTCAGTTCCAACATACATCTTTCATCTTACTCCTTAACTTAAAGGAAAGTATCAATAACATGCATATTAGAACTACACTCGTTCATCTATTGCAGCTATAGGTTGGCTAAGGCTATAATCAAAGAAAGTATTTTGTGAGAATCAGTGGCCTATATGGAATTTACCATAAAGTGTATTATATGTTTTATTATTTGTAAATTGTCTGATATACATCCTTTATGTATATCATGTATGTATGTATTTAAATGATATATACACACATTTTTGGAGAGCCAGTTGTTAGACATTTATCAGCACACCACTATTTACAGGTTATTGAAAAATGTCATATATAGCTCATAGTTCTGTGGTAACACTAGCAATAAATGCGTGTGAAAGGCAAGCTGTGTGACGGGAGAATGCTGAGGAATGCAAAGACAGCTTGAACTCTCCCTACCAGTAATTTATAGCCTCTAGCAGCTTTGCTGAAGTAGCTAAGCAGTCCTTCTGCACCAAAGCAAGGTGTTCATCCAGTGGGCCACCACAGGTCTGGGGAGGCTCTATAACACTCTTGGCTATTTACCTCTGTTGTTTGCTTTCCACACACAACACATATTTCTCTCATCATAGTCCAATATCAAATATGCACTGGCTCTCACCTTTACTTAGCGAACTGCTTGTCCCATTGTCTTCATTCTTTTTCTTCTCAGACATCTGTTTCAGAAATATCGATTAGTAATAGTGATCTCAGTTGGTTGTTTTTCCCTCGTATTTACTTGTTAAGAAACACTATTGCCTTGGGCCCTTTGACAACGTCTAATTTTAAACAGTGCAGTTCGATAAATACTTACTGAGTTCCTATTATTGTGATCCTACTTCTGCTGCCCATTAAGAAGACCATGCTTTGATAGCAGGATCTACCAAAATGTTTTGAACCCAGCAAAATGGAACAAAGAGTGAGAGAAAATAATACTGATGAGACGCTATTAGTTACAAAGTTTTCTTATACTCACTGATTTTATAGAGAAATATCGTTTAAATGTCATTTAAAAACAGATATGATAGTACTAGGATTAGTTTTAAATTACTTTTTTTTAAATTTTTGGCCATAATGTACAGCTTGTGGGATCTTAATTCCCCGACCAGGGATCAAACCCACGCCCCCTGCAGTGGAAGCACGGAGTCTTAACCACTGGACCGCCAGGGAAGTCCCAGTTTTAAATTACTTTTTAAAGGACATTTTATCAGGTCATGTTATGATAATTCTTTAAGATCTTTATATGAATTCATAGACTTATATCTCCTAAATCCTTCCGAAACTTTCCTCCACAATGCAACCATAATATATTACCTGTGAATATGGCAACTAGAAGAAATTGATTTCTTTGAATAGTTCTAATTTCAAATATTCTGCCCCAATATTCCATAAATATATTTGTCCTATTTTTCACGTGTCCCACTTTTTGATGCTGAAATGGTTTTGCTAAAAGATACGCATACAAAGCAACTCTTTCAAAATATATCAAGTATGTTAGAAATACTCATAACACTTTTGGCACATAATAATTCTGGGAATCTATCACTGGGAAATAAACTCCAAAAGAGAGAAAGTTTTATGTACAGAAATATTTATCCCAATGTAATTAGGGTAATATAAATACAAAATTCAAAAGTAGGCTCAGACTTCCCAGGTGGCGCAGTGGTTAAGAATCCGCCTGCCAATGCAGGGGACAAGGGTTTGATCCCTGGTCTGGGAAGATCCCACATGCTGTGGAGCAACAAAGCCTACGTGCCACAACTACTGAGCCTGTGCCCTAGAGCCCCCAAGCCACAACTACTGAGCCCACGTGCCACAACTACTGAAGCTTTCATGCCTAGAGCCTGTGCTCCACAACAAGAGAAGCCACTGCGATGAGAAGCCCACGCACCACAACAAAGAGTAGCCCCCACTCACCGCAACTAGAGAAAGCCTACACGCAGCAACGAAGACACAATGCATCCAAAAATAAATATTTAAAAAAGGAGGCAATAGTTAAATAAATTATGATGTAATCATACAATATATAGTTGTAAAAATTATAATAAAAGTATGTTCTAACATGAGGAAATAAATGTTATAATATTAAGTTAAAAATCAAGATGCAAATTTATATATGCCGTATGATCACAAGTTAGCTAAAAATATGAAAAGAAAAAAGACTAAGGGATGTACGCAAATGTTAGCAATAGTGGCTTTGAGTGTTGAAACTGATTTGTTTTCCTTCTAATTCTTCAAATTGTCTACAATTAGGGAAAAAATGAATTTATGTAGAAAGTCATACTGCCTCTGGGTTGAAAAGTACCACACTTGGTTATTCATAACTGCAATCTAAGATCTTTGGTCCACTCCTTTCTTAATACCTGATCTCCACAATGGTAGGCAAGTTTCTCTAACGAGGTACCTCTTTGCTTTTTGGGTTACTGAAATCATTCTCTGAAAGCTTTCAGTGAAATCCTCTTTTAAGATACCTGTTTTTTAAAAATGTTTTTGGGTGGCCTTATTTTAAATTTAAAATGTATAGAGATGATTATTAAAATATTAGAAGTTTATGAACCTTAAAAAGTTAACAGTAGTTGATTATTTCTATATAATCTGGAGTGGTTTTTATTTCATTTTTTCTACTTTCCTATAATGTCCACATTTTCTATAATGGGTACTTTTGTAATTCAGGGGGGAAAGTGTTTTAAAACACTTATTAGGTTTATATCTTTTTCATGGAAAGCTTCCATATTTGACTTGATGTCAAATCAAAATGTAATCACAAAATCAAAAGAAAGATTTTACATCAAGCTAAGTGGAATCATATGAACTGTGGTTACCAAAAGCATTTTATTAAGTGTCTTTGTGTGTGACTCAGCTGAGTGAAAACAGTAGAAGTGCCTGCCCTGAAGTGTAGGGTAGGACAGTGGTGAGATCTGGGCTATGGCTCTGCCTTTCTTCCATTGTGATTTTACCAAGCCACTTAACACCTCCTAAGCTCAGTTTCCACAGATGCAAAAAGAAGAGCCTGGACTGGTTTTGTTTGGAAAAATTCCAGCACTAGCTGTCTGAATAAACACTAAAAATATATATAAACTAAATATAGTATATATAATCTCTGAGAGCAAAAGGGTACATGCATCTTAGATAGTGGCAAATCCAGAGGAAATCAGTGTGCTTCATGTCTGAGGATAATTACCACCACATTTCCATCACGCTTTTACCATTACTTCAAGGTTTGTAAATAAATGTTCATAATTTAGCAGAGAAAATGAAGTTCAAAGTGAAGGAAAAATTCCATCCTTTTTGACTAGCTCTCATGTGGTTCTCAGATTTCAAATCTGGGACCCTTTAGAAGAAGCAGTTGAGTGGATTATAGTTGCCATAAGGGTACAAAGTGAAAGACAAAACCTCTAAGATAATTAAGGTTTTAATCAGCACTGAATAGATATAATTCAACATTTCAACTATGCTATGAAACAAACAAATGATATGGCAGGAAACCTGGGTCTATTCTCTCTGTCATAACCACTCATGTGTCATTGGACAAGTCACTTAATTTCTTTGGGCTTTATCAATAAAAATACAAAGGATAGATACTGATATCTTACTTGCCTACAAGCAGGAGGCTGGACCATAAGCTCTCTTGAGGTCCTTGAAGCTCAGGGCTCTATGACTCCAAAAGCTGATGCAAGCAAGGGAGCAGAGAAAGAACTTAGACTTCTCAAGGGGGTCTTCACGATGAAATTGCCAAGAATCAATTTCAATTTTTTGTTAATTTTCTAAAGTAGCTTTTCTTGCCAGGCTAGACAAATTCAATGTACTTAGCTAGGGAGTCTAAGACATGTATAAGCTATCACTATTCTAAATATTCTTTTGGCAAAGTATCTATCTTAAGCATTTAGACTTTAGATGAAACTTCTTTTTAGGGGGAGGAGGTGATGAGGGGAAGAGTCTGATTATTACAATGGAATCCAGCTGGCATAGACATAACAAGCCTCCTCCTCTCCATCTAGAGCTGATAACAGCATTCAGCCTAGCTGACCATTGCCAGCCTAGTGCTCTGGCTGTAATGCTAAATGGTGGTGGTTTTATTTTTTGAGTTTTTTTTTGCGGTACACGGGCCTCTCACTGTTGCGGCCTCTTCCGTTGCGGAGCACAGGCTCGGGACGCGCAGGCTCAGCGGCCATGGCTCACGGGCCCAGCCGCTCCACGGCATGTGGGATCTTCCCGGACCGGGGCACGAACCCGTGTCCCCTGCATCCGCAGGCAGACTCTCAACCACTGCGCCACCAGGGAAACCCAGTGATGGTTTTATTAATCATCAGCCTGGTATTAATGGTCAGCAAGGATTCCACATCAGCAATTTATAAGACCTCAGTTACTCATAATATGTGGGAGCATCACAGCCCTGATTAAGTGGGCTATCTCACTCCTTAGGATGGCATTTTTTCCCCAGTAGGTGGTCTAGAGTGGTGACTTTAGCTCTGTTTAGTTTCGTTCTGTATCTTTTTCTATGTGGAGAATGTAATGCCTCATTCTAAAAACCCAAAATCCTACAACATGTATCCTATATATATGACAACTTCTGTATCTTTGATTAGAATTACACAGCTACAAAAGGAATTTGGAGGTCATTAACCAGTAGGGAAGTTTATCCCAGTATTACTTAGCATTTGGACAAACTGAGAACAACCTAAATATCTCAAAATTGCAGATTTGTTATGGTGCAACCATAAGACAAAATTATGTAGTCGTTAAGAGTGCTGCTATGTAAATATAATTTGAGGAATGATTACAATATAATATTAAGTTTAAAAAAGCAGGTTATAAAAATATATAAAATATAATGCCAACCATCTAAGATCAAAGACAGACAGATGAAGAGAGATATACTGTGATGCAGAAAAAGAAAAAAACTAGAAGAACATACTCCAAAATGTTAACAGTGGTTATCTCTAGGAAATAGGATTACAGTAGTTTAAATTTTCTTCTTCATCCTTTTCTATATTCTTGGGTTCTCTAGAATGATACTGCATTATTTTTAAAACTAGAAGACAAACTTTTAAAAAGTAGTTTCACCAATGTAAAATAAATTTATTTTATGGAAAATCCCCTAGTATACAGTAAATATATTATTTAAAATGAAAAAGGATATCCTACCCAGACAGAAGCCCGAGAGAAGAACCAATATAATGGTTGGGAGAAGACCAATATAATGACAAAATACCAAAGCAGGAAGTTCCCTATTGTCTCACAAGAGTCACCCTTCTGGCATTCATAATCTTGATTTGGAATGGTAAAACTTGTAGGTATGGGGGGAGGATCCACCTCCCAAAATAAAGAAAAAAGGTCTCCCATGATGGCTTCTTGAACATATTCCCCTCAAAGGGATGAAGAAGACTGGGAAGTACTTCACTCCATGTGTACGACAACTTCCTTGGCAACCTATTATGACATATTCTTCAGTAACTATGACAGGAACTGACAAACATTTCTTGGATTACTAAGTTTTTGGAAGATCTGTCTAAATCACTTCTATGAAAGTTTAAGGTATATGCCCCATATCTCAATATGGTGCATTCTGCCATAATCTTTTTCTTTTTTTTGTCCTGAAACTTGTATATACAGTATTTTCTTTAAATACAGTATTTTAATGTCTTTTTTTTTTTTTTGGCTGTACCACATGGCATGCAGAACTTGCCCGACCAGGGATCGGACCCATGCCCCCTGCATTGGAAGCGCAGACCACCAGGGACCACCAGGGAAGTACTTTAATGTCTTTAAAATCTAAGTCTCTGAGGTATCCATTCATTTTTTTCAGTCTCTTTGATATATATCATATCATTGTAAATTAACATACAGGGTTCTAATGTATTATTGACTGAATTGTGTTCCCCAAAATGCCTATGTTGAAGCCCCAAGCCCCAATTTGGCTATAACTGGAGATAGGGACTTTAAAGAGGTAATTAAGGTTACATGAAGTCATAAGGATGGGGACCTAATCCAAAATGACTCTTGTTCTTATGAGAAAAGGAAGAGACATAAGGGATGTGCAAGCACAGGAAAAAAAGGCCATGTGAGGACACAGAGAGAAAGGGGCCATCTGCAAGCCAAAGGACACAAGGCTCAGGAGAAACCAATCCTGCTGGCACCTTGATCTCAGATTTTCCACCTCTACAACTGTGAAAAAATTAATTTCTGTGGTTTAAGCCACGCAGTCTGTGGTATTTTGCTATGGCAACACTAGCAAACTAATACATAATGCCAACAATACATCTAATTTAGGTAGTAGTCGTGTTCCTTTTTAAGCCTTGAATAAATGCACAGTAATTCATAGATTACATTAAGAGGGAAAACATAGATGTACCTGTTGTGAATTACATCAAACATGCACAATTTCTTCTTATGAAAGAGTCAGACATGGGTTGGGGAGGAAACTCGTATTCTAATTTTGACTGTACATTTGCACAATTTTCAAGTTAGTTCATCTCTATATCTAAAACTAGAGCAAAACACCATTGCTGCTAAGGCAATCTAAAAAATATAAAAACTCCACTTCAAAAAAATTGGTTAGATCTTTAAGAGCACAGCATACCTGCAGACTTTCATTAACATGCAATACCACGAGGAAACTTCATTTTCTTCTATTGGACCTTAGGAGCATTTTAGGAAAAAATTTTGGTCACTGGGACGTACAAGATTTAACAATCCGTTAGCTTATTATGACACGGCATGATGTTTTTATTAGAGGCACACTTTGCAACCCCACGAGCAAGTCTCCAGACCCTGCGCACGCATCCTGGACCATGCCGGTCTGCTTTAGGCCCTCGTCGCCTCCTCCAGGAAGCTCGCGGGGATCCAGGGCTGGGCCCGCCGCGACTCCTCGGGGCTCACTGCGCCCCACCTCACCTGCCTATCTAGAGAACCTACCGGCCTCCCCCGGGTTAAGCTCCTCCAAGTGGTGACCAGGGAAGATTTTATTTTCACATCCTCGCGCGGCTCAGCGGCACATTGTGGGCGTTTGTATTTGTTAGATAAAAGCAAACTGTAAGACAGGAATAAAGACGCAGACCTACTGGAGAACGGACTTGAGGATATGGGGAGGGGGAAGGGTGAGCTGTGACAGGGCGAGAGAGAGTCATGGACATATACACACTAATAAACGTAGTAAGGTAGCTAGCTAGTGGGAAGCAGCCGCATGGCACAGGGATATCGGCTCGGTGCTTTGTGACAGCCTGGAGGGGTGGGATAGGGAGGGTGGGAGGGAGGGAGACGCAAGAGGGAAGACATATGGGAACATATGTATATGTATAGCTGATTCACTTTGTTATAAAGCAGAAACTAACACACCATTGTAAAGCAATTATACTACAATAAAGGTGTTAAAAAAAAAAGCAAACTGAACTCCCTGATGAGCCTTTTCCTCAGGATTAGAAATTCTTCCAAAGAATATGCAGGAAAAGTAAAGAGTGGTTTTTTTTTAGGAAAAAAACCCTCAAAACCACTAACAACTTTAACAAAACAATTTGGTTTTTCTTGTTACTGCTGCACCCTCGTTACACGGATATTTTAGAATTTACATCGGGTCAGAACACTTAATTTTTTTTTTTTTTTTTAAACACAGAGGTATGAGAAATGCTTTGTCATTGCTGATGGTGTCTGGACCCATCATCAAGTACTCTGTATCCTACACTTGGCCACCCTGCTTAATAAAATCTGCTTTAAAATGTGTCCATAGGGCTTCCCTGGTGGCGCAGTAGTTGAGAATCCGCCTGCCGATGCAGGGTACGCGGGTTCGTGCCCCGGTCCGGGAAGATACCACATGCCGCGGAGCGGCTGGGCCCGTGAGCCATGGCCGCTGAGCCTGCGCGTCCGGAGCCTGTGCTCCGCAACGGGAGAGGCCACAGCAGTGAGAGGCCCACGTACCGAAAACAAAACAAAAAAATGTGTCCATAAGCGCCCTAAGGAAGCTAAAGTTATATTAATATATAGAAATTCAGCTTCTTATAGTTATTACTTTTTACTGCGGGCTCAGAACCTGGACTAAATTTTTCCGGCTCAGCTATCTCCCCTCACCTGAGCTGGCGCCACAAATCCAACGGCTGTTTCCCTGGTAACGCTCCTAGCCCCTGTCCCTCCCCCACTCCCCTCTTCTCGCGAGAAGAGAGAGTCTCGTACTTCCTGTAACTGTAGCTCCACAAGCCGGTCGCTTTCGCCTTAATACTTGGCTTCGCGCATGTGCAGTGGAGAGTGGCGCGAGCCAGCCGTTTCCGGGCGAAGAACGCGGTGCGTTTTCGGGATTATCTTTGTGGTGTTTGGACTCTTGAGTCCACGCGGGCCGTGGGAGTTAACGTGCGTGTGGACCTGCCGAGGGTTCAGCCAAAGGAGTGTGGCCAGACCTTCCACTACCCGTGGTGGAAGGGAGGAAAGAAGCCGTAAAGTTTGTGCTGCGAGAGCCAGGGAGGGAAGCTCTCCGCATTGGGTAGTGTTGACTCGGGGGCAGGGTGGCGGGAAGGGTACTGCTCTTACTCTGTGGGAGACGACTCCATATATCTGGAACAAGTCTTAACACTTGTCTGCAAGAGATGAGGCCTAGGAAAACAGAGGAAATAATAAATCCTAATGTGGACCAAAACTGCGCACTCTCCCCAACTCACCCGTATCCCCTTCACACCATGAGTACTCGCCCTTCTCAAACTTAAATCCCTGTATTTTATCAGCAACACGAATCAGAGATCTCTGGCGTGTGTCGGTCGTGTGCAGAGTTGTTAAATAAAGATCATAGGCAGTTAATGACTTATGCACGAGCATGTGGGAGGAGAGTAATGACATATCTTATTTGGAATACTTTCTCCCAAAACTTGGTATTTTGAATTTCTTATAGCCCTTGGCCTAGTCCTTGTGACATATTCCAAAAACACAACAGGGCGTAATTGGAAACATAACCACTAACCCTTAAATTACAAAATAAGATATTTTTCTTTATTGGAAGTGTTAAATTATTCTCTGAAGGAAACAGCCAGTTCTCTGTTGATTACAGTGTGGTGCCAATGAAGTTGTAATTTAGGGTTCCCTTTTCATATATTAAAATTAGAAAAAGGAAAGACATTTGAAGATGAGGAAAAGTAGATGCAACTTTTAGTTACCTTATAACAAGTTTGATTTCTTAAATGGGTAGTTTCTTTTAATTAATTCTGCTTTTTGATTTTGAACAGATGCAAGGGGAGCCAAACCCTAGTGCTTCCCTTATTGACAGAACCATCAAGATGAGAAAAGAAACAGAAGCTAGGAAAGTGGTTTTAGCCTGGGGACTCCTAAATGTATCTATGGCTGGAATGATATATACTGAAATGTAAGTTAATTAGCCAAAAAGGGAGGGAAAAGTGAAAATTTAAGAGGCCAGTGGTTGGTTCCACAGGTTTTGTGTTTGTTTTGATTTTTGGTGTGGTTTTGTTTTGTTACTATTAAAAAGCCTTTTTAATTTTTTCAGGACTGGAAGAATGTATAGTTTATATTATAATGTGAGATACTGGCCTCTCTGGTATATAGGTAAGTAATTAATTTTCACTGCAATGTAGTTACTCCCAGTGAAAAACTGTGTTCCAGTTTAATTCAGCTTAGTATCCATTCCTTTATTCGACAAATATTTGAGTGCCTGCTGTGTTCCCAAAACTGGGAATACACCAGGAAGGGAACAAGGAATATTCTAGTAGAAGAGACAATCAAATTAATAATACGATTCCGGATAATCATGAAAAATAAAGTTTGGAGCTGGTAAGATTTGTGTTTGTATTTGTCTCCCTGAATTGCCTTCCCTACTTCTCTACTTTTTCACCTTTCAAGATCAACCCGATTTCTACTCCACTGATGGCTTCCTCAGTTTCCTCATCCTTCCTCTCTGTCTGCTCTTCAGTAGTCCTTGGGTATAAAGGGTCCTTATGGCCATTGAAGTAAATTCCAAAGTCTAATACATACATTAAGCTAAAGTCTGTGATAGGGAAGTGGTGTGGCAAGTGGAAGAGCAAGAGTTTTGGAATCTGCATACCTTTGTTAGAATCATGGCTTCAATAACTAGCTGTGAGCTACTGCAAAAGTCACTTGACTTCTTTACAACTGGTGGTTGATCTTTAAAACAAAGGTGAAAATGTTTACTGTAAAAGCTTGTAAGGATTAGTGATAATATTTTGAAACTCACTGGTAAATGCCCTACACATAATAGACATTCATTAAGTGAAGTGGTAACTCTTAGGAATAAGAAGATAGTTTTCAATTTTGTTAATCTGCTAAAGTATGCATGGTTTTGTTTCCCCCCTTTAAATGTCCCACCCCCCTTTTAAAAAATAAATAAATTGTTCTCTTCCAGAGCTTGCCCTTGGATTTCTCTTCAGCCTAAACGCTTTATTTGATTTTTGGAGATATTTCAAGTACACTGTGGCACCAACAAGTCTGGTTGTTAGCCCTGGACAGCAAACACTTTTAGGGTTGAAAACAGCTGGTAAGTGTTTCATATCTTTTGCAAAGGTGGGTGAAAGGTTGGCAATAAATCTTTCTCAATTTAATTTTCTCTTCTCATAGACTCAGCTAGAAGGGACTTCTAAGGCCATCTGGTTCAACTGTATTAAACAGTTCTACAATAAATGGTCTTAAGATCAATGATTATCTTTCCTATTTATATAAATTGAGTAACATTCACAGTCTCATGGAAGTTTGTTCCATTGTTTAATTACTGTTAAGATTAAATGACTAACTTTTGCTACATTAAAGCCAATTTCTTATTTTGAACTCTATGGAAATGGTAAACAACCATTTGTGTCCTTTGGTAGTAATACTTTATGTAATTTAACAACCAGGTCACTCTTACTTGCCCTTTTCCTGAAGGAAAAGATTCAGTTCATTAAATCTGTTTTCATAGAAATTTTATTTATACTTACACACAATTATTTGTTCCTTCTAGCTGTACAGACTACTCCTCCACGTGATCTGGCAGCACCCCAAATCCCTCCCTCTCCACCTTCTCCTTCAATTCAGGGTCAGAGTGTATTAAGTTATAGCCCATCTCGCTCACCCAGTACCAGCCCCAAGTTCACCACCAGCTGTATAACTGGATACAGCCCTCAGCTACAAGGTCTGTCATCAGGTGGCAGTGGTTCTTATAGCCTTGGAGTGACCTACTCACCCATCAGTGGTTATAACAAGGTAATGACTCTTTTCTCTTGGCCAATCGCATTACCATTTTAGAATTGGGAGGTTTGAATTGAAAATCATCTAGTGAGTCGAAACTCCTTCTTTTATCAATGAAGAAACCCAGGACCAGTGGATAATTGACTTGCCCAAATTGCCCATTTAAGAGCTAAGAATAGAAGCCAGATTTCCTGACAGCAGTTAGAAGTTCTTTATATTACATCTTAAAACAAAAGAAAAGATTTAGCTTTTGAAAAGATAACGAACTGAGGTTCACCATCTAGGATCTTTCTGCAGTCTTTAAAACAAGTTGAAATTATGATGATTTTCTACTTTAGTTTCCTTTACTCATGTTTTCCCTCTTTCTTTGCTTCTTTATGTGAAACTTTTATATATCCTTAGAGAATATTTATGCTTTTCATCATACTGGAGTATCTTCTAAGCTAGAAACTGGGATTGTCATGTAACTTGACTCTTGAGTATGAATACTCTCCATAGGATGATTAGAAACCTTCATACCATCTCCCACAGTAAAGTGGACTTTAGTTTTAATTTTTAGGCTTGATAGAAACAAAATTGACAAATTTGAAATTGTGACTCCTGCCTGATGCATAAGGCTATAAAATAGGCGTTAAAACAGGGATGGTCACATTTTCAAGTCCTTTTTTTGGCCACACCACGTGGCTTGCAGGATCTTACTTCCCTGACCAGGGATTGAACCCGTGTTCCCTGCAGTGGAAGCATGGAGTCCTAACCACTGGACCGCCAGGGAATTCCTGGGATGGTAACATATTCAGATGCTGACACTAGTTAGACTAATATCTCTATAGTTAAATGAGAAATATCTGGAAATGAAATCAACACACTGTCTGCCCTTACCCTTTTACATAATATTTCTTTGTAATGAAATTCCATACTACTGGTTACCTAATAATAATTTTGGCAAGTAATGGAATTTAGAAAATTTTGTATAAGTTAAATATTATGAGGGTAATTTATAACCCATAGGTAAATATGACTTTTAAAAATAGTTTTACTTTGTTTTCATGGGAAAAGTACCATATGATCATTACGGAAAGTTACGAAATTAGTAGAAAAAATCACTCATCATCCTACCACCCAAACATAATTTCTGTTTAATGGCTACTTAATACTCATCTAGTGGATATACCCTAGTTTACTCTTGAATATTTAAGTTATTTTTATTTCTTAAAAATTATTATTAGTATCTACTGATTAGCTCTGTACATAAAGCTCATAACATTGCTTAATTATCTTGTTTTCTACTATATTATAACCTCGAGCACAAGATTATGTGTTTTTACTCATCTTTGTTTCCTTAGCACAGTGTATGGAATATAGATGCTATATGTGTCTGTTGAATCAAAGTAATACTTTGGAAAAATTAATGAAATTAATAATTATTTTTCTGGAGAAAAAAATGCTAAAATTGATACAGCCACTATGGAGGTTCCTTAAAAAACTAAAAACAGAACTACCATACGACCCAGCATTCCCACTACTGGGCAAATACCCTGAGAAAACCATAATTCAAAAAGAGTCATGTACCACAATGTTCATTGCAGCTCTATTTACAGTAGCCAGGACATGGAAGCAACCTAAGTGTCCATCAACAGATGAATGGATAAAGAAGGTGTGGCACATATATACAATGGAATATTACTGAGGCATAAAAAGGAATAAAACTGAGTTATTTGTAGTGAGGTGGATGGACCTAGAGACTGTCATACAGAGTGAAGTAAGTCAGAAAGAGAAAAACAAATACCATATGCTAACACATATATATGGAATCTAAAAAAAAAAAAAAGAAAAAAAAATGGTCAGAAGAACCTAGGGGCAAGATGGGAATAAAGATGCAGACCTACTAGAGAATGGACTTGAGGATACAGGGAGGGGGAAAGGTAAGCTGGGACGAAGAGAGTGGTATGGACGTATATACACTACCAAACGTAAAATAGATAGCTAGTGGGAAGCAGCCGCATAACACAGGGAGATCAGTTTGATGCTTGTGACCACCTAGAGGGGTGGGATAGGGAGGGTGGGAGGGAGGGAGATGCAAGAGGGAAGAGATATGGGGACATATGTATATGTATAGCTGATTCACTTTGTTATAAAGCAGAAACTAACACACCATAGTAAAGCTGTTATACTCCAATAAAGATGTTAAAAAAAAATAAAATGGTAAAATTGACAAAGTAGTAGAAAACCTAAATAAATCAAGGAAGAAAATTTTAAAACTATTAATCAAATACATCCACAGAACACATTGGGGCCCAGAAGTTTTACCATTGAGTTCTTTTAAATTTTCAAGAAACAATTACTTTTTAAACTTTTGATTATGGAAATTTTCAAATACACACAATAATGAAGGGACAAGTATAGTGAACTCCTGCATATCTATTACCCATCTTCAACAGTTTTCAACATTTTGCTATTGTATGAACAGATCATTCTGATCCAATAAAACATGTTAGAAGTGTAAGCTCCAGAGTTAGAAAACTGGAGGAGATTGGTTCAAGATGGCAGAGTAGAAGGACATGTGCTCATCTCTTCTTGTGAGAGCACTGAAATCACAATTAACTGCTGAATAACCATCGAAAGGAAGACACTGGAACTCACCAAAAAAGATACCCCACAACCAAAGACAAAGGAGAAACCGCATTGAGACAGTAGGAGGGGCGCAATCACAATAAAAGCAAATCCCATACCCACCAGGTGAGCAACCCAGAAACTGGAGAACAATTATACCACAGAACTTCTCCTACTGGAGTGAAAGTTCTGAGCCCCATGTTAGGGGGTCTGGCAACATGAGTAGGAATCCCCAGAGAATCTGACTTTGAAGGCCAGCAGGATTTGGTTGCAGGACTTCCACAGGACTGGGGGAAACAGAGACTCCACTCTTGGAGGGCACACACAAAGTCTTGTGTGCACCAGGACCCAGGGGAAGGAGCAGTGACCCCATAGGAGACTGAACCAACCTACCCACTAGTGTTGGAGGGTCTCCTGCAGAGGTGGGAGGTGGCTGAGGCTTACAGTGGGGACAGGGGCACTGGCAGCAGCAGTTCTGGGAAGTACTCATTGGCGTGAGCCCTCCTGGAGGCCGCCCCACCATATATCCTGTAGGCTCCAGTGCTGGGTCACCTTGGGCCAAACAACTAACAGGGAGGGAACACAGCCCCACCCATCAGCAGACAAGTTTTATTGAGCATGGCCCTGCCCACCAGAGAAAGACCCAGTCCCTCTTAGATAGCCTCATCCACCAGAGGGCAGACAGCAGAAGCAAGAGCTACAGTCTTTCAGCCTGCAGAACGAAAACCACAATCACAGAAAGTTAGACAAAATGAAAAAGCAGAGGATTATGTCCCAGATAAAACCCCAGAAAAACAACTAAATGAAGTGGAAACAGGCAACCCTCCAGAAAAAGAATTCAGAATAATGATAGTGAAGATGATCCAGGATCTTGGAAAAAGAATGGAGGCAAAGATTGAGAAGATGCAGGAAATGTTTAACAAAGACCTAGAAGAACTAAAGAACAAACAGATGAACAATACAATAACTGAAATGAAAAATACACTAGAAGGAATAATAGAATAACTGAGGCAGAAGAATGGATAAGTGACCTGGAAGACAGAATGGTGGAAATCACTGCCTTCGAACAGAATAGAGTCAGAAAACTGGAATGGTGTTCTGGTATGATCTTGAGAAGTTACCTAACCTCTTATACCTAAAATTAATACAGTAATAATATTTACCACTTACTGAGAGGATGAAAAAGGTAATGTAAATGAATCATAAAATATTGTGCCCCTTGAACAAGATAAAACCAGTTAATGAAACAGTAACCCAGATACAGTCACAATATATATAAGGATTTAACATGTTAATTGAAATAAAAGAAAAATCAATGTGGAAGAGGATTAACATTTTTATTTGTAAACAGCATTAAATATTATAAAATTTGTTAATCCTTAATTTATTACAAACTAATATAAATTGATCATGAAACCCCAGTAGAAAAAAAATTGTCAATGTACTGGAGTAAGTAGTTAATATAATAGGTAATACTACTGACAAGTAATTGTATTTTTAAGGTGTTTAACTTAATAAGTATAAGGAAAATGCAAATTAAATATACATTTTTTAAAAATTTTATATATCATAAATATTTTTAAATAGTAATGCTGATGGACACATACCAAAATAGGTATTCCTATCTATTCTCTTCTGATAGGAGTATAACTTAGTACAACATTTTCATTTAATAGAATGGAAATGTGTATTAAAAATGTTCATATGCTTTGGTCAAGTCATTTCAGTTCTAGGGATCTCCTAAAGGAAGTCATCAGAAATTAAGCTAAGATTTATGCACAAAGATGCTGATCATAACATTATTCACAGTAACCAAAAATTTTAGACAATCCAAATGTCTAGAATATAAGAATGTAAAAATAAATTATGATAGATTTGTATTACGAAGTATTATATAGCTAGTAAGAATATTTACAAAGGATTTTTATAGAAAAATTCTTGTTAACTTTAAAAAAACAATATAATGCTAAAGGGTATTATCTCAATTATATAAAAACAAAAATATATTAACATATGTACATTTAAAGAGTTGAAAATACATGAAATGTGAAAAAGGATTATAGTATCTCTAGGTGGTAGAGTTACAAGTATGGCTTATTTTCTTCATGCTTTTCATTTTTTAAAATATACATATAGGGCTTCCCTGGTGGCACAGTGGTTGAGAGTCCGCCTGCCGATGCAGGGGACACGGGTTCGTGCCCTGGTCCGCGAAGATCCCACATGCCGCAGAGCGGCTGGGCCCGTGAGCCATGGCCGCTGGGCCTGCGCGTCCGGAGCCTGTGCTCTGCAACGGGAGAGACCACGGCAGTGAGAGGCCCGCATACCACAAAAAAATAAAATATACATATATTACTTTTTTGGAAAATAGACTATTTTTAGAACAGTTTCACGTTCACAGCAGAATTGAGAGGAATAGAAAAGAGATTTTCTGTGTACCCCTGCCCCCGGCACAGGCACAGCTTCCCCCGCCATCAACATCTTGCTGCAGAGTTGTATGAATAGAAGAGCCTGCGCTGACACATCATTATCACCCAGAGTCCATAGTTTACATTAGCATTCACTCTTGGTGGTGTACAGTCTATGTGTCTGGACAAACATATGACATGTATCCACCATTATGGTTTCATACAGAGTAATTTCATTGCCCTAAAAATCCTTTGTGCTCTGCTTATACATCCTCCCCCTACCCCAACCTTTTCCATAATCATACAATATGTAGCCTTTTCAGATTGGCTTCTTTCACTTAGTAATATGCATTTAAGTTTCCTCCACGTCTTTTCATGGCTTGCTAGCTCATTTCCTTTAGTGCTGAATAACATTCCATCATCTGGATGTACCACAGTTTATCCACTGACCTACTGAAGGACATCTTGGTTGCTTCCAAGTTTTGACAGTTACGAATAAAGTTTCTTATAAACATCTGTGTGCAGGTCTTTGTATGGACATAAATTTTCAGCTTTGGGGGGTAAATGCCAAGGAGGAGGATGTTTGTTATGGTAATAGTACGTTTAGTTTTGTAAGAAACTGCCAAACTGTCTTCCAAAGTGACTGTTTTGCATTCTCACCAGCAATGAATCCAAGTTCCTGTTACTCTACATCCTCGCCAGCATTTGGTGTTGTCAGTGCTCTGGATTTTGGCCATTCTAATTGGTGTGTGCTCTTTGAAAGTCAAAAACCAAAGAAATTTCAGTTAAAGAAAAATAAAATAAAGTTCTTTTATTTTGTATAGTTGGCCAGCTATAGTCCCTCTCCGTCTTCTCCATACCCTACCACTGTTGGACCAGTGGAAAACAGTGGATTGAGATCTCGCTACCGTTCTTCACCCACGGTCTACAACTCCCCTACTGACAAAGAAGACTACATGACAGACCTACGAACCTTGGATACTTTTCTTAGAAGTGAAGAAGAGAAACAGCATAGAGTTAAGCTGGGTACATATATATTTTATTTAGATCTAATGTATGTATTTTTGTGTCATTTTACATTATCTTCAACCTTTACTTTGATCCCATACATAAATGTTTAAGTCCTTTAGTAATACACCTTGTGTAGCTTAGGAGAGAAATACATTTTGGTTTTGTATTTTGTTCAGTTAAAAGAATTAAGTTCACCAAAATTTAAGATGTAAAATATAGCTGAGTTAACAGAAATCTTGAACCTTTTGTCTACATTACTATTGAAAGCTTTTTCGTATAATGTAAGTTATAATTTGTTTAAAAGTTGAGGTCATAAAACTGTTTTTGACGCGGTCCACAGCAGAGCTTCGTGAAGTGATAGTTGTCTCCTTTCAGGTAGTCCTTGGGAAGGTTGGTGTGGCAGGGAGGCTGGAGAGAGCATGGATTTACTCCAGAAGTGCTGTTGTTTTTGGAACATTTTTTAACTTGTCTCTAGTTTGCCTTGGGAAGCAGTGTTAGCAAATCTTAATCTATTTGGGGTGGATTTGATTATTACAAAGTCTATTATTGAAACCAAGTTAGGCTATTGAGCCGAGTAATGATTTTTCCCCCTCAGGAACTTTCACAGAAAGCACATTAGGTGCTAAAGCATGGCCACAGTGAGGAAGCCAATTATTGGACCATGGCTCTTTGTGTCACTTGAAATCTCTCTATTGATTTTTAATTTAATTTTGCCTGAAAGTGCCACAAATGTCAAAGAAACAAATCAATATTATCTTGTTATTTGTTGATACATGCTTTTTTTTCTTTTTAAATTTTGAAATATTTCAAGGATACCGAAAATTATAGAGTGGAATACAAAGAACCCTATGTACCCTCTACATATTTTTGTCATATCCAGGTATTTTCTGACTTGCATTTTTATTTCTTCGTTGACATATAGGAGTTATTTAGAAATATTGTTTGGAAGTATTATTGGTGATTGGTGTTGCTTTTAATTTCCAAGTATGTGAAATGAAAGGCTTTGTTATCTGTTTTTTCCTAAGTTAATTGTACTCTGGCTAGAGATTTTGATCTGTACCCTATTAATTTTTTAATATTTTTTTTATTTTTATTTTTTTTCGGTACATGGGCCTCTCACTGTTGTGGCCTCTCCCGTTGCGGAGCACAGGCTCCGGACGCACAGGCCCAGCAGCCATGGCTCACGGGCCCAGCCGCTCCACGGCACGTGGGATCCTCCTGGACCGGGGCACGAACCCGTGTCCCCTGCATTGGCAGGCGGACTCCCAATCACTGCGCCACCAGGGAAGCCCCCCCACAGTTTGTTTTAGCCAGTTTGGACTGATAGTTCTTTCTTCAGTGGTGTCTGAACTGCTGTTTAACTAACTCATTGAGCTCTTTGTCTTTTTTTCTTTTTTCAGTTTTCAGAGTTTCATTTGGTTCTCTTTCAGATATGCCTGATTTAGAGTATCTTGTTTTGTTCTTACATTTTCAATTCTTTTTCCTATCTCAATCACTTTAAACATGCTTTTTAAAAGTCTCTGTCAAGTAGTTCAGTTATCTAAAGTTCTTGGAGATTACATGCTAACATTTTTTTCTTGTTGACTCATTTGCTTGGAGACATGTTTCCCTGTGATTTATGTAATTTTTGTTTGTTTTTGGTAAGCTCATCTTCAGAAGAGTTTTATCTGTGCTTTTTCTGTCCTAGGCAGGCTGGATGGAAGCCTTGTTTCCTGCTAGCAGTTTTATATTTGCCTCTACCGGGTGCCTAAGGAACATCATTGACCTTGAACTAACTTAAGTAATTTTGGGGCTTGGAGGTTCCTGGACCTCACAGGGAGTGTAAACGGGCACTATAAACCCATGTGAAGATAGATCTGTGATTTTTAAATCTCTGGGGGTTTCTTTTTAAACAGCCTAAGAGAGACAAGCTTCCTTGTTATTTCCTGGTGTCGGTGGACAGATGTTTTTTCCTTATCCACTGAGAATGTGGCCCTTTGAGGTTCCTGGCTCTATGCAGGGTGCAGGGAATAGAGACAGGAAGAAGGTCTCAGTCCAGCTGTCTACCTCTCCTGGACCTGTATCCACATTTCCAGTTCCCAGGCACTGAAATCCAAGCTGATAGGTTTCCCAAAGCCTACAAAATGCTCCAGAGCAGCCACGGCATCAGCTCACATGCAGGCCACTGGCCACTCTGACTTTCAATTCCCTCTTCATTTTTAGCTGCTGACTCTTCCTCTTACATTATTGCAAGCTCCATTATTCATTTAAATTATATATTTTATTTCATAAGCATATATATATCTGGAGATGTTTCAGGTTACCTGATTTGTTATGTTGCCAGACTTCCAAATCTCTTTGTGCTTTGATTCTTTGGTCTTTGTGGTTCTCCAGCTACAGGTTTTGTGCTATTTTGGTGGTGGTGGTCATTACAGAGAAGCCCTATTGTGTCACTTGCTATATATATTTTCCTTGTACTTTGGCTAATGTACAACAGATATAAAAACATATTTCTGTCATCTGTATAAAACTTCTTTTGTCATCTAAAGCCACACTTTATTGAAATTTTAGTTCAAGTTTTCTCTCAGAAAGCTTGATTATCATTTTCAAAGTTAATAGTCAAAATAATTAATCAAAATAGGATAAACTTTGTGCTCTATCATGACCATGTCTCTTACCTTCCTTTTTTATTCCCTATTAAATCATTTGTGCTTGTTTAAAACTTTTTTCCTTGACATTAATTCATTCCTCTAAGTCAGTGTTACCAGAAGTCCTACTTGACATTTTTTTACCCCAAGTGTGGTATTTATTATATGTAATTATTTATTTTCATGCCAGCATGAAACTACTTTCACCAGTGCTACTAGCACAAGACTGGCTAACCTTCAAGGTTTTGATGCTGTGACTTGAAATACTGCCGCATATCCCTTTCATGATTTCTCGTCTTTTGTGCCTGTAAACATCACTAGAAAACCAGTTTTATTATTTTACAGTCATTCCTTTTAAAAATTCTGCTAAGATAAAAAAAAAACTAGTTTGTATTTGTGACTTTTGTGTGAGGGTATGAAATATTAATTGATACTTTTGATATCAGGTAAACTCTGAAAAAATAAATTCTTCATAAGTATCATATAGTTGTCGTTGAAAATTTGCTCTTTATTCAGGTACTGGGCTAGATGCTCGGGAAAAAAATACTCCCTGCCCTCAAAGAGCTCAAATTTTATTTGGAAAAAGAAACAGACCTTAAAGTGTGATAAGTACTGTGGTAGATTCTTCTGTAGTATTAAGTCCCTAAATTTGAGTATTTACGTTTCCTAAAAGTAAATTTATAAGTTTAGAAGTGTAATCAGCAGATGGTCTCTTAATGCAAGGCAGGAATTACTACAGACTCTAGACAGAGCACAGTGTAGTACAGGGAGGAGTGAGTTTAGCTGCTAGCCGAAAGACTAGTTTATTAATAAGAGGCTGTAATTATCCCATTCAGAAAGAGCTTCCAAAAATTCAAGCAAGAACTCCTTAGCCTATTTATTTCCTGAAGAAATTTGTCTTTTGTTTCTCTCTGAATCATTTGAAAGTCTTAGAGAATGAAACAGGCTTAATTTTACAACAAAAATAAACAGACACTTTCAGCCACTTAGAGAACATATGGCTCTTAAAGTGATACTGCTCAGAAAATGTTCCTTTTAATTTTCCATTTCTCTGAAGAAGAGAGAACGTTGGGAGCAGGGAGGAGAGGAGGCTTTGTCTTTTTTTTTTTTTTTTTTTTGCGGTACACGGGCCTCTCACTGTTGTGGCCTCTCCCATTGCGGAGCACAGGCTCGGGACGCGCAGGCTCAGCGGCCATGGCTCACGGGCCCAGCCGCTCCACGGCATGTGGGATCTTCCCGGACTGGGACACGAACCCGTGTCCCCTGCATCGGCAGGCGGACTCTCAACCACTGCACCACCAGGGAAGCCCAAGGCTTTGTCTTTGATTGCCATTGCCTAGGTTCCTGGATACCCAGAGTTCATATACCAGCTCCAGATATCAAAATTACTACAACACACTGATAATCTTTAAATTAATCATTGTAGGAAGCCCAGATTCTACTTCGCCTTCCACCAGTCCTACTTTCTGGAACCACAGTCGTTTTATGGGGGATTATGCACAAACTTTAAAGAAGTTTCAGTATCAGCTTGCCTGTAGGTCTCAGGCCCCATGTGCTAACAAAGATGAAGCTGATCTCAGTTCTAAACAAGCTGCAGAGGAGGTAAATGGAAAATAAAAATGACTTGATATTTATGATTTACAGATTGGTAGAAAGTCTTTTCTTCTTCTGGAACTTTTTTTTCTGTAACCTCCACTTCTACTGGCTAGAAACATAAATCTGGCACACATTAAACGGTAGAAAGACTCCTTAAGTTTGTGTACCCAAAACTGAATTATGTACGTTTTACTCTTTATGACACATAGTTAACATTACTTTCCTGCCTAAAACATTTTTCTGCACTCATTTATATTGAAAAGGTATCTCAGGTATCTACTTGTACTTATTAGCATATACAAGACTCTTGCTCTTGAAATACATTTAGATTAGAACATTTGATATTCTGTAACTTCATCAGTTTAAAAGCAAAGAAAGGATTTAAGTTTTGTTCTTAAAAGCAAGAAGAATGTTCTTCAAACATATCAATGTAAGGAATTTTAAATATATATGTGTGCATGAATAGTAACTACTGCATATTAATTAGATCAGTATTGATATTCATGAAGTTTTTTCCAAGGTATTCCAAATATTTCTGAGGATTCCAAATATTTCTGAGGGTGGGGGAAGGAATGATTGATAACTGGCATTTTATTTGATTGTTCGTTTTAAACATTTTTAATAGGTCTGGGCAAGAGTGACTATGAATAGACAACTTCTTGATCATATGGATTCATGGACAGCCAAGTTCAGAAATGTAAGTTCTGACATTACTCTTTGGACAATATTAGTGCCTCTTAATGTACAAAGTATGTTGTTAGAATATCAGTTAGAGATGTTAATTATTAGAATATCAGAATTAAGTATTATTTAAAGTACAATATGTGTGGCACATATATAAGAATAAACATGACATTTACCATATAGTGTCCGTATTCTTGGGGATTTTTTTTCCCTCTGTATTTAGCAAATCAGTGTATTTTGAGTGGATAAAGGAACAGTGTATTTAGTTGCTAAGATTTTCCCTTTCCCAACATCTCAATTTTACTTTTCAAAGAGCTTTCCTGTCAGAGTCTGTTATGTGTCTAGAAATGTGAGGGGAGCAAAAATGAGGTCCTTAATGTCAGAAAACTTCAGAGTTAGAGAACATAACATAGGCTTGAAGCTACTTCAGAGTATATTAATTTCTTCGATTTTTCCAAAGAAGAACCTTCTAATCTTTGGCCTAGAGGTTGGCAAGGCCAGCTCTTGCATATACAGAGTGAGTTAGTTCCCTGGTTTCAACCCTGCCTCTTTCTGTTGTTCTCTGTAGTACCCATTTGTCCCAATTCCAGGGGGGCGAATTGGCCCCTCCTCCACTGCAGGAAGCCCCTCCACTTAGATTCTGTAGAGGCTGCCGCTTCTTCCACTGTTTGATCCTTCAACATTCATCCACCCACTGTGTAGCTTCTAGAAATATGTTGAAATCACTTGTTCTATTTATTCTTTTTTTTTTTTTTTTTTTTTTGCGGTACGCGGGCCTCTCACTGTTGTGGCCTCTCCCGTTGTGGAGCACAGGCTCCAGACACGCAGGCTCAGCGGCCATGGCTCACGGGCCCAGCCGCTCCACGGCATGTGGGATCTTCCCAGACTGGGGCATGAACCCTTGTCCCCTGCATCGGCAGGCAGACTCTCAACCACTGTGCCACCAGGGAAGCCCCTTTTTTATTCTTTTACTATAATTTAAATAGGGTATCAAGAAGGAGTGCTGAAAGTAGTAGCCTACTTTCTTGAACCAGAAGCCTGATTGGCTTTTTTGAATAAGAATTCCAGAGCCAGCCCTAGAACTACTCAATCAGGTTTTCTGGGAATGAGGCCTAGATCTCTCTCCTGGAGCTAGTAGATAATTTTGTTGCAGCCTAGGAGTGGCTGGCAAGTAGGATACACTTAATAAATGTTGGAAGAATGAACAAGTGAAATGATGTCCTAGAACTGTACTTTCTTTTATTTCCACTCATAGGCTTATCTAAAAATGTTAATATATTTATAAAGTCTTGGTCAGAAGTATTAGCTTAGAAGAAATACAAACACAGTCCTTTATCTGAATTCCTTAGGCTACAATGTTCTGAAATTTAGGGGTTTTTGTAGTTTTTTTTTAAAAAGCAGTATATGCATATACCATATATTTTGTAATACACTAGCAGGGTCTTGTTAGTACTCAGTAATCAACCACATTAATGTTTCTGCAGCAGAGCATATGAACTGTCACACTAGGTAGGATAAAGTCTAGTAATAGCTTCACAGGAATTCAGTTCAGGTCTTGCCAGTATATCAAATTTTCTTGCTAAATAGATTATAAAAACACTTCATTTTCAGAGGCTTTTTAATTCAAAAATTTTATAATGAATTGTATAGACTTGTATTTGATCTGAAGCTTGTTTTCATCCTTCTACTTTATGGTTAAACAGAAGTGTGGAAACAGAAATAGTGGTTGAAGTTGCTGTGAACAAACACAAAACACATAACACAAAAACTAGATGGGGTATTTCCTTGGGCAGTCTTTTCACATCCCAGAATGAGTTTGATATCAGCCATGCAAAGTGGAATTTGAAATTCCTAGTCCTAAAGTGAATATTGTAATATTCACAAACTAGTTTCAAATACAGTAAAATCTGTTTTCCACATGGTTAGGGGATTGAGTGAGCCTGCTGAGAGCTAATCTATGTTATGTTATGTTATGTTAATCCAAGTTACGTTTAGTTTTAAAAACTATTCTACTAACCACAAACCAGTATAAATGCTACATGTGTAAATGTGTGAATAATTACCCTAGAAATGTAAACTGAAGATGATCCTTTTAGCTAAGTATAATGATCCTAGAAAGAAGAATTTAAGAAAAACTTAACATGTAGCTGAAAGTTTTATATCTTTAAAAAATAGGCATATGTGATTTAAGAATAAATCTTAGTCAAGTTATACTCTGTTAGCATATTTACTTATCTCTCTCTAGACTTCAGGTAGCTGCTACTTCCATTCTCTTTCACTATACTCTTAATATTCAAGTACAAGACAGCAAAAATAGTTTCATGAAAATAATTATTTGAGAAATGCTTTAAAATTGCGTGTGTAAAATCATTACCTCATTTCTTCCTAGTGGATCAATGAGACAATATTAGTGCCACTTGTACAAGAGATTGAGTCTGTCAGCACACAAATGAGGCGAATGGGTTGTCCAGAGCTGCAAATAGGAGGTATGTGAAAATAGAGCCCAGCGTTTGAGTTCCTTCAGTGAATCTGCCAAGTGGAAAATTTCTTCTTGTAATGGGCTATTTAACAACACCTTTTGTTATCTTGAGGTGAAGAAAAAAACTAAATGTCTATAATATCACTTTTTAAAAAATATAACAGTTTTATTGAGATATATGCAGTTCACCCATTTAAAGTCTACAGTTCAAAGGTTTGGGTTGTGCAAACCATCCCCACAGTCAAGTTTGAATAGTTCATCACCCCAAAAGGAAACCCCATAGACCCGTTTCCAACCACCACCCATCCTCCAGCCCTAGGCAACTACCAGCCTACTTTCTGTCTCATTATATAGGCCTGTTTTGGATATTTCATCTAAATGGGATCATACAATATGTTGTCCTTTGTGACTGGCTTCTCTCACTTAACAATGTTTTCAGGGTTCATCCATGTTGTAGTGTTTATCAGTACTTCATTTCTTTTTATTGCCAAATAATATCCCATTGTTTGGATCTACCACATTTTGTTTACCTATTCATCATTTGATTGACATTTGGGTTGTTTTCACTTTTTTGGTTATTATGAATAATGCTGCTATGAACACATACATACAAATGTTTGTGTGAATATATTTTAATTTCTCTTGGGTATTACCTAGAAGTGGAATTGCTAAGCCATATGGTAAATCCATGTTTAACCTTTTGAGGAATTGCCAGACTATTTTCTAAAGCAGCTGCACCATTTTACATCCCCACCTACAGTGTATAAGGGCTCCAGTTTCTCACATCCTTGCCAATACTTGTTATTATGTGTCTTTTTCAGTTATCCTAATGGATATGAAATGGTATCACATTGTGTTTTTAGTTTGCATTTCCCTGATGGCTAATGATGTTGAGCATCTTTTCATGTGCTGGTCCATTCATATATCTTCATAAGCAAAATATCTTTTGATTCTTTACCCAGTTTTTTTTCCCCTTTACCTATTTTTAAATTGGGTTACTTGTCTCTTTATTATTGAGTTGTAGGTGTTCTTTATATATTCAAGATACAAGTCTCTTATTAGATATTAATTTAAAATTGTACAAAGCATAAAAAATGTGTACAGTGCTAATTTAAAGTCCCCTATTTTCAATATAAGAAAAATACATTTTTCTTATCTGCTAAAAATAAAATTGTTAAGGTTTTGTGTAATATAATTTGCCTAAAGTATATATATACTATAACTTATTTAGTGTTAAATAATTAGGTTTCAAAATAAATAAGGAATATTTTAGTCAATCAGCTTTCTAGAGAATAAATTTCTTTCTCTTTGAAATATGTAAGGGCTTTGGATTGCACATTAACACTTTCCACTTGCTTTTCGGTATCTTTTTTTAATCAGTCTTTATTCTCTGGAATAAGTATAGTGTTGTGCATCACTAAAGTACCCACGTGTTGAGTATCCATATATTTTGTATATAATGTATACAACACTCACATTAACCTTGAAAGCTAGCTTTTAGTGCCACATTTTATGGATCAGGCTACTAAGACTCAGAGAGGTTAAGTAACTTGCCCAGTGTCACAGAGCAGTGATTTGAGGCCAGAGCTTTCTGACTCCAAAGTCAGAGGGTTACTTTCTTGGTAATGTTATTTGAACCTATGCTTATCCTTTTTGAGCTTTCTTATAAGCTATAAAAATATGTTATCTTTCACAACATTTTTACCAGTGTGATGTGCTTTTTAAAAAAGAATAACATTGTTTTATCACTATGAAAGCAACATGCATATGTTCATTGTAGAAAATTTGGAAAGTACAGAAATACACAAAGAATATTACCCATGATTGCGCTTCAGTAGATAACCACAATCAATCAGTTTTAAATCACAATCACTTATTCCTTTTGGAGAAAAATACTATGATACTATATATATCAATGGTAAGTTATACCATAATTTAACAACATTAAAATATGAATGTTAAAATATTAAAATTAAAATATTTAGGAGTTGAGCAAATAGTACATATGTATGTATATATTTTTAATTAAATTGGGGTCATACTGTTTTGTTACCTGCTTTTTTCCCTCCACTTTTTGTATTTTGTTAAATATTCTCCAGTACTATTTTTATGGCTAGTTTGTATTTCTTTTTTATGTATGTAATATATTGTATTTAACTGATCTTTATTATTTAAAATTTAGAAGATTTTCCCTTTGATGTTATTAATAATGCTGTAAGTAAATGTCCTTTTACCTAAATATTTGTGTACATTTATAATTATTTCCTTAGGATAATTTCTTAGGAGTGAAGTTGTAAGTTCAATAGGTATAAATATATTAAGGCTTTTAATATACATAACCCTTCAAAAAGCTTATACCAATTTATATTCTAGCAATAATGTCACATATAAGAAAGCCTTTTTCCCAACATTGGGTATTACTAGTGTGGTTGTACATTTTGAAACTTTTTGTTGGTTTATTCATTTCTTTGGATAGTTGTCTTTCATGAAGTGATGAGAGAAATCACTCATAAAAAGTGTTCACTTGTCACTGGCATAATGGGCAACTTTTAATTCAACCTGATTTTGAAAGCTCTCATGTATCTTTTTATATATACCCCACAAAAATCTTCTGTGTATTAGTTGTTTATAGATCTGGCAAAATGGATTTGGCTGTTTTTGGAGTATGCATGTGTTTGTTTAAATCTGGCCACCTTGCCAGAAATGATCAAATATTTTGTAGGTAAAGTAGATAATGCAGCTTGTTAAGATAAACTATCGTTGCTTTCCTTTATTCCTTCAACATCTATTGAAGGAAGAGCATTTGAAGTTTTTTCAAAGATCCACATGAGGAATAATCTGTTTTCTGTGTGTTTTAATTTTAACAGAGGCTAGTATTACTAGCTTGAAGCAGGCTGCTCTGGTCAAAGCTCCACTCATTCCAACTCTAAATACAATCGTGCAGTATCTAGACCTCACGCCAAATCAGGAATACTTGTTTGAAAGGATCAAAGGTAATTATTGATTTGAAGAGGGAAAAAATGAGAGCTTTTTCACTAGTTTGAAATTTTATACAGGTAACATGGAAAAAAATTTTTTTAATTATAAGTATCACTGAAGTATGATCTTATTTTATAAATATGTATTTAATAATGGTTTTATTAAGGCTTATACTTGAACAACTTTTGAGTTTTATATTCTGTATGCTTAAAAATGGTCAAAATAATGTAGTTAGCCTTGAATACATTAATTACTAATTTTGTTCTAAATAGGGAAACTTAAAATATGAGCTAAATGGGCTCACATGAATATTTCACTCATTTTCTATTTTTAAGCTACCAAGAATGGATGCCACAATGACATTCTTTATAATTTCAGCATGCCGATCCTATTTCTTTCGATTTTTATAAGTCATATGTAATATGTTGCTTCTTTATATTTCTGTTATATTCTGATTATTTGGGGGAAATATGATCTTCTGAGGAGACTGACTTGAGACTCAGGAAATTTAGCCTCCCTGGTACTCCCACATACTCTCTTTATGCCTCCCTACATTTATTTGGATAAACTCTGTAAAATGTTCTCATCACTAAAACAAGTTTTAGAAATAGTATTTCACTCTTTAGATTTATCATAAATCTTAATTTGAAAATGTAATGTTGCCCCTTCTCTAGTCTAGGTTTGGACTGAGGTTTAGGAATAAACATTTATCATGACTTACTTACGTACTTACTTATTTATTTATGGCTGCATTGGGTCTTCTTTGCTGTGCGTGGGCTTTCTTTAGTTGTGGCGAGTGGGGGCTACTCTTCGTTGTGGTGCACGGGCTTCTCATTGCAGTGGCTTCTCTTGTTGTGGAGCACGGGGTCTAGGCAAAAGGACTTCAGTAGTTGTGGCACGCATGCTCAGTAGTTGTGGCTCGTGGGCTCTAGAGCACAGGCTCAGTAGTTGTGGCGCACAGGCTTAGTTGCTCCAAAGCATGTGGGATTTTCCTGGACCAGGGCTCAAACCTGTGTCCCCTGCATTGGCAGGTTGATTCTTAACCACTGTACCACCAGGGAAGTCCCCATGGTGCTATTTAATCTTTTATATCTTGTATTTCTTTGTCTGCATGTTTTGATCAGGTTTTTAGATGTTATACTTTCCTTATTGTAACCCCTTAGCCTTTTTTTTTTTTTTTTGCGGTACGCGGGCCTCTCACTGTTGTGGCCTCTCCCGTTGCAGAGCACAGGCTCGGGACACGCAGGCTCAGTGGCCATGGCTCACGGGCCCAGCCGCTCCACAGCATGTGGGATCTTCCCGGACTAGGGCACAAACCCGTGTCCCCTGCATCGGCAGGCGGACTCTCAACCACTGCGCCACCAGGGAAGCCCCCCCTTAGCCTTTTTTTTTCCTTCTTTCTTGTATATTCTTAGCTTATTTTATTTTACCTTTGTTGCTACAGAACTTTCCCAAGGAGGCTGTATGAGCTCATTTCGATGGAATAGAGGTGGAGACTTCAAAGGCCGCAAGTGGGATACAGACCTGCCCACTGATTCTGCTGTAAGTCCCCAGTTTTATCAGTTTGACATTTTTGTTATTGGGTTTATTTTTCCATTATAAAAATGAATATTGAAAAGAACTTAGAGGGAATTCCCTGGCAGTCCAGTGGTTGGGACTCAGCGCTGGCTGTCACTGCCATGGGCCCGGGTTCAATCCCCAGTCAGGGAACTAAGATCCTGCAAGCCACACAGTGAGGCCAAAAAAGAAAATAAATAAATAAATGAATAAATAAATAAAAATGAAAATAAAATAAATAAAAAGAACTTAGAAACTAAGTAGAAATACAAAATTTTTGTACCAGCATCTTAACCCAACCAGTGTTAATATTTTGGTATATTTTCTTCTTTTTTTTTTCTTTACGTATATTGTGCTATTTTTAATGTTTTTATCGATACAGATATAATAATCCCATATGTAAAATTATGTCTCCTGCTTTTTTTCACTTTTCAGTGTTATTTGCACTATTACACACTGTCATTTAACTGTTCTCCTATATTGGACCTAAAAGTTTGGGAAACATGTAGTGGGGGAGGGATTTTGTTTTTCTGTCTTAAATAATACTGCCAGGAGTAACATAATGCATGTTTCTTTCTTATTTAGGATTATGATTTTAAGAAAGATTCCTAGAATTAGATTTATGAAATCAAAGAGTATAAAGTTTTTGAGCATTTAAGAGTTTTTCAAAATTATGTTTGTTTTGTTTTTTTTTTGTTGTTGTTGTTGTTTTTGTTTTTTATTTATTTATTTATGGATGTGTTGGGTCGGGTCTTCATTGCTGTGCGCAGGCTTTCTCTAGTTGCGGCAAGCGGGGGGGGGGGTTCCTCTTCGTTGCGGTGCCCAGGCTTCTCATTGCAGTGGCTTCTCTTGTTGCGGGGCTCTAGGTGCGTGGTCTTCAGTAGTTGTGGCACGTGGGCTCAGTAGTTGTGGCGCACGGGCTTAGTTGCTCCGCGGCATGTGGGATCTTCCCGGACCAGGGCTCGAACCCGTGTCCCCTGCATTGGCAGGCGGACTCTCAACCACTGCGCCACCAAGGAAGCCCCTGTTTTGTTTTTTATAGTGACTGTTATGTGTGAAAATGAAGTTCAAATGCTGATACTCAAATTCAGAATTGAATGTATGTGTATTTTATTTTGATTTTGCTGTTAATTACCTATATGGGTGTGAATGATCCCCTTAACAGAAAACTAGGAATGTCTTGCTCTAATCTTTTCATTTCATAGATTTCATCTTACAGATATAACCACTTGAAAACATTTTTGCTAATTCTTTCTTTGGAGAAAACTTAAAAATTGGAGTCATTATAAACATGTTTTAAAAGTACCACATACATACTTGATCGATTTTCATGCTGACTTTGAAAAATTGTTTCCTCGTCTTCAGATCATCATGCATGTGCTTTGCACCTACCTTGATTCCAGACTACCTCCACATCCTAAATACCCTGATGGAAAAACATTTACTTCTCAGCACTTTGTTCAGACACCAAATAAACCAGGTATAAACAACCTCTCCTAAGAGGATGAATTGAGCTTTTCACATGAAATACATCTAGTGGTTTTGTTTTGTTTTTTTAATGTAGCATATTTTCTTTACAGACGTGACAAATGAGAATGTTTTTTGCATTTATCAGAGTGCTATCAACCCTCCCCATTATGAGCTAATCTACCAGCGTCATTTCTACAGTCTTCCAAAGGTACTTCTAAATGTAGCAGTTGCTATTACTAATGTCATGGATGACTTGCTTTGTTAATATTTTTAAAATTAGATTCTCTTGTTTATGGAATAGGTAAACTTTTTAAATTAGGGAAAAAGTGCTAGTTTTGTATCCCTTTTTTTAAAACGCTAAAAGTAATATGTGCTTAATTTGGAGAATTATGAAGAAAAGGAAGAAAAGTTCATTATTCCATTATTTACAGGAAGCTCTTGTTAACATTTGGTATAATTTTTTTGGTAAATTTCATTTTGGTCTTTTTCTGTACTTATTTATGGGTTGAAATCATATTATTTATGTAGTTTTATATCCTTTTTAAAATTAATGTTATAATTTTCCATGCCTTTAAGAATCTTCGTTAAAACACTTTTTAATGGCTATTTTAAAACTTAACAATAAAATTATAACATAATTTATTTAACCACTCCCCTACAGTTAGATATTTTGGATGTTTCTAAGTCTTCATTATCATAAATACCTTTATGCATATAGCTGTCTGCATTTTGGGTAGTTTTTTAGCCTGAAGTCCAAAAATGGAATTCTAGGTTATAGAATATTTTCAAGGCTGTTAAAATATGTTATCAAAAAGATGATTGTACCAGTTTACACTTCTATCCAGGTATTTTACTTTTGATTACAAACATCAGTTCTGTTGATGACCTTTGCAGTTATTTTTGTTACCAGCATCTATACTAAGAAATTTTACATAGACTATAATCATAAATTGTATCCTTCACTTCATCAGATACCCAGGAGAGAATATTTCATTTTTTTTTTAAGTTTAATATTTCAACTTTGTAAGTGTAAATATTTTGGGCCATTCAAGTTCCATGCAAATCCTTTTTTTTTTTTTTTTTTTAAAGAAACACTGTCTTTAAAAATCATATATCCTAAGATTTTTTAGTAAAAACACTAAATCAGAATAAGCAGGTATAAGTTAATCAGTAATTGAAAATCTAAATCAGGAGCTATTTCACAGACCAGAAATTACATATAATAGTTTGATTTTAGTGCTGGCAAAATGCTGCCTTATAGTCCCTTGTAGATAAAATAAATTTACATTTAATATGTTACTTACACTGTTAACATATATCATAATGTATTTTGAAGTGTGATTAAAGGTTTTTTAATTCCAACACTGTTGTTTATGCTGTTAATTTGGGGGATAGAGTATTTTTTGTGTGTAGGATACAGGGGTACCAGCTTCAGAATGGCTCCCATCCAGACCTTCATAAATGCTGCTCCCCATGTATGGGAACTTCCCAATGTGTTTATTTCTGCTCATCTTTCAGGTCTCAACTTAAAAATTTCTCTCTCAGGGAGGCATTGCTTGCCTCACCACTCTGGGTTTAATGCATATGTTCCCATGGCACCCTACACCTTCTTCTTTCTCATAACATTCATCACACTTTATTGTAATTCTGAGTTTCCTGTCTGCCTTTCCTACTAGACCTTAAGCTCCTCAATTACATGGATCCTCTCTGTTTTATTCACCACAGTATTCCCACTTCCTAGCACAAAGTGGGCACTTTGTTTAATGAATGAATGAAAGGCTGAATTACATGGAATTCCGAGTTAGTAGAATATAAATTGATAGCATCGCATTTACCTATCAGGCTGAATGGTTTGGTTTCGTTAGGTTTAAATCTTGCTGTATTTTTTGTCTTTGTTCCAGGGCCGAAATAATATGTTTCATACATTATTAATGTTCCTCTACATCATAAAGACCAAAGAGTCAGGAATGCTTGGGTAAGTACTTATGCTTTAAAAATACAAGTACTTAACTTATATACTGTTTTCCTTATGTTCAGATTCTGCAGAAGGCAGCATCATATACTGAAGATTTGTGGACTGAACAGTAAGAGATATGGCTTCTAGTACTAGCTCAGCCCTGTCACTAACCAGCTCTGCCATCTTGAGCAAGTCCATTACAGTAATTCCTTGGAACCTCCATTTCCCCATTGATAAAAAGGCAATTTGACCACGTCATTGGCTTTACAGCCGTGTCCCCCAGAGGAACAACCCTGATATATCAGGATCTTGCCACTTTAAAATTTAAAAACAAAAACAAAACTGGAGTCCTATTTATTCAAGCTATCCCACTTCAAACACAAAGCCTTCTGCAAAATGTTTACACTTTCAGAGATACTAAGTCAGCACCAGTTCCATAATATTGTTAATTGGGATGGAAAAATGGTCAGTTGAAATTGTTTACTTTGTTTATTCTAAATACTTAGTAATGAAGCTCACATACTGTTACAATAAACTCAAAATTGCTGTCTTGTTATTTAGGTGATTTGAAATTTTAGTCCTTCAAATAGTATTTGAAGTAAATGGACCTCAGCTAATGCTGGGTAAATCTGGTAATGCAAGGACTGGAAGTCTGAAAATCTGGGTTCTGGGTCCATCTCTGCCTGCACTGTGTAACCTGAGGTTAAAAAAATGTAAAGGGAAGGGCTGAATAGAAAACATCAGGGGTCTGTTCCAGTTTGGTATGCATGCTTCTTTTCAGTTTTATAGGTGCCCTGCTTTATACAGGTTCTGGAACTCCACTGTCCAATACAGCAGCCGCCAGCCACATGTGGCATTGAGCATTTGAAACATGATTAGTCCAAATTGAGATGGGCTGTCAGTGTAAACTACATAGACTAGAATTTGAAGACCTAGTACCAAAAAAGAAAAAGTAAAATATCTCTAATAATTTTGTATATTGATGACATGTTGAAATAATGCGTTGGATATACTGAGTTAAAGAATATTTATGCTACCATGGCTCTTTTTTCTTTATTTTTTTAATTACAAAAATAATGCATGCTCAGTATAGAAATATTTAAACAATATAGCAGTGTATAAACTAGACATTGAAAACTCCCCTCTGATCAACTCTCTCTTCTGATCAACTCTCCCTCGAGGTATCCATTGTGTTAACAGTTTCAGGTGTACATTTTCAGACTCCTTTCTGGGGAAAGTTGATTTTTTTTTAGTTTTCATTTTGTTTAAAAATATATTGTACCCAAACATATTACTCTGTGACCTGCCTTTTAATCTTATGGTATATCTTGGATATTCTTCTATGTCAGTAAATACAGACTTTTTTCCTAAATTTTCTAGCAGTATTTAGAAAGATATACATGTATTAGAAAGATGGAATGTGCTATAAATATATTGTTTTGTAACTCTTAACAGTGTTTCTGGAAGACTATTTTGAAGTGAGGAATTAACTTAGAAGTATTTTAAATAAATAATGAATTTTTGGTTTTAATTGAAAATTTATCTTTTCTCGAAATCTAAATTGATACTTGATACATAAGTGATTTGTCATGATAGCATGAAGCTTGTGTTGAGTACCATATATAGTTTGTCATGTACATAAAAATGTAAAATCTTTAAAAGTATTGGATTGGCCAAAAAGTTCATTTGGGTTTTCTGTAACATCTTAGTGGGGCAGTAATTTACACAGAGGCCCAAAAGAATTGGTATAATATTTAAAGTGCTTATCTTCTCTGAATGAGGAACTTACATGTAGAAAATGAAACATTTTAGACTAAAACTAATCTGTGTTTTATTTATTTGGGATTTTTTTTTTAACCAAGGGAAAAGTCTTTGAAATCAACTTAAAATATGATTAATCTTTTTAATACATTTTGGAACAATCAAATGTTAAAAACTGCTCTCCTATACCTTAAAGGAAGGAAATTTCCTTTGCTTAAAGGAATAAGCAAGTGGCTCAAATATAGACCATTTGGAATCATGCCCATAACACAGCAGTTTAATACAAATCCATTATCAGTTCAATGCCACATATTTGTGTGGTAGTGGAATGAGATGAAAGTTTTACATCCAAAAGGGAAAAAAATCTAGACAGAATCGACTGCACAGTAATTTGTGTCCTGTTTAGTAAAAGACACCATAAATAAAGTTTAAAACTAAATGACAAACTGAGACAAAGACTTATAATTTCAACATTTAGAGCAAAGCCAAGTTGATATCCATCATGTATAAGGAGCATATATGTTAATTAGAAAAGAAAAATGTAGGAAATGGTCAAAGACACGAGAGACTTTCATAGAAGAGTGTCGTGCAGAGGGTTAATGAACATGAAAAGATGCTTAGTCTCATACACAATCAAGCCAGAATTAAAACATTTTTTCTATCAAATTGAAATTTATCATTTGCAGTGTTGGTGAGGGTATGGAGAAATGGGAAAATATAGTTGATGAAATGACCTTTTTTGAACAGGTAAAATTCTCTAAGAGGCCTAGCATCTCTAACTCCTCAATTTTTAAAAATTTAATTGACACTTTTACTTAAATCTTGCTTGCTAAAATTGTCCTGTTTAACTCTATCTGTTGTAATAATTCTTGAGGTCCACTGAAAAATTAATTTTCAACACTCCATAAGTCCATTTATTCTAAATTTGGGTTTTAAGCACAGTTAAGAAAGTAATTACTGTTCTGGAATTCACCTGATAAACCATGTGTAACATAACTTATTTCAGAAAAGCACTAAATGTTAATTAAACATGTATCCCTTGTAAAGACTCCTATTTTAGTTATTTGAAAAAAGACCTTAAATGCTGGGCAGTCAATTCCACTAAACCTTTTTTTTTTCTCTTTATAGGAGAGTTAATCTTGGTCTATCCGGTGTGAATATTTTGTGGATTTTTGGCGAGTAGTGGGTCATTTAATTCCAAACTTTTGGACTTCATTTGACTGAATCAGAAGTTGAATCTAAGTATCTCTGAGTCACTGCCTCCTCTGAAATAAGATACATATGTGTATGTTACAGACTTTAGATTTAACAAAAAATTAGCTATTATGAAACTTCTTTGTAAAAGTATGCCCTATATCTTCTACACCAAGAAACATTACTTTATCATTTCAGAAAAAAACTGCAATCCTTCAGATTTTTGTTGGCCAAAACAGTGCAGCTCCCCCTTAATTGAGTCCTTCTTCACTGTAACACCCCAAATAAGAATCATCTGCCTGATTCCTCCCCACAAAAATTGTTTTTTCAGTTATTTAGTATAAATAATTTTTTTAAAAAAGCAAGTTGCTTATTTTTTTTAGTGTTTATATTACCCCAGTGTTCAACAAATTAGCCCAAGGCCCATATTTAAAGAAATGAGATAAACTTTTAAGTAATAGTTCATGTGCATTTAAAAAATATTATTGGAAGAGGTTTGACGGTATTAATGTTTAAAAAGTCAACTCTTGATGAAGTTCACAGTCTTGAACATGGTTTGAAAGATGCTGCCTGATCTTCCCTCTGCCCCCCTTGCCCCTGCCTCCACTCCAGTCTTGCCTTGCCCCTCTCCTTCCATGCCCCAGCCACACTGGCCCTCTCTCAGCTCTCATCCCAGGGCCTCCGTGCACTCCCGCTGCCTGAGACACTCCGGCCCCACTCTAGCCAACCCTCCTCAGCACCCTTCTAGGCTCTGCCTAAATGTTGCTGTCCCAAAGAAGCTCTCCCTCCCCCCACTCCTTCCATTCCCACCTCCCGCAGATCCCCTGACTGTTTTCTCTCTTGGTACCTTTCACCTTTGCTTCATATCACCGACCATGGTTTGAAATCACTTAGGCACGTGCATTTCTTTCTATGTCTCTCTAAACCTGTGCTGTTCAATACAGCAACTACCTGAGGCTGTTAAGCACTTGAAACACGCCTAGTCCAAATTGCGATGCGCCATAAGTGTAAAATCACACCGGTTTCAAAGACTTGATAGGAATAAAAGACTGTAAACTAAGAAATAAACAACTATAAAAATAAAAAGTCAACTCTTGGGTTAAATTTAGCTGATAGAATTAAACTATTTAGGTCTTAGTTAAGAGGCTGAAGACATCAAGAAAACAATTGCCTTGGTTTTAATAACTCAGTTTCACTGTTCCATAATATTGTATTGAGTTCCCTTTAAAATCATATGATATCTTATCTGTTTAAATTTTTTAGATATGTTCAAAATATCTGGAAAGTATGAAATAACCGAGTTTGGAAGTTTTGCTTAACTCCATCTTTATTTTCTTACATGTATATGTAGTATATCTAAGGCTAGTTAGCAATTGCATGTATTTTTTGGGTTGACATGTTACTAGAGACTGCTTTACCAGGAAACAACTAAAACTAGTATTTTCTCAATAACTCCGTGTCAATATTACATATGCAGCTCATTTTGTATAATTTGTAAATCTTGTTCCTGTTTTTTAAAAGTCAGATGTCCAAAGGAAAGGAAGTTTCTATCTTTTAACTGCTTTTGATGTATGTTAAATTTGTTTGTTATGATAAAATACCAACTAAACATGTTAAATATAAGAACATGTAAAAATCGAAGTCTCCTGTTTCAGAAGTTGGTGTGTCTACTTCACAATTACAAAAAATAAAAAATGATGTGTCATTTCTTATATTAAAAAAAGTTTATGTGTCAGAAATGCAATATACAGTAAATATTTCACGTAAAAAGACTAGAGGTACACATTAAAAAGAAAAGATATTTTGTTTGCATACTAAGGGTGGTGTGGGTTACTATACTCTGGGTAGCTTTCATTTATTAACTTGTCTTCACAAATGTTTGAGCCAGCCTATACTTACTATAGCTTTTATTAAAAATACTTTGATGAATTTGAATTCATACTTCAGGAAGACAGTGCACTGCAAACATGGTAAATTTTTTGGTCCTTGTGTTAAAATTAGTAAATATTTCTCACAAGTTTTTATTTTCTTTGCTTGACTCATCCTTGTGGGATCAAATCCACTAATCTTCTAGATTATGTTCACTGTATCACTTATTCTTTTTTTCTCTATGAATATCAGCCTTTTCTTCAGCCAGATTTGTTTAGAGGCATGTTTATAATTTGGTTCCTACTATAACATAAAAATGCTGTGTTGCTTGACTTTCTCAGATATACACTTTAAACTGCTATTTAGTGGTGAAGACATGCAGCATGTAGGTGGCATTTCTAAACTCAGCTTTGTGATTATAAATCCTTTGAATGCGGGCATTCCTCAAAGGTCATGCTTTGGTCCTCTGTCTCACGGCTTATGCTTTTCCTTAGAGATCTCATTCATTCTGTGACTTCATTTATCACCTCTGCATTTGATTCCCAAGTTCATCACCAACCATACTGTCTCTCCTGAGCTCTAGTGTTAAATTTCCTGTGACCTGTCAGACATTTCCACTTGGATATCATGCACATTCTCCATGTGTGGAACTGAATTCACATCTGCTGAAACAGCTCCCTCTCTAACATCCCTTTTTCTGTTCATTGTACTACCAGTCGCCCACACTCAAAACTGCTGTCATCTTGACTCCTTGAGCTCCCTGGGTCCCCAATCCAATCAGGCAGCAATCTCATCCATTCTTTCTTAACAATGTCTCTTGCAGCTGTCCCTTTCCATTTCTGCTGGCACTATGCTCATTTACACCCTTATCAACTCACACAGGACTACTACAACAGCCTAATTAATCTCACAGCTTCCTAATTGTTGCCATGCTTCCAGATTTTCCAATTCATCCTGCACACTCTCTTGAAATTCATCTTCCTAAAACACTTGTTTGATCATTTCATTCTCCTGATAAATTCCTTGGCCTGACATTTAAAACCCTTCATAATCTGGCCCCAAGCTAGCCTTATCCACCTGAATCCTTGGCTTCAGCCATTGTAGGCTGCTCCTTGCTGGGCTGTCTGCATGTATCTCCTGCCCATCCTGATCACTCCCTGGGGATGTCCCCTCCCCCTCTACAGTCTACCCTTCCCTTGAGACTCTGCTTTAATTAAACCCGCTATTTTTTGGAGCTGATCCTGACCACTGCAGCTGGCAGTCATTTCTCCTCCAGGGTGATTAGATCTGTGCCCCTTTTTTGGCACTCAGCCGCCATATGAATGAATTCAGAAGTGACTTTTAGTCTCTAAGGATGGGTACTCATAGCTTGTCTCATCTTCATGAAAGACATGAGTTTTTTACTAGTCTGAGCTGTGCTACTGTTCAGGAAGACTTTGATGATGGCTAAAGCTACCTTTTGGGAAAGGCTTGAGTTCTTGTCAAAGGACACCTTTTGAGCAGCCAGGCGCACTGACTTTCCTTTTGTGTCTAGGCCTAAGGAGGAGGAAACATTCCCAGGCCTGAAGAGCTGCAGCAGGGACATTGCCTAAAATGTGTAGGCATTAGGAAAATACACAACCAATTCCCGGTACTCTTGGGGGTCTTCCTTAGTGACCTGAGGTGAGGCCGTTAAACTTACCAGCAGCACATTGTCCCAGATCTTGCAGGGTCCACTGTGAGGGGCCAGGAGAGGCTAGCTGGCCCACCCTTCCGTCCAGGTGGCTTCAGTGACAGCACTCCTCTGCTTGTAGGTAGGGCCAACAATACCTGAGGATAAGCAACAGAGGGCTGGAATCTCTGGCAAGAAGGCCTTGGGGAAGGATCCTTGCAGGGGTGGGAGGGGCGGTAATCTGCCCACTTAGAGTGAGAGGGGTTTGCACATCAGCACCTGTGCTTCTTAGGCCCCAGTGACATTGCCACATCTCATTGTGTATGCCAGTGGCTTTGTGCTGAGCCTGCTGGATTGTTAGGCATTAGCTCTGAGCCACATCTCTAATTTGACCCCTGAATGGTCATCAGTAATTCCATTTCCACACTGAATGAGCTGCACTGACCTGGGGGACAGGTTATGGATTCTACAGAGGGTAGCACCTCAGTCGGGGTTAGGGAGAAGAGTCCAATAGAGCATGATGGGTATGAAGAACAGCCTCATGGGTGCCCAGAATTCTGTCCACCTAGGACAACAGTGACCCCAAAGATATTCCCTAGCAAAGTCACATGCAAACAATCCCAGGCACTGCTGTGGATGAAATGTAAACTATAACTAAATCCTTTCATGCCCCCAAAACGAATATTCCACAGTCAGTCTAACTAGACAAGCCACTGGCCTGAATGGGCTGAGACTTTGGAGGACTGAGCTCTGTCACTATTGGGGCAGGGCAATTAACTTTTTACACGGTGATTTCTGGGCATAAGAAAGATACTATTCATACCTCAGAGATCATTGAGAAGCTGAATGAAAATAATGGATGACAGTGCTTTTGGGTAAGGAAAAAATGGCTTTAAAAAGTCTTTCAGAATAACATTAGGATAAAACTAGGAAATGGCCCTTTTTAGCATTGTAAAGCAACTCTGTCATTCCTGGATCATGCTGAGATGTATACAGATCTTCATGCCTTGACACACACCCACCCCAACTGTCCTAGCCCAGCTGTATCTGCCTCTTGCTCCCTCTTTCCTTCCCCCACCCCAGACCTGGCCATTTCCCAATCAGAGACAGTACCGCCCTTGTATCTTGAAGGCTGGGCTTGCTGGTCTACCAAGAAAACACTGTCTCCTTCCTTTCCCATTTCTAAACTAGAAGGAAAAAAAATAACAATCCTGAATCAGACTGCTTTCATGAATTGCATCCCATAGGAGGAAAGTCAGAAGGTGGTGATCGGCTCTGTTGGGGGCAAAACTTGTTTTTTCAGGAGCCGCAGCCAGGCATGATTCTTCCTCAAACACATGGTACGTAGACTGGAATCAGGCAACTCTGTGATAGTTTTGGCCCAGAATACAGGCATTAGCTTACTGAGCTCCAACTCCAAAGAAAGGCCCCTTTTGTTCCTAATGGGGAGGGTATCATCCACTGGACAGCGTGAGGAGAAGAGTAGTCCTGCTAACTCGTGAAAGTGAGACTTGACAGAATGAAGTCTGAACTAAAGCCATCAGCCCCAAAACCTGGTGGTTTGAAAAGGTGTTATATGGCTTCCATCTCAAGTTAGCTAACCACCCTTAAGAATAAATTCAGTACAATGCTCTGCTTCCAGTTAAATGTTCTGCATGCATTCTTTAAAGTTTTTTTAATGCCATCTTGAAAATTCCTGGAGTTAACTACCTTAAAGCGGTGGTTAGACTCCACTTAGACCAAGTGCCTTGGATAGAACCCGGAGGCAAAGTCCATATCCTAGAATACAGTGTCTCTTAAATAAAACACAGATATTTTTTCTGTGTAGCCAGAGAAATGATTTTTCATTTAAACTACTGTATCTCTCTGAGTAAGTTGCTACTTTCTCCTACCACAACTCTATTTCACCACACATACCCCTCTCCACACAACCACCCCCAGGCTGGCTTGCCCTCCTGACCCTATCCTGGCAGGTATAATAGTAGGGCCATGCTACAACAAATACCCAAGGAAAACTGCAGGCCTCTCAGATGAACAGAACTCCTATAAATGATGGAGCTTCTGTTAGACTGCGGCTTCCTTAAGGTCCTTGAGAGCAGGTGCATGTTAGGTGTTCAGTAAATATTTGTTAAATTAGTAATTGGGTTAAGCAGACAGAATTCACTTGAAAAGCAATCCTTTTCTTTTTTTGGACTGTAATTTTCGCCGAGTGTGCTTTCCATGCTGAAGACCATGGAGAGTTCTCTGGCCGGTGAGTGGAAGCGTGGCAGAGAAGAAAAGAAGCAAGGAACTGGCAACAGGCAGTGGATCTAAACTTGTAGAAGGAAAGGCCAGAGGGCCCGCTCTACATTTCCATGCATTCCTCTTTGTTGGGCTGTATGAAAATTGATTCAATAGTAAAAAGTGTGTACATGGCTGGGGGAGAAACCCCATCTAGATACATATCTGCCAGTAGTTTCTCAGTAGAATGCAAAATTGGAGGCATCTTGCAATCTCTCAAAGCTGGAGCTGTATTGGGGGTGGATGCAAGGTATGAGGGCTGGGAACACTCTGATCCAGTTATAGGATACCATTATCCTGTTCCCTAACACACCGTACAGTTTCCTCCAAGTTTATGTATAATCGGACTAGAGGATGTGTTTTCCGAGCTGCTTCTCTGAAATCTGCTTTCTCTGATGAGGAAACCAAGATAGCTTCAATCTACTAGGTGGTCAGAGTCTGTGCGTCCTGGCCAGGACAATGTATACCCTAGTTATGCACACTTTTAACAAATGTACAAATGCATAAGCATTTACCAAGTGCCAGCTAAGAACTGTGAACAAAAATGCAGTGCTGTATCCCCTCAAGGAGCTTACAGTTGAGAAGCAGAGATGAGATTTTAAGACTTTGGGGTAAATGCCCACAAAGAGGCCACACTCCAGGGCTCATGAGGTTGTGGTGAATCTGCCATAGTCCTCCACTGCTGATGGCAGTGCAAATTGGTACAGCCCTTTCGGAACACAACATGGGACTGACTACGTGTGTGTTTCAGTCACTCCTGCTGCACAGGTTGCCCCCAAAACAATAATCATTTAGTATCTCTCTCCATGGGTCAGGAATTCAGGTTGGGTACAATGGGGATGACCTCTCTCTGCTCCACAATGTGTGGGACTGAAGGACTGAATAAATTTAAGGCTGTTCATTCCCATGTCTAGTGGTTGATGCTGGCTATTGACTGGGGACCTAATTGGGAATGTGGGCAGAAGGCCCACATTTGGCCTCCACATGTGGCCTGGGCTTCCTCATAATATAGTGGCTGAATTCCAAGGGCAAGTATCTTGAGAAAGAGGGGGAGGTGGAGACAGAGCATATTACCTTTTATAACCTGGGCTTGAAAGTACCATGTTTCTTCCACTGCATTCTGTTGATCAAGACAGCTACAAAGAATTGACCAGTTTCAAAGGGAGAGAACATAGACCCCACCTCTCAATGGAGGGATGTCCCACATCACAGCACGTGGGATGGGACATATATTGATGTGGGCATTTTTGAAAAATATAATCTGCCACAATGTGAAAAGCCCACCAAAATGTTAATTTTCATATTAATGCTCTTTTAATACTCCTTGGCTAGGAAAACATTCATCAGGAAAAACATTATGTCTAAGGATGTTTATTATGTGCATTTGTTCATTTATGTATCCATCCATCCAATAAATATTGATTGAAGTGTTTGCTAGGTGCTAGGAATATAGAGAAGGCTTAAGATATCCTTTTTTCTCTCAAATACCTTCTAGTCTATCATAGCTAGACTATAACAAAACCCATCAAGTGTTCAGTGATAGATGGTCTAATAAATTATAGTACATCAACTCTGTGAGATACATCCTTGAATGAGACACTTATAGACTTACTTTGACCTCTTTTAAAAACTCCTACAACTTTGAAAAGACTGTGGGAAGATGGGGGAAATGTTGGGTGGAAGTAAAAACAAATCAAAGTTGTATGTCTACTATGATAACAGTTATGTAAAAATATGCATGAAGATTGCCAAGGACTAGAAAAACTATCAAATGTGAACTCACTTGTTGAAATAGGAATATGGATTGTTTTTCCATTTTCAACTCTTTTCTCAATGCTGTATTCCTTTTACAGTTGAAAAGGTCCAGAAAGAAAAGTGATGCAAATAGGATTTTATAGGTTAAAGGATAGAAAGCTCTGCTGAGACGTAGAGAATGGACTTGAGGACACGGGGAGGAGGAAGGGTAAGCTGGGACAAAGTGAGAGAGTGGCGCGGACTTATATATAAATGTAAAATAGACAGCCAAATGTAAAATAGATAGCTAGTGGGAAGCAGCCGCATAGCACAGGGAGATCAGCTCCATGCTTTGTGACCACCTAGAGGGGTGGGATAGGGAGGGTGGGAGGGAGACGCAAGAGGGAGGGGATATGGGGATATATGTATGTGTATAGCTGATTTACTTTGTTATAAAGCAGAAACTAACACACCACTGTAGAGCAATTATACTCCAATAAAGATGTTAAAAAAAACACAAAAAACCAAAAACTCTGCTGAGCAAGAAGCTGAGGAGAGACTTCATGGGAGAGGTGGCAATCAAATTTCAGTAGGAGGAGAAGCAGCAGGAATCAAGACATGAAGACAGAGGAGGAAGAGCTGTCTTTGGAAAACTGCAAAGAATCCAAACCAAGATGTATTTAGAAGAGCATGGGAAGGTGGGACCAGAAGGAAAGGTGGACCTTAGTTACTGGGCTAAGGACTGCAGACTTTATTTGTAGAGACTCTGAAGCTTTTTGAGCAGAGGAAGTCAAAGCAGTACTTAAGGAAGATGACCGACCACAGTCCTGAAGATGGACAGAAGCTGGAGCAGCTGCAGGCACGGAGACCTGTGAGAAGGCTGCGGCAGTAATCCAGGGCCTGGACTGCAGAGGTGGCAGAAAAGGCTGGAGAGCATTTGTAGAAGAAAACTGGTCCTAACTTGGTAATTTGGTGCACACGACTCCAATGTTTCAGTTTAGGTCATTATTATATGAAGATAGTGGCAGTAACAGAACTAGAGGAAGAGGAACTGGTTTGGAGCAGAAGAGAAATTTTAAACACATTAGGTTTGAGCTGCTCTTGGGACATCCAGATGGAGATGACAACAGATAGTTGGAAATAAAAGTCTGAATCGTCTAAGAGATCCCCACTTTTGGCAAAACAATTTGACTGTATCCCTCTTCCCTGAATGTTCTTCCCCCAGCTATCTGCAACGGGTCCTTCCTGTCTTCACCAAGCTCTCTGCTCAAACATCACCTCCTTGGACCCTTTCATGCTACCCTTAAAATGGCACCCCTGTCACTCACCATCCCCCATCCCCCACCTGCTCAGTTCTTCTTCATTGCCCATGCCTGAGATTTTACTTATTACCTGCTCCCCTCACCAGCATCCCCTTTAGAGATGGGATGCTAGCCTCATCTTCCTGTTTGAAGAACTAAACATTAAAGGGTACCTATGTGTCAATTCACTCTTAAATAAATCTCTACTGTGAAATGATAACAACTAATAGCATATGTTTTTCTGACTCCATCAGATCCTAGTCTAAAGGCTTAAAACTCTTCTGCTATGTTATAGATCAAAAATACAACTCAGAAGAAAGGGCACACACCAGTGGGGCGGTGGCAGACACTTCCAGGTACATCCCACTGGCCAGCAGTTAATCACAAGGACACATCTAGCTGCATAGGAACCTGGGAAAAGTTGTTTTGGGGCCATGGCCAGCTAATAACCCTAGTACTACAGAAGAAGCAGGGAATGGATATTAGGCAACAGCAGTAGTATGTCCCTGCAGGAGATGTCTGAATCAATCTGCAGAGCCCTGGATGTGCTTGACTCCAAGAACAGTAACTGTGCATACAGAACTCCCAGTCCCCTTGAACAATTTAACTTTCGCCAAGTGCTTCCATAATTGGCTCACCTTCTCCCCCTTCCCCAGGCACTGAAAATGAGGAAATGTTCAACATTTCTGTATTCCAGATGCCAAAATTCTATAGAGCAAAACACTGCAGACATGTCCATGCTGCTTCTCCTTGACCAACATCCTAAGTACCTGCGGCCGGCACCAGCTTCACATCTGCAGGACCCAGTGCAAAATGAAGGTGTGGGCGCCCTTGTGCAAAAATTATCAAGACTTTTAAGGCAGCCACAGCAGAGCATTAAACTCAACACAGGGCCCTTCTAAGCGTGGGGTTCTGTATGATTACCCAGCTCACAGGCCTGGGAAGCCATTTCTGTATTTAGCCTTAAAAAAAAAAAAAAAAAGAAAAAAAAAAGAAAAGGAAGAAAGGAGCTGTTACATATCGTGAAACCCACAGGCAAGTAATGTTGGCTTTTCAGCCTGCTTCAGCTTTTAGGTGTGATCTTTTTTTTTTTCCTCATCATGGCTCAGAAAACATAGAAGTGGTCTGGGGGAGCAAACAGCTGGACTGTCTCATTTTACAGAAGACCCGGAAGCCCAGAGTGGGCCTGTGAGTGTCCAGGGTCTGGCTTGGTGCTGGTACCAGAGTCCACTCTAGAAGTCTGGCCTCTACACTGTGCCCCCTGGGAGCCCTGGCTGCACTGCAGGAGGGGGTCATTTTCCCCATCAGACAGGCTCTGTGATGTCAGGTCCCAGGCATCCTGGACAGTCTTGGGACCTCCCATTGCTTACTCTGTCTAGACTCTTCTTTGGGCCTCTAGTCAAAGAAGAGACAAAACCAGAAGTCACCCTGTTCTCGGCTCCCTTTGGGGGAGGTGCCACTGGTCACGGAAAGGCTGAGTGGTGGCCTGAGAAGGAAGAGCTTGGCCACTGCGCTCTGATGCTCCCTTGTCCGACGCCTCCAGGCTACGGGTCTGTGCCCCTCTGTGTGGAGGTGGGCAGAGAGGTTACAGGACGGCTGCTGGACACAGCTTGCCTGCCAGGTGCCTGAGGCTCACCATGAGGGACACTTACCAGAGTGAGGGATGGGCACACAGTCATCCTGGCGGAGGTTGCAGCAGGAGGCCGCAGGCTGGGGAGTGCCGTGTGGGGACTGCACAGAGCAGGGGCAGCGGCAAGGACAGGTGAATGCGTCACCGGGAGCAGGCAGGCCAGGTGTCAGATGGGCACGCTTTTCCCCAGGGGAGGGAAGGCTGTTCGAGACGCGAGGCAGAGAAGAAGGGAGTGATTAGCAAGCAAGGAGTGAGTCGCATCCAGTCCCCAGGGCAGCGCGCGCACGCGCGCGCGGGCTGCGGGCTCTCCTGGGTGCAGACTTGGTGGCAAGTGGCACAGCCGGCACCAGGAAAGGTGCCAGGCTTCCTGCGGGGGCCTCAGGAGGTGGGGTCGGGAGCCTGGGGTCTGATGGCCGCCTGCTCTCGTCTGGAATCCAGAGTTCGCGGGCATCTCTGCCTCTGGGCCTCGCTGGCCTCAGATACCCTCCCGGTGAGCAGGCCTGATGTCCCCACCGCCCCGTGCCCTCCAGCCCTCCCCCCCCTGCCCTCCCCCTCTCCCACCACACAGTGAGGACTTGGGGTTTCTGAAGAGCCGGAGGGAAGCAGAAAGCCCCCCAGTCTCCCTCCCAGCACCGCTCTCGCCCGGAGGACAGAACCGGGGGCCCCGCAGGGAAGGAAAGGGCCCTGAGGCGCGGGCGGTCACGGCCACACCTCCGCGGGCTGTCCCTTCCTCTCCAGGACTCCTAGGCTGCTGCCCACTAGTTTTCTGGCGCCCTGGGGAGTTGTGGGCAAAAGAAACCCGATTGTTTCTCCTCCCCCGCCGTAGGCTGGAGAGCTGTGCGCGGCTCCCCGCGCCGCCAGGCCCTCGTCCCTCAGGCTCCTGGGTCCCTGCATCCCTGGAAGATGCACACCCTGCGGCCCTGTTTCTAGAAGACCCTTTTCAGAGCCGACGGCCCCGCACTGTCCCTCCCCCTCGTGGCACTTCGTTGGCACCTCTTCCCTGGGCTCTGCTTCTCGGTGGCTCGTCAGCGCTGTGGCGGTGGGAGGCGGGACGGAGGGCCGAGGCCGGGGATGACAGGGAGCCCGCGGGAGGGACTGTTCAGAAAAGCAGGCCGGCGCCGCACTTCTGCGGCCGCGGGAGGCCCATCTCGAGCTGGGGCCCGGGGAGCGTCTGTCCCTGAATTCTGCCCTCCACTCGGGCCGTCGCTGCCGCCCGGCCCGGGCAGGGGGAGGGGGTAGGTCGGCAGCGGCCTCTCTCCCATCTCGGGCCCTGGAGTTATTCAAGCACCAGCTCCTCCCTGGATCCAGGAGGTCACCCGGCGGCCACGCGCCAGATGTTAGCCCTCCCACAGCTGTGCCAATGGCTCCCGAGGACGAGGGAGTTTTTCACACCCTGTGCTGGTCACTGATGCTTGCCCCTCTCCTGCCAGAAGCTTCTCTGCCCTAGCTGAGGGGTGGCGCGGACAGGCGTCCAGGAGGTGGAGGCCTCTCGGCTCCGGCCCCGGGCCCTGCTTGCCGGCCTCTGTGCCCCGCCCGACCCCGCACACGGCCGTCAGTGTCCTCTCCCTCCTCCCATACCTCCGCGGAGGTATGGACACTTCAGAGGCTCAGGGCCTCGCTGCTTTCGCCTTCCGATCACTTTCCTCACCCGCCTCCATCTTCTCCGTCTGCAAAATGAGACCAATACCTCTCGGCGCTGAGGTAAGAGGCTCTCTCATGGCAGAGCTGGGGAGGGAACAATAGCCAGGACCTTCGCCCCACCTCGAAGCCCGGTGAGGCGGTGACGCATTTTCTCTCCAAGGGCAAGAGCGAGCTGAACGAGCGTCGTCCTGACGCTGCCCTGCGCCACCGCCGCCCTGCGTCACCGCCGCCCTGCGTCACCGCCGCCCTGCGTCACCGCGTGGGCGGCCAACTCACCCTACCTCGCGTCACAGATTAGAGGCGCGGGACAGGGGTGAATGGCCCCTGGTATATTTTCCGGGTGTGCCTGCGCGTGTGTGTGGTATTTTGTGTGGTGGGTGTGGTGTATGTGGGTGGGTGTGGTGTGTATTTTGTGTGGTGTGTGGGGGTGTGTGTGGTGTATGTGGGCGTGTGTGTGGTGGGTGTGGGCTTGTGTATTTTGTGTGGTGGGTGTGGTGTATGTGGGTATATGTGGGTGTGTGTGGTGTATGTGGGTGTGTGTGGTATGTGGGGGGGGTGTGGTGTGTGGTGGGTGTGGGTGTGTGTGGTGTGTGGTGTATGTGGGGGTGTGTGTGGTGTGTGTGGGTGTGTGTATTTTGTGTGGTGTGTGTGGGTGTGTGGTGTGGTGTGTGACTTGTCTGTCATGTGGCGTGTGTGGCTTGTGTGCGGTGGCGAGGTCAGCACTGGGGGTGAAGGCGCTGCGTGCAGAGGAGGTTTGAACAGAGGACAGGCCCTTAATGTTTCCTTCCAGAGGCTGTTACAGGGAAGGGCCTCGGTTTGAGCTCCTAAAAGAGTGATTCTCAAAGTGTGGTTCACAGTGGATCCTACAGCTGACCCCCAATTTACTGAAGCAGAACCTCTAGGGTTGAGGCCTCATAATCTGCACTTTTTCACCAAGCCTCAAATAGTCCTTTCCGGCCCCTCAAGCCTAAAAGCCGCTGATCCGGCCAGGAGGGGGCGCAGAACCCCAGCCTGCAGGCGGCGCTGGTGCGCAGGTTTCGTCCACGCCTGCGGGGCGCTGGCAGGTGTGGCCCATCCTTAGCATGGTAGCAAACAGCTCCCTGGGTCTCGGTCATTCCCTGCGCACAAATGTTCTTCTCCTTCCGACTAGCCCCCTCGGCCCCATCTTTTGAAACCTCCTGGTTTCGTAAGTATGTACTGCCCCTGGTTTGGTTTTGTTCTCAGGCCCTTTGGTGGGTAGATTTGTGTTTCTTGACCTAAATTAGAATATCCTTGAAAGCAGATGCGTTTCTGTCTCTTTTGTTTCTTTTTTGCTCCCTGGGGTCTAATGTGGGGCTCTGTACACAGCTGGTGCTAAAAACCGTTTGTAAAATAAAATGGTGACAATGTAGAGAGGGTAGGAGAGACTAAGAGGCTGGTGGGAGTTACTGGGGCTTGGCAGGCACCTCTCCGCAAAGCCCTCTTCCCTGCAGCTGCCTCCTCAGCACCCTGGCCTGGCCGGCCCTCCCTCACCCCCTTCATTAGATGAATGTGGAGATGAAGCAACTCTTGGCAGACGTAGAGCAGATGTGGGTGCAGCTGGGACAGCGTAGCAGGTGGCCGTCCTTATCCAGCATCCTCTCGGTGGAGAGCTGGGTTGGGTGGGCTCAGGCCCTTCCAGCCCAGCAGGACTGCGAGTGCCCCGCCACTGGTGGGCTGCTTGAAGCTCCTCTGCAGGGAGCAGGACCTGAAGCTGCACCCCACCATTAGTCCTCAGGCAGCAGAATCTGGGGGAGGGCGCAGCACATCCTCAATGCCCCCTCCACGATTATATGCCAAGCAGCCTGGGGGTGGAACAGGAGGAATTCCGGGCTTTCAGGGTCAAGTGTCTTGACAGGCCTCTTAGCCTCCCACTCCCCAAGCTGAGTCAAATTTTAATTGAAGCCTGTGAAGCGCAAAGTCCTACAGAAACTATTATGAGAGTTTTCTGGAAAATAGAGACTGACGACACTCCCTGTGGGGAAGAAGATGAAAGTAATTCAGGGCTCACCAAGCCCTCTGGGCCACGAGCCCCAGGGCACCCAGCAGAAGTCTTCTCCATCTCTGTCCTATCCCAGTCCTCTCCCAATCCTGATCTCATTAAAAGGAAACCGAAAGGGCAGTATTACTTGGCTTCCATCTGGCCTCTTGAGATTTAAGGACTTTAATCAGTAGAACGTTAAAGAATAAAATAACTCTACAATAACAAGAAAGCTGCCAGCTGGCCCTTCCAGTGACCTTGCCAGAGTGCATGGGAAATGGATCGTACCATCTGGGCTTGACTTCCCTCCGGGGGAAGAGTGAGTGATTGCACACTTTAGGATCCAAGTTTACCCAAATTAAGAAAAGCTGTGCCCGGAAACAGCTTATATGCCGTATCATCTGCTTCCTGCATCCCACTGCCTTCACCCCAACCCAGCCCTCCTCTGTGCCCTATTCCAGGTCCACAGTTCCAACATGGCATTTTTGGGAAGGGTTAACAGCACCACAGAAAGCTCCCAGGGAAGAAATGTGGAAAAGACTTTAAAAGCAGGAAATAAATGACACTGGTTGAAGAGACAAGAAAAGGTGTGGAATTCTTCCCTCAAGTCCAAGTCTAGGATTTCCCAGTCCTCCTCCGGAGGCCATCCTGCTCTCACCGGGGGAACTTACACCTAAATCTGTGAAGGAAAGCCAGAGCAAGCAAACTGCCCAGTGGTGACCGTCGAGGAGGGAGGAGGGAGGAGTACTGGTGGTTCATGCTGACCTTCCCTTCTTCGAGGAGACATTGAGAGGAAGCCTGAGTTTCTAGACTGGGAGGCAGCCCCTAAATTCCCACACACACCCCTCTGGCAATGGCTGACTAGCCCCACCTGATGAGTCCCTGGGGAAGACTCCTCAGGAGGCAGGACTGAAAACTGGGGCTGAGGCTCAGGCTCAGCTCTCTGAAGCGCCACCGTGAGGAAGGGGCTGGGCTCTTCTTCCCCAAAAGGGCTGTAGCAGATGAGGCCGTTCGGGGTAAATCTCCCCACTGAAGGACACACTGCAGCCTTGAGCCACTTGGCCAGCTCCCCCTCTCACCTCGCTGCCCCTCAGACTCCTTTCCACAACCTGTGGAAGCTTTGTCCCCCTTTGGCGGGTAGGACACCACAAGCAGGCCCCTGAGGTCGTCGGCGTCTTGGCCACGGGTGCCCTTTCTGAAGGAAGTGGCCATCCGTCATCCTCCCAGGGAGCACCCTGGGCTACAAAGGTGAGGGTGGCCAGACCATGGTGGGAAGAAGTGGTGGTGAAGAAGTCGTCGCTTCCTGAAGCACGAGAAGCAGACCCTGGAGAGAGATCCTCAAGAGGTCAGCAAGGGCTTGAGGTGGGAATAGGGGCTGGTGGGTGGCACCTGGGTGGCTGGTGTGGATCCCGAGGCTGGGACCAGAGCTTCTCCCAGGCTGTAAAGTGTGACATCAATCACCCAGTAAGTATCGAATCAGACACCTACTGACATTCTGGCACTTTACAGGCACTCTGTTTTTCTTCTCGTGCTTGATCCTCACAACCTTCTGAGGGCAGTTTTTCTCATTTTAGAGAGGAGGGAAGGAAGGTCCAGCAGATCACATTCTAAATAGAATCACTGAGACTCAAAGCTATGTATTGTTTAAAGCTCATGTAACTAAACCTCCTGGCCTGGCCAGCTGAGTCCAGGTGCTCACAGGGCATCAGAGCCCACTCGCTCGCTGCCTTGTCCTGGGGCAGGCTCTCCCCAGACAGAAGTCACACGGCCCCAGGCTCAGAGCCACCAACCCCAGTAAAGAGAAGCTGAGTCTTTTTTTTTTTAAATCCTTTAAGTGAAAGTATAGAGAATATTCATACCTACTACTCAGATTTGTCTTATATCTACTACTCAGCCCTGAGCTGGTGTTTAAAAAAAAGGGTTTTTTTTTTAAGAAAAAAATTAGAAATAGATAAACTGTAGTATATCCAGACAGTGGAATATTATTCAGCACTTAAAAGAAATGAACTGTCAAACCATGAAAAGACGTGGAGGAAACTAAGTGAAAGAAGCCAATCTGAAAAGGCCACATACTGCATGATCCCAGCTATGACATTCTGGAAAAGGCACAACCATGTAGACAGTAAAAAGATAAGTGGTTGCCAGGAGCTGAGGGGAGGAGAGATGAAAAGGCAAAGCACAGAGGATTTTTAGGACAGTGAAATTCTTCTGTATGATACCATAATGGTAGATACAGGTCATTAAACATTTGTCCAAAGTGTGAACCCTAATGAAAAGTAGACTCTGCCTACTTATGATGTGTCATCCATTGCAACAGATGTACCCCTCTGGTGGGGGATGCTGACAGTAGGAAGCTGTGCCTGTGTGGGAGCCGGGGGTACATGGAAACGCTGTCTGCCTGCCTCTCAATTTTGCTATGAACCTTAAACTGCTCTAAAAGAGACAATCTTGTAAAAAACAAAAAGTACAGGAACATTAAGAACAGTAACACCCAAGTCTCCATGATGCCCCACGGAAATAGTTTCACAGGTCAGTCATAACAATGTACCTCAAACCACGTGGCTTAAACAACAGAAATATATTGTCACACAGCTCTGGAGGCTAAACATTCGAGATCACGGTGTTGAGTGGGTTCCATGCCTCTCTCCTAGCTCTGGTGGTTGGCTGGCGATCTTTGGTGTTCCTTAGCTTGCAGATGTATTGCCCTGATTTCTGCGTTCAGGTTCACATGCCGTTCTGCGTGTGTCCGTGTGTGTGTTCAAATTTTCCCTTTTTATAAGCACACCAGTCACATTGGGTTAAGTAGGACCCATCCTAATGACCTCATATTAATTTACCTCTGTAAAGGCCCTATCTCTGAATAAGGTCACCTTCTGAGGTACTAGAGGTTAGGACTGCAACATATCTTTTTTTCAGGAACACAGTGCAACCGGTCATGTCTGCTGGGGACAAGCCTTGCCCCAGCATGTGGCAGCTGATTGAGTGCTATGTTGCTACAGGACCATTCAGACTGTTTATAACCAGCCACGGCCGAGTTGATTTTATTCCATTTCGGAATCTCACAGGTAATTTCACAAATGGACTACAACTCACCCCTGGCTCTCCCATCAGAGCAGCCTGTCAACCCGCAGCGTGGCAAGACACATTTTCCAGGTGTCACAGGACAGTTCAACACGTGGCAGGTCAGCAGGCACTCAGCAGGTGCAGACAAGTCTCCACCAGTCACATCCAAAGGGTCTCAGGGAGACCTGGGCACTCCCAGAGCTTCTCTCTTTCTTATTTGTCTCTGTGCCACAGAACCCATGCCAGACATTCCACCAGCAAGAATTTTCTCAAGATCTGGTGCCCAAAACATACTTACTGTCTGACACAGTCATTTTTGTACCTTTTAGAGTCCCTTTTCGCACTGCTGACTCCAAGAAAGCTAATTAATTATTTTATACACCACTAATAAATTGACAAAGTGATTAATCTGATAATCCTTTTTATGAAATTACCTCTGAAATGCTAACTTCTCATCTTCTGAAACTCACTGTGTAAAGTACTCTGAAGATTACATTGTACCAGGTTTTGGCTCTGTAAATCTTAATGGCAGGGTTTTTTTTTTTTTTGCCAAAAGCAATAAAAGCTGTCCTGAATTTATCAGGTCAATCAGGAAAGAGGCAGGCAGCAGAAAATTGAAGGTGACTCACACTGCAAGTGGGGTTTGACTGACATCGTTCGAACCTGCTGTTGCCAGTTAGCTACGGGGGACTTTGCATCAGTGAGCGGTACAGTGGTAGCCTCATGAAGCAGAGGGGCATGTGGAGCCTGCAGTTGCAGGTGTCAGGGCTCCCTGCCTGAGAGAAGAACTAGTGTGGTTCTGAGTGGTCCCTCCCCCCACCCCTTCCACCGCCTTTCCTGCATCTTCTCTCAGTGCACCCACTGAGTCTCTTGGTGGTAGAGACCTCCCAGCGTGTCCCATTTGGGCTCAAAGCCCACAGAGAGCTGCTTCATGGCTGCCCACCCTGAGCAATCCCCAAAAGTCCTTGGCATGGGGTAGGGGCAGGGAGCGCACCTTGGCTATTGCCCTCCACTACACTTTACTCCACCCAGTGGGCAGGCTCCTGGACTCCAGTCTCAGGCTCTACCCATGCTGTCATCGCTGTCCCACAGAGGGAATCTTAAAGCCTGCAGAGGCTACCAGGTCTGGTAGAAATAGCAGAGTCCATCTTCATTCTTTTTTCTAACAGCTAGTTTTCTTTCTTTTTCTTTTTAATAGTAAGTCCTGTGCATCCCAAGTGTGCCTTACCAAGAGAGTGTTAGGTCACTTTGCCAGCATCTTCTAAAGCTGCATGCAGAACACCTTTTACTTGTTTTGAGAACAGGTGAAAGACAAAACCTATTGAACCCATGGCCTCATGTATCCATCCACCAGCCCAACCATCCATCTATCTCTCCACGCCTCCACCCATCCATCCACCCATCCATCCATCCATCCATTCAGCAGTGTATATTGAGCAACCTACTGTGTGTCAGGCTCTGTTCTAGGCTCTGGGTTAAAACAGAACAAGAACACGGCAGGGATGATTCCTGCCCTCATGACACTTCCATTCTAATAGAGAAGTTGGACAATAAATAGGATAAATGCTAAATGAGATGGTGTTCCATGCTTTGGGAAGAGGATAGGGACTTCTAGTCGGGGTGGCAGTCTACAATTGTAAATAGAGGGGTCAGGGAAGGCTGGGTTGCCTCACTCACCTCACTCTATCCCTGGCTCTGCCTCATGGAGAAGATGACATTTGAATAAAGAACAGAAGGAGGTGAGAGATTGAGCCCTGTGGATGCTGGAGGAAGAGACTTCCAGGCAGAAGGAACAGCCAGTGCCAAGGCCCTAACACAGGAGCATGACTGACTGGTCAAGGAACAGCGAGGCAGTGCTGTGGCCGGAAGAGGGTGGCGGGAGTTGAGGTCAAAGAAGTTTGGAATCCACGGGCCATGGAAAGAGCTGAGTAAACTTGACACTTCTGGGTGCTCTGCAAGGGAAGAGAGCATCTCTGTGCCTTGTTCCTGTGCTCCCCTGGCGTTCCCTTGTACCCCAATTATGACCTGAAGGTGTCTATCCCCCAGGCAGACCACAGCCTGAGGGCCCAGGCTAAGAGAAGGGTGTGGGCTGGAGAGCATGTGGGTGAGCATTTCTTGGGCTCTGAAGCCCCACTGCCAGGATTCTCTACATGGCCTGGGGAAACTGAGGTTAGAGGGCACCTCCCTCCAGCTTCCCCTGTACTGTCACTGCAGCCGCTTCTCCTCTGAGCAGGTTCCTTCTAATTCGCTGGGGCAGGAAGTTTACCACCTACAAGTTCCCTCTGTTCCAGATTTTCTCCCATCCCTGCGCACACAGGTGAGATAAACGAGAGAAGGGCCCTTCCCAGGAGCTGCTGGGCCGATTCCTCTGGTGGAAAGTTTCTGATGAATCTAACATGAAGCCTTGAAACCAGAAGCGGTTAATGATGCCCTCACGTTGCTCCTGAGGGAAGACCGCAGTGCGAAAGAGGGCTCCAGTCAGCGGCTGGAGAGTGGCACGGTGAAAAAGAGACAGTCATTGTCCTCTGGAGGGCTGAGGGGGACACTCCTCTGTGACCCTACACCCAAAATCCTGTGTGGAAGTTAGTCTATTTCATCACACTCCCCCCTTCAGCAAAAGGATGACTTTTCCATAGTCATGATGCCACATTGAGGTGTCAGCCTTCCAGGGGTCTAAAGGAGGTACAGGAAGAGCCCAGGAGGCCTCTGAGGGGAGCACAGAAGGGACAGCAGTGTCCCCTAGCTCACCCGTAGTTGTTTGTTTCAGACAAACCCTGTCTTTGGGCCTGGGGCTCTGAATCTAATCTGTGACTGCCCCTCCGCTGAGCTGCCCCACGAAAAAATTTTCTGGAAAGGGACAGCCAGGTGTGAGTTTGGGGAGACTGAGAGCTCTGGCATCTCTGTTTTTTGCTTCCTGGGTGTGAGGATAAGTGACAGATCGATAGATGTCACAATAGCACTTTGGTGTGTCCCCAGCCCTCTGGCTCATCTGCCACTCCACCGCGAGTGCCTGACGCCTGCCTCCTCTCCTCCCCTCCTCCCCTCCTCCAGGCCCACATCACGTTCCAGAACAACCCCCCACCGTGTGCGTGGGGAGCGGCCTTACTCCCTGTTGCTTTTCTAATGAGCCTTTTCTTCCTCCTGAAGCCACACTCACACACCCGAGAGCGCCATATCGACTGCCCTCTGGGTTGCCATGGAAACAGAGCATTCTTCCCTCCTCCCTCTTCTCTGTTTACCTTGGTCAGGGACTGCGGCAAAAACCAGCCTGTCGCGGAAGGAGAGGGAGGACGAAAAGCCAGCCGCTCTAAACCAGATCATTCCGGTTCAGAGTGGTGCCCCCGCCCCTTTCCAATCCTGAGAGCCTTTCCGGTAGGCGTGGTGGGCTACACTGGGAGGCTCTGGGCCCTGGGGCGGGCAGGGTCCGGGGCTCCTCTCTCCGGCCTACCCCTCTTCTTTCCTGCGGGGCTGGGTGATAGCAAAGTCTTTGCGGTGCTGGCCCAGGTTGCTGGGCCTAAGCCCAGAGCTGGGCAGTTGTTCACTGCACAAGAGCGCCCTGCTGGGGGTGAGGAGGAATGAGAGCTGAAATCCAGCCGTGCCCGCTGCCCCGGCCCAAAGCATCCTCACCCTGCCTGGACCACTGCCATGTCCTCCTAACAGAGTCCTGCTTCCTCTTGCACCTTCCCTAAGGCAGCCAGAAGCATCCTTTTGTGTTCTCCCTGCCTTAACGTTTTCCACGTTAAGGAAATAAAAGCTCTTAAAATAAAAGCTAAACTATCTGCCCAGCTCGTTATGATCTGCCTGGCCTGCCTCTCCTTTCTCGCCTCCAGTACCTCTTCTTCCGGGTTCCCCTTTCTCCTTCCTTCTAGAAGACTCCAGGAGGTGGGTTTGGTCTGTTACCATAACATTCTTCCTCATGGCGCTTTCTAGCTCTTCCTGCACATTCACTGGGTTCTTAAAAAGGCTTTATCTAACTTTTCTATGTAAAACGTAAAATAGTTCGTATTCACATTAGCCCCCCCACCCCGACCCGCACCCAGATGCAAGCTCCCTGAAGGCAGGGCCATATTCCCTGCTGCATCCCCAGCACCCGGCACTGCGCTCGGCACGTAGTAGGTGCTCAGTTAGGAACTGACCCAGAGGTAGTGAGCGCCGGACCCCCTCCACCACCACTTCTTTCCGGGTCCGGCCGGGTGGCGGTTGCCCGCTCCGGGAGGAGCTCCGCCGGCTCCATCCCCGCTAGGGGGAGGCAGGGAAGCCACCGGGACGGCTCTTCGCAACGCTTGACTGCAGCACCAGGCAATCTTGCTGCGGACGGAGAAACTCGACTCTTGACTGCCCCGCCGTGTGTCCAAGACCCAACCGGGCAAAAGCCGGGGCGGCAGGGCGGCGGGGGTCTCACTGCAGGAGTGGAGGTGGCGCGTCGGGGATCCGGCGTCCCTAAAGCTGTAACCCCAGCGCACCCCGAAGTCCCGACAGCACGGCCCTTCCCTGCCCCAGCCCAGGGCTTCACAGCCCGGAACAGCCCACCCCCGGGAGGCTGGGGTGGGCGGATGTGGTTCTCCAGACGCCCTTCGATAAGGGTTCTTTCGGTAACGACTTGCTGCCTGCAGCCAGGCCCCGCCCAGCGGGTGGCAGTTATTACAGAAAACCTCTCGGAATTGCAGGCAGGGCGCCCCTTTTCTGGGCTTTGCGGTTCAGGCAAATCCCCTGGAGGGCTGAGGGGGTCACTCCTCCAAATCTCGTGACAAATCCCCTGACTTGGCTTGTCTTGGCTTCGCAATCTGTGAAATGGGGTAAGACCTCCCCATCCTTTGATTCACCCAATCATTTACAGCCAGACTTGGTCAGAAGGGACCCAGATTTACGGTATCCTGAAGAAGAACTAAATTGAAAGAGCTGTGAAATTCTGCTTTATAAAGGGGAAAAAAGGAAAAAAACAAAAACCAAGAACACACTTGAAAAATCAGCAGCCCCTGCTGCAGCTCTTCTTACCTTCCAACCTGTCTTACAACTGTTAGCTCTTTTGTCTTTCTCTGGATACCTTTACATCTCTAATTAATGTGTTTCCTGGTTATTTGAGACATTCTGTATTTTTCCTTCCTGGTATGGAAGATGAGGATTTATCTCACTTCCATCACTCCACCTCTCCTGTCTCATCCTCTCATATTTAGTTTCTTTATTGGTTATTTTTATAATTTTAGTAAGTAAAAGTACTTCACCTTTATTTCTTGTTCCATCAACTCCAGAGAGCAACCTAATAATGCTTACTATGTGCCAAACATCGTTCTGAGCACTTTACATGTATCTACTCATTTAAGGCACACAATAATGTCAAGAGACAGGTTATTGTTATTAGCCCCATTTTAGGGAAAAGAAAACTAAGGCCATTTTACTATCATTACTAGTGGTTTTCCAAGGGGGAGAGGAGGGGAATGTGGGTGGCCAGTCTGCCATCTTCACACTGAGTTCTAACAGAGCAAGTTTTGGGAAGCACTTACTCTGACCTTTGCTCTAGTTCCCTGTTGGGCAATGAAGTGTGACAGTGACAAGTAAGGTAGGGAGGTCTCCCGGTCATCTCAGCCAGTACCAGACAGTTAGCTCAGCTGTGGGACAAGGATTCCCAAATGTTGTAAACCAGCTAAATTGTAATCAACTGAGGAGTATGTTAAAATAACCCACCTACAAGAACAGAATCTTTGGGATTTGGGCCCGGGAATCTGTTTTTAACAAGCAGGCCTCCTGCTTGGAAACCAGTGGGTCATAGGTGAGTCTGGCAGCTGGCCTTGTTCTATTCCATACTCCATTTTCAGCACTCTTCCTCGGAGCCTGCAATGAGCAAGTGGGTACCCTTTACTGTGTCACTCACTAAGGAACTACCTGGCTTTTGCAGTAGACCTCCTATCAAAGTAGGATCAACGATTTTAATATGAAGATCAAGGTGAAGAGCTAATGCAAGTCCAGTCCTAGTGTGGATTCTCACGTATGATGTTCACCATTATGCTCCAGGCCTTTGGTCATAATCACAGAATGTTAGATCTGAAAGGGACCTTGGAGATTATCTAGCCAAACTCCTCACTTGACAGATGAGTAAACCAAGGCCCAAAGGAAAGCAAATTGCATACAGAACTATTATGGACTGAGCCAAGAGCCAAGCCCTGGTCTCCCAATTCTCCAGGATGTCTCTTTCTAGAACTGTACTGTCTAGGTAGCCACTAGCCACGTGTGACTATTTACATTTAAATAAATTTAAATCAAAAATTTAAAAAAAAAGTTCTTTTTAGATTTGTTTTATTTTTTTATTTTTGGCTGCATTGGGTCTTTGTTGCTGCGCGCGGGCTTTCTCTAGTTGTGGCGAGCAGGGGCTACTCTTTGTTGCGGTGCGTGGGCTTCTTACTGCAGTGGCTTCTCTTGTTGCGGAGCACGGGCTCTAGGCACGCAGGCTTCAGTAGTTGCAGCACGTGGGCTCAGTAGTTGTGGCTCGCGGGCTCTAGAGTGCAGGCTCAGTAGTTGTGGTGCATGGGCTTAGTTGCTCCGCGGCATGTGGGATCTTCCCGGACCAGGGCTCAAACCCGCGTCCCCTGCATTGGCAGGCAGATTCTCAACCACTGCGCCACCAGGGATGCCCTAAATCAAATTTAAAATTTAGTTTCTCAGTCACAAAAACCACATTTGAAGTGCTCAAGAGCCAGCAGCTAGTGGCTACTACATATTGGACAGTGCAAACACAGAACATTTCCATCATCATGGAAAATTCTATAGTCTAGGGCTGGTCTGGAACCTGGGCCTTTCATCTGAAGGTAGTATGGGAACTGGATAGTTTTATCAATGTCTTCTCCCCTCAAACAATTACTGCAGAAGAGTAACTCAAGAGAATGTGGTTGTACTATTCAGTTAACAGTTAGCATTTTGACAAACTAGAATTTTATGCATGAAACTGGCAGAACAAACCCACCCAAACCAACTAAGCCACTGAAAACTCCTCCTAAGCTATGATGGGTCTCATCTAAGAACCAAATCAGATACTAACATGAGTTCATTTTGAAGCTCTGGCTGGTTTAAAAGGTGTAAGGTCCATTTCTTATTCCTGGTAGGTCTGAGGGGAGTATACTTTCGAAGAGACAGGAAAAATAAACCAAAGGAAATAAAATTGCTCTGCATAATAACTGTAAAATGTTAACTGTAAGGTGGGCTGGGAAGGTTTATGAATTAATTAAGGGGCAGAAATTGTATCTTTTCCTCCTTGTGGATTTATAATATCTAAGATTATTCATCCCGGGAAGGTGTATTTGATCCAAAAGTTTGTCAATGGAAACACTGGAAAACAAAAGGTGCACGTGCAATTCTGGATGGGAGACCTTAAAAGTGACCAGACTTGCGAGTGTCCACCCTACTTCACACTTAAGAGACATGAAGAAAAGTACTACTGGGAGAGGGGATCTCATTAGAAGTGAAACTACACAAAGCAGAGGTCTTGGAGAAGGAAGCATCTGGAAGACCAGTTTCAGAACTAGGAACTGTGGTTTCATTCCCAAAGGACCCTGGCGAAGGGCTCAGATCCTCCTGGGGCTTTTCCCTTGAATCATACAGATAGTCTTGACTCTGTATGTAAAGGTTCACATTCTTCCTCTGAATTCCCTGTAGCTCCTCCAACCCTTCAGAAGTCTTGATACATCCATATAAACTTGTGTGGAGGTGGTCTGGGGAATATATGGGAGGGGGCAGTAAAAGGGAGTATGCCTTGCCCCACAGTTACTCCCTTGCTGATGTCCTGGAGGGAGCCACGTTGCGTTGAGTGGATTACGTGTGTCCAGGAGTTGCAGAGGGGTAGCAGAGAGAAGGTGCCCACAGTGGGTGGGTGTGAAAGGTAGACGACACAGAGAGAAAACTGGACCCTGTGGGGTGGTAAAGGGAGTGGCGGAGGTAGGTTGGACTGACGCTTGGGTCATAGAGGTGAGCTCACATACACAAGTTACTGTCAGACAATCAAGGTGGCCTTGAACCAAATAGATCTGGATAAGATTTATTGATCAGATTGTTTTAGAAAACCAACAGCAAAACACTGACAAGATACATAAATACAGACTGGACATTTTAGGGTAAATTCACTATATTTCCTACCTGCTTGTAGGAAACCAGGTAAGGTGGGAAAAGCTGTCCTGATCATATGGCATGCACACCAGACTGCAAAAGGACTTCCACACTATTTAACAGGACTGTGGCAAACAGCTTTAAAGTAAGGCAAGCATCGTGTGTGGCCTAAGCATATCCTGTACCAAGAGCCAAGCCCAGGCTCGCCTCAGAGACTGCATGTGAGTGAGGTTTCCCTTTCTTGCCTAGTTCTTCCAGAAAAATCCTCATTGGCAGGTGCCTTTACAGGGAGATGCCTGGCGCTGTCCCTGCTCAGACTCTGTGTACAAGGAAGTGGCTTTAGAGAAAGTCAGTGTGTTTCTGATGCCTCCTTTGTATTCTAAATGTGCAACTAGTAAAACAGCAATTACTACAGCTTGGTGAAACTGCCTCTGACTCACCCTGTACAGTGACTAAGCAGGGCCTTTTAAAAACTTCTAAAAAGTGAAAATAATAAAAGATAAAAACATGAAAGTTATGTTAAAAAGATGGTACCACTTTTGAAGCACAACTCAAAACTTCTTTCCGTAACACCAGATGAGGGAAGAGGTCGCTTTCCACCAAATCTAACGACCTTAGAAGGGAAACGCCACTGCTGGGCATGATCTGGTGGCGATGCACACAGAGGTTACAGAACTCTACCAAGCCTACCTCAGGCCCTGCCAACGCTCCTAGAGCCCCGAGGCATTTGGGGAACCTAAGCAATTTAAGCGAATGGTGACCAGTTCTGGAAGCTTATGATCATAGGACCATAAACCCTCATCCATCCTGGAGCTCAATGCTAGAACAATGAAGAAGGAGGAAACTGACTTTTTGTGCTATATCGGAGTGCTGGCAGGTGGACAATTCAGTAACCTATGCCACCTTCTAAACATCTTTAAGACCACATAAAAACAAACTGGTTTTACAGAATTAAGACCAACGTAGTCTTAAGAGGATAATTCAACCTTTCCTACAAGCCAAGCTATGGGTTGTAGGAACGGTTGAGGCCCCTTCAAGAATAGTGGAAAAGCAAGTATTTGCAAAGATCCAAAGAAATGTATTCAAATGATGGGATTTCCTCTGCATCATACACAGCTTTTTTCTTCCAATATGTGCTAAGAGTTCTTTGGTGGTTATAGGAGAGACAGCCTAGAACTCAGGGCAGGAGACTATGCCAAAGCAGAAGAGTGAAGAGTGACATCTAAACTCACCATTAACCACTGTCATCAGGTTGATCACCTACAGCTAACTGGGCTGCTTACATGTTTGCTGGTTTCTAGCCCCTCCGTGATTCCTGCTTTTCAATTTCTAACTACACATTAGCCCCACTCCACTGAAAAGGAGGTGCTTGTGGGAAAGGGTAGGGAGAAGGAAGAACTATAAATCAATCAATTGTCTGATAGAAAAGTTGAAACACTGATTATCTATGGATTTCAATTATCTGTGCTTTACTCTGGGTAATGAAAGGTCACTGTTAATATACCTTTTGCTTAGAAATGTTAATGTTTATTATTATATTTTTAAATCTAGCTATGTAATGGACACGAATAGCTTAGAGCAAATTTTTACATCATGTCACCAGGGCCCTGAAAAAAGAAGATTTGCCAGTAGAAAGGGTTTCAGTTTGGCCCCTGAACAGTTAAAATTTCAATCTATTCTATATTGGTTTATAGATTTTCCAGAATATGGAAAATACCTTATTAAATGAAGAAAGCATCATTTTCTTCATTTAATAAAGTATTACTTTCACAGATAAATTAGTATATACATGGGAGAACTCATAGTATTAAATATTAGGTTTTAATTCTCCATTTAGAAAACTCCTTACAGGTAGACTTCCTTGTTCCTAGGCAAAGAAATGTAAGAAGATATGCAAACATGAGATAGTACAAATATGACTGGGGAAAAGTCTCAATTCTAACAAACCCAAGAAACAACAAGTCTCTAAGAGTTGGAGTAAGGAGGCACTGGACTTGAAAGTCCAGCTTTACCAAGAGTTGGCCTAAGCCAGCCAATCACATCTCAAATTTTTGGTATAATTTGACTCTAAAGTAATGAGCTGGCTTCCCCAAGACAGATACAAAATAGTAGTCTACCTGCTTTATAGTCACACCTTATATATAATCTGTATATATCCATATGTGTTTCTATATATTGCACTTAAACTTACAGGACTGCAGTAAGATAGCTGGGAGTACCTCAAAGAGGCAGAGAAGCAGCAGGCATAAACTTTCCTAAGTCAAGTAACAGTGTCAGGAATTCAGAGTGCTGGTTTTGGATATACTAAAATGCCTGGTGACTCCCTATATAAAATTCTAGTCATCTACATTTAAGTCATCATACACACAGTCTCATTTGGCATTCAGAACACGTGCACATGTGTGGTTCTATAGCACTCAGAGCTGATCATACTACATCATTTTCACTAGTGTTATATTAAAAGAAGACACTTTAGACCAAAGATATGTACTTTTATGAAAACGTCACACACAAGGTGTTGGATGTCAGGCCTCCAAAGTCTACCTCAAAGAATACCGCCTTCAAAAGGTTTTAAAAAGGATGCTAGGGGCTTCCCTGGTGGCGCAGTGGTTGAGAGTCCACCTGCCGATGCAGGGGACACGGGTTCATGCCCCGGTCCGGGAAGATCCCACATGCCACGGAGTGGTTGGGCCCTGAGCTATGGCCGCTGAGCCTGCGCGTCTGGAGCCTGTGCTCCGCAGCGGGAGGGGCCACAGCGGTGAGAGGCCCCCGCACCGCAAAAAAAAAAAAACGGATGCTAGCAAGTGTGGATTGAACCAGCCTCTCTTTCAGCTCTCTGGTGTCACAGAATTAGAGACCTGCTTATATCCCAAGGACTATGGAAGGATAAGCACAGAGGCTGAACATTCAGTCTTTGGTCCCTATAAATCCAGGACATTGTAAATAGAGCTGCAATGAACATTTTGGTACATGACTCTTTTTGCATTATGGTTTTCTCAGGGTATATGCCCAGTAGTGGGATTGCTGGGACATGGAAGCAACCTAAGTGTCCATCAACAGACGAATGGATAAAGAAGATGTGGCACATATATACAATGGAATATTACTCAGCCATAAAAAGAAACGAAATTGAGTTACTTGTAGTGAGGTGGATGGACCTAGAGTCTGTCATACAGAGTGAAGTTAAGTCAAAAAGAGAAAAACAAATACCATATGCTAACATATATATGGAATCTAAGAAAAAAAAAGTCATGGAGAACCTAGGGGTAAGACGGGAATAAAGACATAGACCTACTAGAAAATGGACTTGAGGATATGGGGAGGGGGAAGGGTGAGCTGTGACAAAGTGAGAGAATGGCATGGACATATATACACTACCAAACGTAAAATAGACAGCTAGTGGGAAGCAGCCGCATAGCACAGGGAGATCAGCTCGGTGCTTTGTGACCACCTAGAGGCGTGGGATAGGGAGGGTGGGAGGGAGGGAGACACAAGAGGGAAGAGATATGGGAACATATGTATATGTATAACTGATTCATTTTGTTATAAAGCAGAAACTAACACACCATTGTAAAGCAATTATACTCCAATAAAGATGTTAAAAAAAAAAAAAATCCAGGACTTTTGCCACCCTGGGTAGTGTGACTTGTTTAATTATGGATAGTTTCTGCCCAAACATCCAGAGACTAGATTGTAGTCACGCAGCAAAGCTTTGTTTTGAACTAATGGAGCTGCTCAGACTGACCTGCTCTGGAGAGAGCTCCTCATTGAAACAAGCCTAGCAGTGGGTGGCAAGAAGTTAAAGGCCAGACTGGTCATGGCAAGAGGGGGATGGGGCCTCTGGAGGAGATGCTCCTTTCCCTGCTTCCCCCCTACCCCCTCATTCCCCAAAAGGACCCAAACTCGCAGATGAAAGGTTGTTACAAAACCTTGCAGAACACAGGCTCTATGAACTCAACCCCACATGGATGGGAGGTTATAATAAGGCCTGGAGGTTAGGAGTCCAAGTCTAGAGGCCACATTCTTCTCTTCCCCAGAATTGAACACTAGATGGTAACTTTTTAGCCATAACTCAAAGGTGATTTTCAATCCACACATGAGCCTAAGAGATTCCCTTCTGGGACGAAGGGAGAAGAATAATTTTAAAAGCTAAGCGAAAAAGAGGCACTTAAAGCAAAAACATGTCCCTAGTCTCCCATCTGAGTCTCCTGTTATGATGTAACCAACGGAATGATCAGCACTGTGCCCTCTTGCACACCTTTAGCACCTTTCATACACCGAAGGACTTCCAACTGCTCATGTCTCAGTGACCACTCTAGCAGCCTGATGGCAAAGCAAGTAAAAACTTAGGTCATTTCTTTTTTAGAATTAAAATACAACACAAAACAAACCAGAACTAAAATTTCACACCAAAAAGTGAATGATCCTCAGTTTCATTCCTTCCTCATGCTAGTTTTAAAAATGATACTTAGTTCTTCAGGAAGAATGACCTGTGGCTTTTCCCCAAGACCTTTTATCCAGTTACTAGGCAATTACTCACAGCACCATGCACATTAAAGCAGACAGAAAATGAGGCAAAAAGCTAAGAGAAAAATCAAGGGCCAACTGGCTTTCTAGAGAAAAAACCCATTGCCTGAGAATACGGCAGGTGCACGGCCCAGAGTGAGAAAAGAAACAGTTCTGGAAGAGATACGGGAACATATGTATATGTATAACTGATTCACTTTGTTATAAAGCAGAAACTAACACACCATTGTAAAGCAATTATACTCCAATAAAGAAAGAAAAAAAAGAAACAGTTCTGAAAGGAAATGGCCGATATGACAGTCAAAGTTCACAGCCCAGAGCAGAAGCCCTCCCTGCCCTGCTCTATTCAGGCCTCTCACGAACTTACATTTATGTCCCACAGCATTTATGCCACACACTTAGGGTCTGCAATTCCCCACAGTGAAGTCAAAAAGATACTTGAAACCATTAATAAGCATAGGAGAATTTCAAAACTGCCCAGAACGAAGAACTGTGACCACCATAAATTTCTTGATTTGAAATGTTCTTGGTGCCATAATTTCTAAGAGCAACAACAAACAGCACAACTACAACACACAATAAAGTCTTTAGACAAGTCAACTCTAACCACTGCTGGCACCATAAGGATGAGAAAAGAAATCACTAATCAAGAGCTGCTGAGCTGCTTAACTTTTCTCCAAAGTCAAAGGATCGGTTTGGGTACCTAGGCAGCAAGACATCAACCACCGCTGCCATTAGATCCAGCTACTCAGTTAGATGTACCTTTGAAAACAGGAAGTTAAACATCTAGCTTTCCCTATAATCTGCAAGAGTCTCAAGGTTAGCCTTCTTGTTCTATCCCCAAAACTTCTTGTTGTTGTTGCTGGATTTAATTTTTTTAATTTTATTTTTGTTTTTATTGATGATGTTGCTTTAATTTATAGAGCACTGCCTGACAGGGTCATATCCTTAGAGTTCCTTTAAAATTTTCTTTATCTTATCTTAATTCATAACATTATTAAGGTACTTTCAGACTTTCCCTCAACTCCATCAAGGAAGAGGGAGTATGTGAGTATGTGTGTGTGTACTGGGGCAGAAGGGAGAGAAGCAAAGAAAAAAGCACGAGGGAAAGTGAGATTCCATAAACTTAAAACAATTTACAGAAAGGCATCTGATGTATTTTCTGAATAAGGCCTTGATCAGGGTAACCAATCCTCTCTGTAGCACATTCTACACTGCCCATAAATAAAGGAGTCTCTTTAAATTAACATTTCCAGTATCAATGAACAGTCCAGAAATCCTCATTTCAAGCGCTCGATGAGTCCCTGTGTGAGTCCAAGGTGCAGAAGCTGTGTCCGGGAGAGGTTTGCTAGGTTGGGGAAGGCCGCAAGCAGCTTCTCCCACGCCAGTTCCAGCAGGCTAGGAACCACCAGCCAGATCTTAAACAACGACCCAGTCCGTTTATTTTCGTGGATGTTCACCACTCCTCCATGAATGTACATGCAACCAGCCTATGAACAAATGGCAGTCAAAAGAGGATAAATTCACATGGGAGAGAAACAGGTACTTACGCTGAAGATTCAGCCAAAAAGTTCATAGTAGGCTGAATTAGATAACAGGAAACAGAAAAGTTTCTCACTGATCCCAACACAGTGCAGAGATCAAGAAAGGCTTAGATACTGAACGAGTTACTAAGGGAAAAGCAAGAGGCTGGTTTTGCTTCAACAACAACTCCAACAACGGTAAACTAAGACTATATTAGGCATCCCCTGTGCCCAGTACTAGGGTACAAGGTGAAAATAAAGGTCTTTGCATTCAAGAAAGTAGTAGAATCTTCAATAACATGGCATCTTGGGGGTAAAACTGTTCTGCCCTCCCAGGAAACACCTTTGATGTCACTGTCAGGGCCTGAATGCCACATGTAGCATTGCTTTTACATTTATGTTGCTCTTTTAAGCTTGTATTATGATGGTTTTTCTCCCCTTTTCTCAGGGGAAGAGCTAGCTTTGGAAGAAATGTCTTAAAAACACATTCTTAATCCAAGCTTTGCTAATATCAGAATCTTCTTTTCTTGCTCTATGTCTAAAAGTAGCTCCTTATCATCTGCAACTACATAAAAGAGATACGAAAACGAAGGCTTACTGGTGTAACAGCTGCACAGTGAAAATACACTGGCTCTGGCATGGTAGCTGGGAGCTTTACCCACTGAAAAGTCTGCAGATTCAGCTTCCAGATGTCTCCCAGGATCACTTCTCCATTATAGCCCCCGCAAATAAACACATCTATCAGGAAAAGAGAAAGCCAAAATCACACAAAGGAAAAGGGCCACGGTGACAGCATGTCCTGTCGTAGCTCTCACGGCTAGATGACACGGGACCAGTTCAGTCCCCATACCATACAGGACTCCAGCTGGCGGGCCGCTCATGCTGCTGTCCTGTCCCTCACTAAAGTTCGGACACTATGTTGGGATCTTTGCTAGGGCTAAGAATGCAAGCCTCTGAGGAAGCTTCATGTCTAGGTTCTCAACTACAGGTGCCAGGCATAGGAAGTGAATGAGCAAGAAGGTTCAGGGAAAATAAACAAATAGGTCCAGGGAACAAACAGGAGTGCACATGCTCTAACGAGGAAGATGGCGATGCAGCTCCAGCTCATCGATGCCATGCAGGACTTAGGGTCAGCAACTGCCAGATCTTCCAATTTTTTAAAAGACGCTGGAAATCCAGATTTTTTGAAAAGTGAAACATTTTGATTTTTAAGTATTGGCCACTAATTCAAAAACTGTAATACACACATGAGCCAAAGAGAACACATCTGCAGGCCACCAGGCTGCAAACTCTTCTTTTAAATAACATCCTTAAAAGGACATTTTTCTGCCCATAGAGACAAACATTCTCTACTTAGACAATTAACCTGCAGTGTTCAGTTTGGGGGCACAAAAGAGGTTTTTCCAAGCTTTCTTCAGCCCAAAGAGGACAGTTTGAAGTCCCATTTGACCTGTACCAGTTATTTATGTCAGGAACAAAACCTTCCCAAAATCAAAGGGTTTTTTTTTATTATTGTTCTTGTTGTTCTTTTTGTTTTTATAAAGTCAGTTAGTTATAACTAAGTAGACAACAAGTAACAAAGGCTATGTGAACCTTCAAGCTAAATGCCCACAACTATAGCTGAATTCCATTTGTATGGTGCCTGGACTCAAAGAACCAAATGAATACATGTGTTAACTCAAATCTAGATCAAGTTTAAGTCAATACAATTAAACTATAAAATACACTGGAAACTTTTCTGGCTAGGATTTTAAAAAAGTATGGATCCGTTCTTAAGAGAGGCAAAGCTGAACAACGCCACTATCTATAAATCTTGTCCAAAGAGCAGAAGCATAATAAAAAGCGCCTCTGTACTAGAGATGGCAGCATAATCCTAGTAAAATCTGAACTAAGCTGCTGAAAGGATACGGGCTATCAAACTCATTTACACACACCTTCCTCCCCTCCAAAAATTTAAGGTGGTATATCCAACTATAAAATAAGCTGTAAATTAAAAGACAGGATGGTTGTCCAAAGAGGAGTCATTTATCACACTCAGATAAAGTAGCTGCAGCTGCTTTCTGAAGCCATACAATGCTTGTGTTGTAATATGGCCAAAGAATGAGCTAAGAGTTCTATCTGGTATCAGATAGAGAAGAGAATAAACTTTATGAAATAACACTCTGAAGGAGCTATTACAATTTTAATACAATGTCTACCAAGGTTTCTACTGTATGTCAGGATTATTAGTGTTACCCACCAAAACCAGAGACATCTGTTGAGGTGGGGTGCTGAACGATTAGGTGGTAGAGTAAAAGCTTATTTATCACTTATTTTTGAGTTCTGTGATAACTGAGGGAACCCAAACAATACATTCGTTTACTTTATGAAAATTGCTGAGAGACGCAGAACTTTATGGATTTCCCTTTAAGTCTAAACTAAAGGAAATAGACTCTCCCCAAAGTTATGCCTCTTTTAAAGAGTTATCATTAAGAAATAAAATAATCTCAGTAGGTACAATTACAAAAATGGAACCAGCCTGTTATTTAAAATCCTTACCATTTTTTATCTGAACACAACTGTGACACCTTCGGGCTGCAGGAAAACCTGCCAAACACATAAATACAGAAATTCCATTATTCACAGAAAGACTGGGAGTAATGGTGATCCGACACAGCAAAAGACATACTATGAATAACTTGCTTAAAACAATCCCTTTGTTTTGCATTAAAGCAAACATTGACTAGTCCTTCCAATCCTGCCTTATTTCACACTAGAATAAAGCCATCATAAGTTTCATCATAATGATATAATGTTAAGGTGTCAGGAAAACAAAGTGAGGTGGCAGTGGGCAGGGGTTACTAGTGGCTTTCCCAAGCCCTTTTACCCACAAAGAGACAGGTAGATCTTGATTTAAGGGCCTACTTTTATCCTTCCCAGATTTCCCCTCTTCCACAGAATTCACCAATCCCCATTAAAAGTCTGTGCTCATGGGCTTCACTGGCGGTACAGTGGTTAAGAATCTGCCTGCCAATGCAGGGGACACAGGTTCAAGCCCTGGTCCGGGAAGATCCCACATGCCGAGGAGCAACTAAGCCTGTGCGCCACAACTACTGAGCCTGCGCTCTAGAACCCGTGAGCCACAACTACTGAGCCCACGTGCCTAGAGCCTGTGCTCCGCAACAAGAGAAGCCACTGCAATGAGAAGCCCGCACACCGCAACGAAGAGTAGCCCCCGCTCGCTGCAACTAGAGAAAGCCTGTGCCCAGCAATGAAGACCCAATGCAGCCAAAAATAAATAAATAAATAAATTTTTAAAAAATGAAATAAAAAAAATAAAATTCTCTGCTCAGTTGCTGAGGAAGAATAATAATTGGACTAAGGAATACAAGTAATTTCTTTTCTTTTTTTCTTGGCCACGCCGCACAACATGCGGGGTCCTAGTTCCCAGATCAGGGATCGAACCTGTGTGCCCTGCAGTGGAAGCTTGGAGTCTTAACCACTGGATCGCCAGAGAAGTCCCACAAGTAATTTCTAATACCAATTTAACAGATATTTTTCTTCTCATATAATGCAATAAAATTACTTTTTCTCTTTCAGAACAAGTAAAACTATAAAATACATTTATTAAAGATAAATGAATCAATATTTTAAATTTACCTATTTTTTCATGGGGTTTTGTTGCAATTTCCTCCCATGCATTCGTTTCAAGGTTATATGCATGAATCTTGGAGAGAAAAGAAAAAAAGAGGATACACAAAAAATTTTAGCTAGCCTGAAAACTGGATTTTTCATAACAGCCTGTACAAACATATTCTTGGTTGAAAAGCCTTCTTTTCCTTTGCTATTCTCTGATCTTTCCTAATTCTAATATAAGGCAAAACATTAAATGAAGCAATTGAAAATTAAGCACATACATAATTTTATTATTTTTAAATCATAGAAAAGAATGAAGAAAAAAGTTGGAATTCTGCAACTTGCACATTTTCTACAATGAACATGTATCATTTTTATAACAGAAGAAAGCAAGTGTTGGTAAGAAAACACGGAACTGCAGTTTTGACAAAACTTGAAAAAGACCATTAAGGTTCCCAATCAGGAGCTCTGAGGCCTACAGATTTCCCCTGGGACATATGGATTTAGAAATGCCACAGAGACAGATGAATAAAAGCCCTTCAGAATGCAGCTTTCTAAAGGTAGTGATGTGCAGTCCTAAACATGCCTGTTCTTTTTAGATACACAGCACTGACAATGACAGGGATGTGACATTCTGAGAATCCTGGTTCCAAATCTAATTAGTTGCTCCATTTAACCAACTATTATCTTTCTTTTAATGTCTTTTCTCATCTAGCATAAAGAGATAATTCTAATAAAGTATTTTCAGTGTGTGATTATGCAACTGTCAACTGGAAAGCATATCAGGGGCACAGAGTTCAACCTTATAAAGAGCATCTAACACAAAATAGGTGTTGATGAAGAAACTGCTTGAAAATTACAATATCTACAGTAACAGAATTGTTACTTATTATGCTTAGTGTAACACATGCCTCTCTCTAGCCTTCTTCCTCTCTCTCTCTTTTTTAATATACCTTGTTTAAGGAATAAGCTGTCCAAGAAGTACCACCTCCCAAGATGTAAATCCTCTGCCCATCATGTGCAATTTCATGTCTGTATCTGAAAATATACAATAAAATACATTTATAATTACGGGAAAAATGATCTACCTAAGATTTGGCTGCAAGACTTTTTATTGCATCATTATTTATAATAATAAATTATTGGAAATAACCCAAATGTTTAATAATAGTGAACTGGTTAAATAAATTATACAATATATAAAAAATGGATTAGCATGCAACCAATAAGAATGTAGGAACAGAGGATGGTTAATATACTGAGAACTTCTTTTCATGTCATTAACTGAAAAAAAAAAATCAGTTATATAAGAGCAGATAGGCTATAATCCTACTAAGAATTTATAGATATACAAATATGCACAGAAAATGACTATAAGGATACATGCAAAATGTTAACCCTGGTTATCCCTGAGTTTAGATTTTGCTTTTTATTTTCTTCATTTTGCTTATTGGTATTTTCTAGATTTTCTATCATGTTTTTGTGATAACTTTGTATAAGGGGGGAAATTATTACAGTTTTAAAAAGTGATCTGCCTACATTTAATTAGAAAGCTTAGACTGTGGGCTTTCAAATTAAGACACTTATTTAACAGATATAAAAATATCAGAAAAATTATGCTACATAAAACTGTGAATATAATATGAAACACCTACCAGAACTTTTATCCAAGCAGTCTAGCTAAAAGCTGAAACAAGTTATAATATGTCCATAAGATGATTCAAAGAAGGCAACCATGTGAAAATGCTTTGAAAACAATCTATTTCCTCCTTTCCCTGGAGGCCCTGGTGCTGATAAAATAAATTACATCAAAATTGCTCCCCATACGAAGCCAGCTTCCAAGTCCTCTCATGGTAGTTCTGCAATAATCAGCCCACTAAGATACTACAATAGAAATAAGTCTTCCTTGGCACCCATATGTCGTTTTTTTAAAGGCAACAAAGACATAATAGTCTAAACAGTGAATAAAAAATTATTTACTGTCTTCGCTTTTAATCTAGAGGGCAAAAAAACCTCTTTAAGTTTTCCAGTGAGTTTAATTCTAAGAAGAGGCAACTGCTATTAGGAAAAAAAAAAAGTGAAAGATCTACGACTGCTACTAGAAGGCAACTAAAGAGAATCATGTGATGTTTGAGTGTTTAACAGAGCACTTAAAATAAATGACCTTCCCTTCCTTTCTTCCATCCACCCAACCAACACTCACTGAGTACCACTATGGGCAAGGCACTGTGTTCTTACTGGGGATACGGTTGTAAGCAAATGAGCCAAAGAATCCTAATATGCAAGTTAAGAAGGGAAATCAAAAAGTAACTAGAATGTAATTATTTTGCCTGTAATATGAAATTTAGTTACAATTGTTACCATTGGTTTCACTATTTTCCTAATGCAGGAAAACTGAAGTACAAGAGGAAATAACAGGAAAAAAATTCTTTAATTCAGAGGGAGATATCATTCCCTCACCAGAAGATCCTTCTTTAATGCTGAACTGGGATCTAACAGCCAGTTAGCTATTTTAACCAGGCCAAAGGGTCTTCTTCAAACCATACTGCCAATATTCTGAAAAAAAAGTAAAATCTTAGCAAGAAAGAATAAATATGCTTTAATCCTAGAATCTCACCTCTCTTCTGGTAGATCACAGGATAGGTTGTTTGGTTTCAGTTGTGTCCACTCTCTGGTATTGAGATCTAATTTGTGCAGGTCTGTGCTGTAAATATAGCCAGTTGTCCCTCCAAAGACATAAAGGGAGCCATTGATGATAGCCATGGCCTGGATAATGAGGAAAGGTGAACGAGACTTCCTCGTTAACACTTGATTGAAGAATGTAACCTTATTAGATATCCCCAAATCAGGTTTTATGAAATTTTCTTGTATTTTTTAACTTTCTAAAAATCAGACCCTTAAAAAGGACTAAAGATTTTAGAGAAACAGAGATTATTTTTAGAAAAGTTAACTTTGCTCAACTGGAAAGAAAGTTCTATCCAGATAGGCAAAGGGCGTCAGATGATCCTTAGGGGTCCTAGCCAACCAAAGAATTTATAGATCATGGACATGAGCATTTCCACTGAAAGCTGCTTCACTTTCTAAGCAGTCTGAAGAAAAATGCCCTTAAGGAGAAGGAGCAAGTATGAAAATAAGGCACCAGAATCCCTTAAGTAAGAAGTCTAGAGGTGGCAGTCCCCCAAACTTGACATTTTCCACCAGACTCTTCTCAGTGTAAGTTTTGCTATTGTTATGGTAATTTATTAGAGTTTATTAAATGCCTCCTGTGGTGGGATACGGTCATCCAGTATGTGCCTCACACATAGTTCAGAAGCTATGTATCAGTACCAGTGCCAGCCAGTGCTAGTTGAGAAAGAAGCCACAGCTTTGGTTGTTTTAAGCTTAGCCCATTACTCTCAAAGGGTCCCTGAAGTATGGTGAGTTTTTCCTACCTTTTTAGATACAAATTTTCAAACCTAAGGTTTGAAGCACTAGAACCTAACTGGAAACTAATTTCTATATAATCTGTGTTTTAGCTCAGATCTGTATAAAAGTCTCTTAACATCACTGCCTTAGCAAAGACCCAGTGGGACTCAGTAGATAGGGATCATCTACCCTATTACTTAGGTTAGAAAGCTCTTCAAAGCATCATAACGCTCTAAAGGCGATAGGACCTGGGCCATAAACAGCCAAATCTCTCATTGGGGGTGGGTGAGGTCCTGACATTTATAGAAATCTCCATACAGGTCTAGATCATTGATCTTAATCAGAAACAAAGAGTAAGGGGAAAAAAAGGAAAGAAGAATGCAAGCAACCAGATTTACAAACTACAATTTCACATCAGAACTGAAATATCAAATAGTAACCACAATGAATTTATTCTCCATTAACAAAAATTGGTGGCAATATAAATATTCTGACATTGTTCCTGGAACTAGAAAATCTGAACAAATACATCCACAATGACTGGCTATAGATTGGTACCTGTCCATATATACGACTGGGTTTCTTCCCCCGACAGCTGAGTAAAGCCCATCTCTTATACTTCACGTTACAGACATGGACGTCATTGCCGTTGCTCTCACCAAATGGGATGCCTGTTCCTCCAAACACCAACAGGTTGTTTCCATGCAGCACAACTGGGAAAGGAGAAGCACAAATTTCATTTTTGTACTGGCTACCTGCAATGTGTTCCCACATTAACCCAGAAAATCTGAGAAACTCAAAAATGTCCGCTTTAATACTTTCAGAAGATAGCTCAAACCACTGACCTATAACTACTACAAAGTTTTACAGAAAAAGGTCTAATTCACACTATTTCACATAGCTCACTGTTTGATATGTGACATGTATTGTGAAATGCATGAAACACTGTAGATAACAATACAGAATGATATGAACTACAGTCCACCACTGCTGCGCAACACAGTTCAAGTACACAGTAAAGCAAAAGAAAATGAAGGATCATCACTGCCTTAGCAAAGACCCAGTGGGACTCAGGATGAAGGGATAAAAGGATCATTCGGTTTTTGCCAGGGGAATGATCTCTACATTTTAAATTATAGTTTCTGTCATCTTAATCCTCCACCAGATAAAAAGAACACGAATATCCTGCTAGTAACTTTCTGCTCCTGTCATCACACACACTTGTATATACTTTTTCTCTCTCTGATGGCAAATATTCTGAAAATACTGCTACTGTATTATTTCAGTGACTTTTTTTTTTAAACCAATTATTCAATTGATGTAGTGTAAGAGTCAACAGCATGAGCTCTGGTGCCCGTGAGAGCTGGGTTTAAAGTCTCGTGTGACCTCAGGAAAGTTATTTAATCTCTCTAAATTAATCTTCCCAACAACCCTATGAGGTAGGAACTATTATTATCTTTTCCATTTTTATAGATGATAAAATAGAAGTGGTGAGAGGTTTAAATAATTTGTTGAAGGTTTCCTAAAAAGAACCTTGCCAAGCTAGGGTTCAATCCCAGGCAGTCTGGCTCCAGAGCCTGCACTCACAGCCACTGCCCTTCGGGCCTCTCTAAAGCCTCAGTTTCCTCATCTGTACAATGGCGATAATTCCAGTGTTGGCATCATAGAGATGTTGTGAGGATTAAACAGATACCACATGTGAAGTACTTTGCTCAAGAGCTGCAAACCCCATTTGTTGATCTTCTACTACATTTTGCCTAGCATATATATGATACTTTATGTTGAACCCTCTGAGATATTATTAATTCCATTTTATAGGTAAGGAACTAGAAGCTAAAAATCATCTGTCAAGTAAATGACATACAGCTAAGTTCAAACTCAGGACTATCCAGCTCACAATTGATTCTGAATCACCATGCTATGGTATTGACATAGTATTATCACAGTAAGAGTCTATCCATTAACAGGGTTTAATTATATTACTATTATGATTTAGTATTATTAAACATTATTAACAAGGAAAACATGTGACACTGAGCCAGACCTCTCAGACAGTTCATAAAGTCAAAAGTTCAGAACTGCTGGCACTCACGTGACATAGATGCCAACTCTCGGGGCATGTAGCCATCTGTGCCCATCTGGTGCCATACTCCTGTAGCAAAATGATACCTCCAAAGCTCCCTGAAGAGAGGATAGTCTTCATTATCTGGCCCTCCTGATTCATCATAATCTGGGTTATAACCTCCAAACACATACAGATTGGTATTATCTGCCACACAACGATGTCCGCTTCGTGCTGGTGGAGGTCTGTGGCCTAGGAGAGAAGAGGACAGCTTTCCACAGATGACCCAGCACATTAAAAGCACAAACAAAATTTGGCAACAAACGTTTTATCTTTAAAAGGAAATCAGGGAAAATTTATAATGTGGATGTACTTTTTATTTACTTAGGTTATTTTATACATTCACACATACTACTTAGGATTTTAAGGAGCTAGTCTCCATTTCTATTTCATAGGACTATTTTCAGATTTTGATAACTGTAAAAAGATTTTTCCCAAGGGAGGCAAAATAGCATCATAAACTTGAGAAAATGGCTGGTAACTTGGAGTTTTCAAGAAAAGAAGGACAGATTTTCTATTTTCTTAGAGGAGAAGAAAACACAGGCCAACGAAATTAAACTGAAAATATTAGAGAACTACATAAATATAATCACAAATGTGAATGAGTCATGTATAAATAAAAATACACATACATAAAACCTGTGATTTTTCCACAATATATAATTATACACTTAAAAAGAAAACTGGCTTTCAAAGAGTTATAGCAATGTCTGGAATTTAAATACCACTCCAGACATTATGGTAGTTAACAAAGAATATCCCTGTATTTATCTCAAAGAGCATCTTTCATCCTATTAAGAACTTTACTGAGAAAAGCTATTTCAGGGAATTTCCTGGTGGTCCAGTGGTTAGGACTCGGTGCTTCCAATGCTGGGGCCCCGGGTTCAATCCCTGGTCAGGGAACTAAAGATCCCACAAGCTGCACAGCCAAAAGAAAAGAAAAAAAAAAGCTATTTCTACAATTTGTATTTGTAAGCTTTCTGAAGTTTAAATTATGTCAACTAGTTTACTAAAAGTTACTTCAAGATTATTTTAGAGTAAAAAACCCCGGAATTTTTATTACTTCTATTATCCTTACAATTTTTACACCAGTCTACACAAACCCTTATATAGCTACAGAACCAAAGATGCTTAAATACACACTGGATGGGATAAGCTACTATGGTCATCTGTTATCCTACAGATTTATCTACTTTCATATATTAGGAATAGATACTAGTATAATATTAATATTTATGACAATGCTGGACACCTAATAAACATTTGTTATATAAACATTTATTACCAGCCTAATATAGGCCTCACATATTTATATTTTAAATCAAAATCCCACTTCCTACGGTATGCTTTTAAACAAGAACTGAAAAGAAATTGCACAGAGCTAGAAAAACTAAAAACCAAACGAACAAACCACGAATCACCCAATCACTTAATTCCAACCTGTTGGTCCTGAGAATCTTTGATGGCTCCTTACTGCTCAAGCTTGAAGTCTTCAAACAGCAATTCAGAGCCTTTCCTGATCCTGATCCCTCACACTCCTGCCTGTTTACGTCTGTCTCTCTGCTTAGAAAGCCGAGTCCTTCCCTTAGCTCTTGGCCTGGTCTACCTAGCCTTCAATGCCTGGAAGATCCCTGGTGGCCTAGTGGTTAGGACTCTGGGCTTTAACTGCTGTGGCCTGGGTTCAATCCCTGGTCGGGAAACTGAGATCCTGTAAGCCGCGCAGTGCGGCCAAAAAAAGAAAAAACCTACAGCCCTTACAATTCAGTACCATACCACTCAAATAATAAGACAGACATGGACAATTAATAAGACGATTATACCATAACTATGTAAATACATAATAAATATAATTTTAGGCAAACTATAATCACTTAGGAAATTTACTCACAAGCTGTGATTTACCTCAAGTGAACTCTATTTCTCTTTCTAAAAATCTTGAAACACAGAAAACGTGGTGTGGAAGAAAGAGCAATAACTTCTACAAATATCTAGATTTGAATCCAGGTTCTTTCTAACTGCTTCCTTGAGCAAGTCACTGACCCTCACTGAGTCTCAGCTTCTTCATTTGTATGAATGGATTATTATTCCTGTACTTTACAGATTTATTATACTTGCTATTATGTTAAAATGTTTATTGGTTAATAATATATGTATCTTCCCAGGAGGCTATAAGCTATTTGAGGGAAGAGGAATTATTTGCATTCACCTTTCTATTACCAAACCTAAGGCACACAGAAAACACTGAACAAATTTACAAATTTAACTTTTCTCTACTCATTTAGTTAATATTTATTTTTCTTCTCCAAATAATTCTAAGTTTCTAAAGGGCAAAAATCATGTATACCAATTAGCCTGTATCACCCACAACACCTAAAACAGAGATATATAACAGAAACTAGAAGTTTCACTGATACTAACTTCAGTTCAAAGTTAACAGTAACAGGGATGATCAAAACAGTGTAGAGCTCTCAGTGGACTTTGATATTGTGCTTAAGAGAGATACAATTTTGGGGACAGGGGTTGGATTATGCAATGGTCTTCTCAAAACACAAATGTTTCTAAGAATTAGCAAGACAAATTTTAAGAAAAAAAACAGAGTTGCTATGGTCAACAGACAGGAACTCTAAGAATCTCTATAATGTCATTTGCTTTATTACCTGGAGCCAAAAGATACTTTTTGAAACTGCTTTTGGGCAAATATGAAAAGACATACAGTATATTCCAGGATTTTCTCGAAACGACTGTACAACGGAGAAGACATTCCATTCTAAGTTTACTGCCAACTATTTTTGAGACAAATGTAACTAACATGGATTAAAGGTTGAGGAGTCAATGAAAGATGATTTTATATTTACCCACTCATTCATTCATTCATTAAGCCAAAAATATTACTGGACGCCTCTACATACCAGGTACTGTACTAGTTGCTGAGGATACAATGGTAAGACCATTACTCTTTCTGTCCTCTGCAGCTTACAGTCTAGTTCTGCGCTGTCCAACACAGTGGCCACTAGCCACATATGACTCCTGAGCATCTGAACTAAGGCTGGTTCAAACTGAGCTATGCTTTAAATGTAAAATACCCCCTGGATTTCAAACACTTAGTATCCAAAAATAAATGTAAAGTTACTGATTTTTATAACTGAATATAGGTTGAAATGACATTTTTGATCTCTTGAGTCAAATAAAAATTAAGATTGTCACCTATTTTTTACTTTTTTCATGTGGCTACTAGAAAATTTAAACTTTTGTGGCTCACATAATATGTCTATCAAAAGTGCCTGTCTAGCTCAATTGCTGGCTTCTGTAAATAATGCCATTATCTATGCAAATTAAACTGCTGGGTAAAGAGCATCTGATCAACGTATGATAAATATTAAACATCCTGTCAAGAAGTCTTATAGCTAGGAGTAAAGAGGTAACTATTCTTTCTCTTTAGTCAGTAACTAAAGATTTCTTTGTACATATTTATAGTCCAAGAGTGACTAACATATTAGAAAGCCATATTTTATTTTGAATAAATCCTGGGGATTTATCAGGGTTAATGTCACGGAGACTACACATTAATTTTCATTATAAAGAATATAGCATAGGCTCCTCAACCTTGACCAAAACTTAACTGGGTTTTAGATTCTTAAAGTAGTTCTCTGAATCTTGTCCCAAATTCTCCATGTGCAAACCCCACTTTCCTAAAAAGTACTTGCTACTAATAAAATCAGCCACAGAATTAGGTTACCTGATTGAGGAACTCCAATTAGAAAATGCAGAAGTCAAAAATTAAAACTGAACCTGTGGGCTTCCCTGGTGGTGCAGTGGTTGAGAGTCCACCTGCCGATGCAGGGGACACGGGTTCGTGCCCCAGTCCGGGAAGATCCCACATGCCGCGGAGCGGCTAGGCCCATGAGCCACGGCCGCTGAGCCTGCGCGTCCGGAGCCTGTGCTCCGCAACGGGAGAGGCCACAACAGTGAGAGGCCCGTGTACCGCAAACAAAACAAAACAAAAACTGAACCCGTATGCAGAGGTGAACTCAATACCCAGAAGGGAACATGCAGCTGAGGGAGTATGGACCTGTGGTAACTGAGCCATCTTTTTGCTTCAGTGTGCTCTCATGTGGCAATGATGAGCACACTTGCTCTTTACCCCAGGGAGTAAGCCAGAGTTTACTGTAACCAGGGACATGGGCTTTAGTTTGCAGCCCAAAGGAAGAAAGAAGCTGTCAGAGATAAGGCAATGATGAGGTTGCGCCAATGTTATTACCGTTACAAATAATTTTGTAACAAAGCTTTCTTTATGTAGATTTATATGCAAATGTCTAAAAATTTCTGGAAACAGAATTTCTGGGGTCAAAGGAATATACACTTAAAATTGACACAGATAGGGGACTTCCCCGGTGGCGCAATGGTTAAGAATCTGCCTGCCAATGCAGGGGACAAGGGTTCGATCCCTGGTCCAGGAAGATCCCAAATGCCGTGGAGCAACTAAGCCCGTGCACCACAACGACTAAGCCTGCGCTCTAGGGCCCACGTGCTGCAACTACTGAGCCCGCGCACCTAGAGCTCGTGCTCCACAACAAGAGAAGCCACCGCGATAAGAAACCTGTGCACCACAAGGAAGAGTAGCCCCCGCTCACCGCAACTAGAGAAAGCTCACGCACAGCAATGAAGACCCAACGCAGCCCCCCCAAAAAAAATTCTTACAGATATAATATTGTTATAGAGCCATATTGCTTTCCAAAAAGACTGCAACAGTTTATACCCCCAGCAACAGTGTATGGTAGTGCCTATTCCTTTATGCCCTCTTCAACCTTTTTAGTTTGTGCCAATCTGATGGGTGTCAGGTTACTTTGTATTTCCCTGATTTTTACTAGCTCACATGTTTATTGGCCCATTTGTATTTCTTCTTTGGGGAATTGCCTGATCATATCCCCTGTCCACCTTCCTATCTATTGTGTTGTCTTCTCACAGATTTGTAGAAATTATTTATTTATTCTATTTCTTTCTTCCAGCCTGCTATTGGGCTTTTAATTTTGTTTATGGTACCTTTTACTATATGGAAGTTTTTGTGTAATTGAATCTCTCAATCTTTTCTTTTAAGGCTCCTTTGCAACAACAACAAAAGGCTCATTTGCTTTACATCTCATTTAGCTCTGCATCATTATAAAATTGCTATTCTTATTTATTTCTAACAATTTTTTAGTTTTGATTTTTAATATTCAGAACCTGAATACATTCAGAACATATTTTTGTGTATTTTATGAGGTAGGGCTCTAATATTTCCTGCAAAATGGATAGGCTATTGTCCCTAAACCCCTTATGGAAAGTCATCCCTTCTACACTGAACTGAAATGCCATCTTTATCGTGTACTAAATTGACATGTTCTAGAGTAGAATTAATAAAATCCCAATATCCAGGTCTAATCACCTTGGACACAAAATCTATTGCTCTTTAAGAATGCACACAATCAAGACACATCACACAATCTTAAATGCAAAAGCTTGCAAATAAAGTAGCATATAACATTTTTGCTTAATAAGCCTATCACAAGATGTAGCCACCTCTAGATGTGCTATCAAACATTTGTGATAAGGCCACTGTAAAAAAAAATTAAAACCTTTATTGCTAAAAGTATTAACTAGTTATATATATCATACAGCCTAAATGATAAATTCAGTTTAACTTAACTGGTCCCTTCTTTCCAAATATAAAGTCCAGCATTACCTCTACCTGAGAAGACAGGTCTTTTATTGTACACCTGGAAGCCTGGACAGGAAAGCCGGGGAAGACTGGGCCAGCTGGTTCCTATCCCTGACTGGTACGTAGACCGTTTTACTACTCCCAGAGTCCAAGCTGCTTAGGCAAAGGCCATCCACCCACAGCAGCACACAATATTCTTGGTTATGTAAGCATCTCCTACCACAGAGACTCCATACACTGTATGAGATTCATATATAAAGATCTGGCTTCTTAAGGCAGAGTAATCTTAAGTCTAAGTTGGCAGCAGTAAAAGAAACTTGCTTTGACAGACTTTGGTGTTACCATGAGTTAGTTTCAAGCGCTGAGCAAAGCATACTGGAGACAGCTGTCACTACATATCAGCCTGGGCTTCTGGGCTCTGTTCAGTCCCACTGTTTATTTATTGATTCCTGTACCATTACCACACCGTTTTAATTACGAAAGCTCTGAAGTATCTATCAACATCTAGTAGGACAAATTCCCCTTTGTTACTCTTTTACAAAAACTTCTTAGCTATTTTCCCCCATTTACTCTTGCATTAGGTTTTAGAATCAGTTTGTTAAAATCTGTAAGAGGCCCCTTGGACAGACACCATCTTATCCAGGTGATCAAAGTTAACATCACCAGTAAAGGGACAAATCAACATCATGTGCAGTGAAATGAACACAGCATTACTTCCGACTAAGTCCCTACTGTTCAAAAATATTAAGGCTAAAGATACATGAGAACTGAATGCAACACATGATTCTGGGACTTTATTTTACTATAAAGGACATTATTGGAATAATTGGCAAAATCTGAAATGAGGTCTGTAAATCTGATGATAATGTTAATTTAATCCATTATTTATAGTGTTAATAGTGTTAATTTCCCAATTTTGGTACTTGCTCTGCAGTTACATAAGAGAATATCTGTTTTCCAGGAACAAACACCAAAATATTTAGGGGTAAAGGAGCATAGTGTCTGCAGCTTAATCTCAAGTGGTTCAAACAGAAAAACAATATGTATATGCATATGTATTACAGATAGCGAGGGGAGAAAGGGAAGAGGAGAGGAGAGAGAGAGGGAGCAGGATAAAGTAAATGTGATCAAATGTTAACATCTGGGGGACCTGGGTGAATACAGGACCATTTTTTTACCATTCTTGTAACTTCTCTGTAAGTCTGAAATTATGTCAGACTAAAATTTAAAACTAAATTTTAAGCAAGTCCCTTGAGGATTTTACTTGAGATGACCCATGAAGAAATATAGTCTCTAGCCATTTATCCTCATCTTTTTGATATCATCAGTATAGTTTCATTGTTTTCTTCTTGTTTTTTATTCCTAAATACCTCATAATTTTCTATATAATTGTGAATAGATATCTTTTATTTTTTAATTTCTTGTTGTTAATATACAGGAAAGTAATTTATCTTTGCAAGTTTAAATTTTATCCAGCCAATTTTCTAAACTCTAATATTAGTTATCATTAGTTAATTATCTTGAATTTTACATCAGACAATCATATCATCCTGTTATTAAAGACAACTTTCAGCTCTTTCTTTCCAATATATGTACCTTTTAATTTTTTCTTCATTGTATTGGCTGAAACCTCCAGAACAAGGTTGAATAGTGGAGATGATAATGGGCATTTTTGTCTTGTTTTTTACATTTTTAATGATGATACTGGTAATGTTTCACTATTATATATGATATTTGCTATTGGTTTCTTGTAGATAGTCTATCAGTAAAATAAAATTTCTTTCATTCCTGGATGCAAATTTTTTTCTTAACCAGGAATGGTTTAAACTAAAGTCTTTATTAAAATGTATGTATAGAAAAGTACATATATCATGAGTATAGCTTGATGCATTTTAATAAAATGAACACACTGAGTATCAAATTTTATTAAATGCTTTTGATAACGGAAAAATCAAACTGTTTCTTTTAACCTTTTAAAGTACTAAATACATTCCACAGATAGACCCAATTTGATCTTAATTTCTATTTTTATTTAGATTTATCCCTGCCATCATATATATATATATTTTTTAACCATTCTTTCTTATGATTTCATTTTCCCACTTTTCTAGTTTTACTGAAATAATCAAGCTTTCTTTTTTCCTTTCCTTTTTCCCTAGGGAGATCTACATAGTATTACCCCTAATATTTTTAAAAAACCCATAAATTGGTATTTCTCTAACAACAGAGTAAACCACGTCTGGAAAGAACTTTGGCTATTAACAGTGGTTGCTTCTGGAAAGGGGAATAAGGTGAGGAGTAAAGATGCAAAATGGGACCTTGCTTTTTTAATTTAACCTCTTTCATTGTGAAATACAACACATGTATAGGAACATAATTATAAACGTATAGTTTAACAAATTATCAGTAAAGTAACATGTCGTCATCATCCAGGTCAAAAAATAAAATACTGCCAGCACACAGATGCCCTCTTACCTGCCCCTTTTGATCACAACCCTCTCCATCCCACCTCCTTCACTTCCAGAGGAAACCTATTTCCTCATTTTTATGGCAATCATAAAACCTGCTTTCTTTTAATAGCTTTATTATACCTAAGTATGCATCCCTAAACAATATTGTTTATTTGGGCCTAGTTTTGAAGTGTGTTTGTATAGAATGATATAGTATGTTTCCTTTATGGGATCTTTCATTCAAAATCATGTTTCTGAGATTCATCCACATTGCTGGGGTTAGAGGTAGTCTGTTCATTTCCATTGCCAAATAGTATTTCTTTGTATGAATATATACCACAATTTATCCAGTCTATGTTGCGTGAATGGACATTTGGGTTGTTCAAATCGGTGGCTCTTAATGCTGCTATAAACATTTTTGTACATGTTTTCAGGTGTACAGGGGCCCATATTTGTTGGCTATAAATGTAGAAATGGAATTTCTGAGTCATAATGTATGGAAATCTTTACCTTTGCCAGATAAAGGCCAAACTGGTTACAAAATATTTAGTATTAGTATCATCATTCTTTTTAATTTAGCAATTCCTGTGAGTTTGTAGACCTAGCTCACTGTGGTTTTAACATGCATCTATCCCATTACTAGTGAGGTTGAGCACATTCTCATGTTTGTTGGCCAACTGGATTGATCCTTTTGGGAAGTGGCTGCTCAAGCCTTTTATACATTCTTGTACTGAGATGTCTTTTTCTTATTGATTTATACAAATTTGTTATATATGCTTGAGATAAGGACATTCATTTTTCACCCTATATATTTCCATATTATTTGAATTTTAATAAGCATATATTACACCTAGAAATTCTAAAATGAAAAATTATAAGATCTTTAGCAGAGTTTTACTTTCTTCCTATCCCCAGTTTGTTTAAATCATCTGAAATGTTAGTTACAGAATGTTATATATATACATACACATACATACACATATACTAGATTTACATTATTCTTCTATATATTTAGAAAACTTTTCTTATCAATTATACCAGGCTTCACAGTCCCTGTATTTAGACACAACTCTAAGTTTTTCTGCTTTTTTTATACACTACTGCTTCTTATGCCCAAACCTTCCTCTTTCTTGGATTTGTTTTTCATTTTACTGGGAACACCACTTCAAGTAATTTTCTCAAAAAGGGTGTGTTCATAAACTTTCAGAGTTCTTATTTATTTTGACCTCCATTTAAACATTTAAATATTAGTGAGGCTGGGTACAGTTCTGTGTTCAAAATAATTTTCCCTCAGAACACTGAAGGCACTTATCTTCTAGCAAACTATGTTGCAGGTGAGAAATCTCAGTCTTGAGTCTTTCTATGTAGCCTGTTTTCTAACTCTGGAATCATAAGTAGTTCAGTAATGTACAGATAGATGCTTTTTGCTTTTACATTTTTCTAGCTTGTTCCTTGGTGGGCCCTTTATACTTGAAAACTCGAGAGTCTTTCTTCAGCATAGGGAAATATTCTTTATTTCTTTATTTCCTCTCTTCCACTGTCTTTCCTTATGTAACACTATAAAATGGATACTGGATCACTTAGATCTACCCTCAAAGTATAATTTTCCTCATGTACTTTCTCTTTTTGTCCTCTTGCTTTATGGTCTGTAAATTTCCTCTACTTTACTTTTGTAAAAATTGGTCTTAAGCCTGTGTATTATTTAATCCTCCAACTGCATCTTTATTTCAGCAAGTTTCAATATGGAACTAATTCCTTAACCATTCCTTTTTTTTGCATGGCAGTTGTCTTTTTATTTGTGGACCCAATTCTCTCTTGACTCTGGGGAAACCTGCTGTGATCAGAACAAGTTTAGTTTCCCTAAAATGTCTGGTAAGCCTTGATCACTGATTCATATTAATAAGTGAAGGACTACATTGATTAGTATTCTAAGAGATAATGAATTTCCTCCACGGTTGTATTACTCTGTCTCCAAACCTCCAAATGGGAGATGTGTTTGATTATGGGTGTCTTCAGGTAAGTGGTACACTCACAGACAGGTTTCTCTTTAGAAGTGGAGAAAAAGCAGTTTTTCTAAAATAAGGAAGGCTGCATTTTGCTAGTATGGTCATTTAATGTACATCAGTCCTTGGTGGAGTTTGCTTTCTTCTCCTCCCCCTATTCCACCCTCCTCATCCAATCTATTGTGGAGGTCCATTACCTAAAGCTCTGCTTTGTGCGCACACTTTCCAATCCCAGTCCATGAAAGCACTGCCTGTTCAACCCTCCCCTAAACAAATCCCCTACTTTGCTTGAAGAACTGTTCTTAGAGCTTTATCTTAGAACTAATGCCATTGCCAGGGAGGGAGGGAGAGAAGTAGGAGAAATAACAGTTCTGAAGGCAGTCCCTTAATCACCTGCCCTGATGTGCCATCTTACCCCTACCTGCTCCCTCCTCCTACACTTGCTGATTCTAGGCTTGAGTTTCAGGAAAGGAGCTCTTTAGGAAATTATCTGATTTCCAGCGTGCAGCAGGAGTACCTATTTGGGGTTGCATTTTATTCTGTTCTGGTTCTCAATCACTAGAATTCCAACTGCTTTCTGTCACCCTGAAATTCCTCAAATTTGCTGGTATTTTATAACAATAGCAAGAATGACAGCAGCTAACATTAAGTCAACGTTGGCTACACAGACTGTCAGTATAAATATTTGTTATCCTGGTCTTTAGCTAGTTGACAAGCTAGAGTTAAGGGAATTAATTTGGCTTGTTAGGCTGACTTTGTTTCTGATAAATAAAAGTTTTCAATTATGGAAAAAAAAAACATCGGCTAAACGTAAAAACTCTTCTAAGTGCTTTGCACATATTACCTCTCTTGATACTCACAACAAACTTAGGAGGTTGATACTATTATCATCATCCTAATTTTACAGATGAGGAAACTGAGGCAAAAAAAAAAAAAAAGAATAAGCAACTTGTCTAAAGTCACACAGTTGGTAAATGGCAGAGCCTGGATTCAGACATAGGTAATCTGGCTTCAAAGCCTCCCTTTTCTGTTTTTCAATATAGTTATGATTCATTCTTTTTTGTAGGTCTGCTTTGTCATTTTCAGTTATAAGTGAGAAGTATGGGAGGGTAAATGGGTGTAATCGGTCTATCATTTTGTAATGAAAACACACTGTTTTCACTACACTGATACTGTTTTCACACCACTTATAATGGGTAGCAACATCTTTTAGAGAATATGCAGGATCTAGTGAAGGAATCTAGCGACAGAAAATGAGCCCTATGAAACTGTTTAATCAGAATCAAAAGAGATAATGTGTAGTAGGAGTCCCAGAACGAGAGGCTTGAAAAAGTGGCAATTTCAAAAGTATAGATAAGTTGTTTTAAAAATCTAAGGAAACACTAAGTAGCATTTTCGTATTCTCAGCAACTTATTAGTTTACTGTCACCACCACCAGAGAGAAGTTGAGAATGTACTAAAATTTTAGTCCCATCCTATTCCCTGACAGCAGCCTTACAAATAATTCAGTTCAACTCAAATACATATGATATACCTACTACATGCACTGAGCTACAAACTGGAGATAAAGAAATGAAAGGCACTCTCCCACTGTCCCTGCCCTTACAGAGCGTACAGTCTATGGCAGGCAGGAACAAGTAAACAAATGACTATAATTCAGTGTGGTAAGTGTTATGATACAGGCAGATACACAGAGGGTGCAATCAAAACAAAGAGACAAGCCTTCCAAGGAGGTTTCTCTAGAAATAACTCATAGACTGAGTGTTCAAGGATATGCTATTATTGGCTTAGGGAGATTAAACTGAATTTATCATCTTTTCCCTCAATCTACTCTTCCATCCATCTATATAATACCTGGTAAAGAGAAAATGGTCCACACAGAAAGCTGGAAGCTTTCTTGACTTTTCCCTCCTCCTCTTGAATTGGTCATCAAGTCTCATCTAATTCCACTTCCTTATATTTCAAATCAATTACCTACTCTCTATTCCTACTAAATATAACTACCTTAGTTGCAGCCTCTTATCATTTCTCACCTTGATAACTCTAATAACCCTAACTGGTCTTCCAATTAAATCTCTTCATTAATTAAATAAACTGATCCTGAAAACTCCCCTTGGGTTGTGCTCCACTTGATATGGGCCCTCTCCAGCTTCTTCTTTCCACACTCTTTCCCACTCTGCCAAACTTCCTACAGTTCTCTGAAAGACCGTGCTCCGTTTTGCCTAACTGCCTTTATTTAAGCTGTTTGGTCCTTGTTTTGGTCCTTGTTTGAGATGTTCCAGCCTTCCCCTGTTAACACATACTCAGACTACTCAATACATCTCTTCTGAAAAGTCATCCTGATGGCTACTTATCTTCCCCTGTCCTTCCCACATGCTGAGTCAGATACCTCTTCTGTGTGCTCCCATACCACACTAACTCATCAGGACACTTATCACAAAGAATTACACTCAAATTATTCTGTAATTGTTTCTTTACTTGATTCTCTATAATCTAGATGATTGAACTAGCACAAAGCCTGTTACACAGGAGGCAATCAAAAAATACTGAAAGAATGAAAGCATGAACAAACGAACGAACGAGGTTAGTTAAGTCTGTGAAATCTGATGAGATAACCAAAGGAGATAATGGAGAGGACAGAACGTTGGAGCAATGCCCATCTCTAGTGAGTAGGAAGAAAGAAGCCAGTAAAGGAAACAGAATAAACAATCAAAGAGGCAGGAAGAAAACATCTCAGATTGTACAGCAAAGTATAACCCAAAAGAAGAGAAAACGTTAAGAAGGTACAGGTGGTCAACAGATCAAACACTACAAACAGGTCAAAGAAGGTGAGGACTAAGACAAGGCCACTGATTTAGAAGTGGTCACCGGTGATCTTGCTGTTGCTAATGCTGAGGTTACTCCCGCCTCACTCTTCTCAGCACTGTCAGAGACCATCTTCCTCAGAAATTTTTTGAGGCAATTTAGGGCTTACGAAAATAACCAAAGATATGAAACTTACCTGTGCTAATCTCTTTTTTCCATGATTAAAATATTGAAAAACAGAGAATATAAAGAAAACAAAATCCCACCATCCAGATATAATGTTATTTCACTATTTCCTTTGTTTTTTATGTTTATATTTGTACAAAACTGATATTATATTGAATTTTACATCCTAATTAAACAATTTCTTAATTATACTTAAATTTAGTCAGCCCCCAAGTCAGCCTTCTCATTGTAAATCAAAAAATTAGTATTCTAATTTTTAAATAGAAAAAAGAAAAATTTTACAAATTAGATGTACTGCTTGGCTACGTGTGCACAATGGTTTTTTTTGTCACATAACACTAAAATTACCTATTAGTTTCTATCAATAAAATTATTTATGCTAAAAGGTAGCATAGCAGGAATTCCCTGGTGGTCCAGTGGTTAGTACTTGGTCTCTTCACTTCCATGGCCCGGGTTCAATCCCTGGTCAGGGAACTAAGATCCCATAAGCCACACGGCACGGCCAAATGATAAAATAAAATAAAATAAAAGGTAGCATAGCACCCTAAGTATGTTATCTTGACCCATTTAGGCTAGATTTTTTTTTTCATGATCTGGACCTTGGCCACTAAAAATAGGTTAGGCACTAGATATAGAAACATCTTTAGCTGCTGCAGGTCTTTTTTCTAGTCTTTTTGTTTTTTTAAAAATAATCTCTTCAGTCAAAATTAGACACACTGGGGGCCTTCCCTGGTGGCGCAGTGGTTGAGAGTCCGCCTGCCGATGCAGGGGACATGGGTTCGTGCCCCGGTCCGGGAGGATCCCACATTCCGTGGAGCGGCTGGGCCTGTGAGCCATGGCCCCTGAGCCTGCGCATCCGGAGCCTGTGCTCCGCAGCGGGAGAGGCCACAACAGTGAGAGGCCCGCGTACCGCAAAAAAAAAAAAAAAAAAAAAAAATTAGATACACTGGCTTATAAATAATAAGGTCTAAACTATAACATTAAAAACGCTTGTCTGACAATTTATTATATCTAGAAAAACAGTATGAACCAGAGTTTTCAACCCTCTTCTGAGATTTTCTTTTTTCAGTAGGGAGTATGTTTTACTAGAAGTAGTAAAAAATAGAAAGAATGAAACATTTCTAAAAGTAAGAATTACTAGGTCAAAGGATGTGAACGTTTTCAAGGCTTTTGATACATATTGCCAAATTAAATCCAGAAAGGCTGTGTCAAATTTACACTTCCTTCAATATATGAGCTTCATTTCCCCATACCCTTGCAACACTGAGTATTCTTATTTTTAGTCTTTGCCAATCTAATAGGTAAAAAGATAACCTTATTATTTTAATTATGTTTATAACAATAGTGAAAATAAACATTTGTTCATATTTATTGAGCTTTCTTTTTTACAAATTGATTATTCATGTTCTTTTACCTATTTTTCTAGTGGGTATTTGCTTTTAAACTATTGATTTATAAGAGCTCTTTATATATTCATGATATTAACCATTTGTTACACATACTTCCCCCTTTTATCTTTTTATTTATGGTTTCTGACATAAGAGGTTTTTAGTTTTATAGTCAGATAAATTTTATTTCTTTCTTAAAATCATATTTAGAAAATGATTTCCCATACCCCATATTTTATAAATTATTCAAAGTTCTTTTTAATATGTTTACAGTGGAATAATACTGACATCAATGAGATGATTTATTTCTATGACCTAATACACATTAAGTGATTCTAACTTCCTAAAACTTATAATTACAATTCCAACAGTGGTCACTATGAAACACAGGTTTAAAATTAAATTCTAGATTTTCTTTCATCCAATTTTAGCTGTTTAGACAATTTTTTAAAACCAGAGTTTTGAGTTTAGAAAATTCATTCAAAGTTCCCTTTAACCCATACGAAGCACAGATCTCTTGCTAGTTATCACCCACCTCTCAAAAACCTGTTAGGGATCCTTATGATGGGACAGGACTGAATGAAGCGCCTCCTAACTGGGTCCCATCGTATTTTCTTCTTACCTGTTACCACAATTATCAGCAATAAGTCAGACACATACAACACATGGCAAATAATACATAGTAACTGTAGTTATAAAGACAGAAAAACAGGAAACAAAACAATACTTGAATACAGAAAGAAGTGATGTAAAGTAGCATTTAACCCTGTTGCGGAAGTCAAAACAAAATTTAATTAATACATAAGCAGTGATGAAGGTTTTCAACTCATCCCCAAAAGAATAAGAACAATTATGTGCACCATTTTTCAGAATTCTGGTTCAACAGACATGCATTCAATAATCACCAATGCCATCTTGTGGCAAAAATTCACCAGGAGCTTTATAAACAGATTAGAAACGATGACATTTTTACAAGTCAGTGAATGTTAAAAAGGGAGCTCTGACTAAAATTAATTTGGCATAACGTAGGCTCCTGTTCTCTTCCAGGTTTGGTATTCTTTTATCAGTTATATGGTTAAGAGGATAAAACAATGGGCACCATTCTTTAAATATGAAATAAGCTGATCTTGCTATAATTAAAATTGTGTGGTAGCAACCAAATAAAACAAACATTTAATATCGTGACACTTCCACTGTGGGGGGAGAAAAAAAAGGAAATTCCTCTGCCTTCACAGGAAGCAAATTAACTGCACATTAACCCCAATTAAAACTTGTTTTCTTATAACATGGAAGAAAAATGCAAAGCATAGAAGTGCTAAATGGGATAATTTTGTCTCTTCCCAAAGGTTTGATAGCTCCCAAAAACAGCTCTTACAAGCAATAAAAACAATTAACACTGGTATAGAATTTAAAGTTTAAAACAGCTTCTACCAGTGTTATCTCATTTGATCCTCACAACAACCCTGTATGGATTCAACAGTCATTTCATTAAGCACCTGCTATGCCTTGAGCCCTAGGCTAGGCTCCACGTAGCCAAAGGAGGATATGACTCCTAGCCTCAAGAACTCATGTGAGGAAGGCAGATGCCTAAACTAATAATTACATTACAGTGAAGTAATTGCTATAACAGGGACTATAAAAACACTTTGAGGAAGATATTATCATCTTAATTTTACAAGTAAGGAAGCTAAAAAAAAAATTAAGTGACTTAATGCCAAAGCCAGGAGTCAAGCCTGGGCAGTTTGACTCTAACACCTGCCTTCTTTCTACTATACCACACTTAACCTGTCTCAAATTCCTTGGAAAGCATATAGTTTTTGGTTTTGGCAATTGGAAATATCTGAGATGTTCATCAGCAAGGTCTGGTCTGTTTACTAGAGCACTTGTACATAGAGATACATAAATTCAGTGTAATGAAATAGCATTACCCGCACATGTATACTTAATATTGTGGTGGAGACAGACTCGTGAGCAAGGGAAAGAATTATTTTGCAAAAGAGTTGCAAACGGGTTTATCTATTAATTCTCCAAGTCTTTTAAATCAGTAGTTCCCAAATGCTGGTCTACAGACCACTGGTGGGCTAAGGTGAAGATTCACCAGTCCAACACAAAATGAGAAAAATATGGACAAGGCAATGAGTTTTTAAAAATGCTAAAATGTTCCATTTAAAAGTCTGTCCTTTTTTCAGAAATTAGAAACTTTTTATTAAATATTCTTTTATTTTAAGAGATGAAGATGATAGAAAATGGTACTTGATTTTGTTTTTTAATATTCTTTCTCAGAAAAATAAAAAACTTGCAAGCCTATATGTATCCCCAAAATATACATATATTTAAATTTATAGGTTTATGACATCCAAAGACTGGAGAAGCACAGCTTTAAATCAATACAGTATTTGTTGATCACTCATAAGTCCAACATTGTCAACCACACTATCAAAGGATACATAAGATGTATAAGAAAATTCCCTTGCCCTCAAGAAGTTTATATTCTAATTAGGGAGACAAGACAAACACATAAAACAGTTAGATAGCAATACAAGACAGAATATAACAAGTGATTAGCTTAAAATTTGACATTTTTATGTATCAAAAGCATTAAAATGTACATACCCTTTGACCCAGCTATTCCACTTCTAGGAATTTATTCCTAAAGAAATAATCATAGATGCATGGAAAGATGTATGGACAAAGATACACACTACGATATTATTTATAATGGTAAAAAATTAGAAACACTTTCAGTGTCCAATGATAGGGAGATGGTTAAGTATGCTAAATAAACATATTTAAATATATTCATATTCTATGCACCACTAAAAAAAGTACATACAAGAATATTTACTAACATGAGAAAACATTCACAATATATTGCAAATGAAAGGTGCAAGGTACAAAATAGTAGCAGTGCATGATACCATATCAACAAAGAAAAAAGTATATATTCATGAAAAATACAGGCAGGATATACATCAAATTTTAATTGTGGTTATCTTTGGGCAGTTATTATGAGTGATTTTGGTTTTTTCTCCTTAGTGCTGGTGTTTATTTTCCAAGCTTTCTCATTGAGTAGGCATTACTTTTGGACTGGAAAAAAAAACAATACCATATTACTTTAATTTTTTTTGAAGCTATGATAAGAAAATACTATAAAGAAACATACCAAAGTATTAACAGTGGTTATGATTCAGGTTGAGGATTATCACCCCTTTTATATTATCCAAAAATTCTAAGACATATTGTTTTATAATGGAAAAATATAAAACAAATTTAGATAACAGTGAGGGAGTAATAATGAAAATTATTGAACCAAAGTTGTAATCAAAAATCCTTTTTGATGTTTTCTCAGAGCTCTGTCAGACATCTTTGGCCTGCTTTTCTCTCAGCAACCAACATAAGTCTGTCACAGGCATAGGCTAATGTTGACTCTACAGAGGTTATTCACCCAAAGTAGGCACTAAGTTCAGAATCCATATTTTCTTCCTTCAGCCAAAGAGCACAAAACAAGAGAAACCAGCAACATAGCATACATATGCCTCTCCAATTTCATGTAAATATATTCCTGAAAAATATATTTGTTCTTGAAGCTTTAATTTTTATATATTTGAATGCCAATGTTCATTTGTGATTGCTTATACTCTTCAAAACAAAAACCATAATTTTTTCAATCATTTCATCAATATTTTATTTTTTGCTAGCTTTTCAATTTTTCCTTTTTATTTATTTCACTATAAATATGACATAGTCATTGACAGTCAAGATGGTAGGCTGAGCACACTGCAAGCAAGCTCCCCTCTCCCCAAAGCCCCACAAGTAACACAAAAGCCGTTTAAAAAAAAAAACACCTAAGGCTTCCCTGGTGGCGCAGTGGTTGAGAGTCCGCCTGCCGATGCAGGGGACGCGGGTTCGTGCCCCGGTTCAGGAAGATCCTACATGCCGCGGAGCGGCTGGTCCCGTGAGCCATGGCCGCTGAGCCTGCACGTCCAGAGCCTGTGCTCCGCAACGGGACAGGCCACAACAATGAGAGGCCCACGTACCGCAAAAAAAAACACCCCCAAAAAACCCCAAAAAAACTATAATCAAAAGAAAGCAAGAAATGGTCTTAGTCAATCACTGAAAGATGTAAGGCTGACAGAATCAGCTTAAAGAAGGAAACCACAGTGCTATACACCCAGAGTAGAGGGCTACTGCAAGTGATCTGAACAGCCCTCAGAGTAAACTAAGCCCAGAGGTGGAAGACAGCAGAAAGAACTGAAATAATTTATGGAATTTACAGCATAACTGGTTAGGGGGTAGCATGGAAGTTACAAAGCAGGTCAACCTCTCCCACCATTTACCATTTTGGTTCAAGCATTATAGAACAGAGGTACATAATTTGCTCCTAGATGGGAACAGTGGCATCAAACAAGAAAGGTGTCACTCCCCAGCTAGGAACAATGAGTATAAACCCTTGGATCAGAAAGACAGGACAGAGCCCTGGGTGGATATTAAATCCCAGGAAAAAGAGGGGACAGACACTAAAGAAGTCTGGCAATTGGTACGCTCTATCTCATTGCACATTCCATCTCTACCCACAGTCAGTGGAGACCTGCTGCAATAAACATATGTAACATTCACAGGAAGGCTAACAAGGGCTCTCAAATAAAGGTGAATGAGCACAAAACCAAGACTCAAACATGAAAAAGTTATTAATGTGACAAGCAGAACTCGTACCCAAAGAAAGACAGTTGACAAATTAAATAGAATAAAACCTTAGATTAGGTACAATTACTGTCCTGAGATATGCAAGATGATAATACATTTATTTTAAAAGAAATAAACTGGAACTCTTAGAAGTTAAATTTTGATCATTTAAATAAAAAAACTAATTAAGGACTGAAAAAAATAAAGAACAAATTAAATTAGTAATCTAAAAAATGGAGCCAAGAAATGCATCAGAATATGGTATAGAAGGAAAAAGAGGTGGGAAGCATTTTAAGAAGTTAAGATATAAAAGGGGATTAAGCAACTACTATCAAAACGCCACCTGCCTTTTTTGTAGAAACGGACAAGCTAATCTGAAACTTCATACAGAAACACAAGGAAACCAGAAAACCAAAACAATCTTGAAAAAGAACTAAATTGGAAGACTCACATTTCCTGGTGTCAAAACTTACTAAAAAGATATAGTATTCAAAACTGTAGTCCTGGCATAAGGATAGACATGTATATTAATGGGACAGAAATTGAAGGGTCTACAAGTAAACCCATGTATCTATGGTCAATTGATTTTTTTTTAACATCTTTATTGGAGTATAATTGCTTTACAATGGTGTGTTAGCTTCTGCTTTATAACAAAGTGAATCAGCTATACATATACATATACCCCATAGAATAGACTTATGGTCAATTGATTTTTGACAAGGGTGACAAGATTACTCAACGGGGAAAGCATAGTCTTTTCAACAGATGGCCCTGGGACAACTAGATATACTTTAAAACCTAGAATTCTGTATCTACTCAAACTCTCAGTCAATTGTGGGAGTGAAATTAAGACTTTTTTTTTTTTGGCTCTGCTACATGGCTTGCAGGATCTTAGTTCCCCGACCAGGGATCAAATCTGTGCCCCCTGCAGTGGAAGTGCAGGGTCCTAATCAGTGGACGGCCAGGGAATTCCCAAGACATTTTTGAATGTACAAGGACACAAAATTTTTGCTTCCCTCAGGGTTCTAGTGAACGAATTACTCAAAGATATACACCTGGAATTTAAAAAAAATAATCCAAGAATAATAATCAAGGTATAAGAAAAGAGTAAGCAGAGAAATCAGTAAAGTAAGTTTAAATAAGTGCTGACTGGAAAACAAAACAAAACACAAAAGCTTACTAACATTCAAAACTGTAATCTCAGTGATACCGACAGGAGTAATTATGAGGGTAAGAACAAGGGCTGGAGAAGGGAAACCAGGTGAATGGTAAAGTCCTTGTCTTGTTCAGAAGAAAGATATAGAAAGTGATTAATACAGATACTGATAGAAAATATAAATTTAAGTATTATGTAAAAAATTTAAGATGGCTTCACTCCAAACATTTAAAGAAGACACAAATTCTTTCAGAGAATAGAGAAACTCATTTATGAAACTAGTAGAACCCTGATATCAAAGTCTGATAAAGACATTAAAGATCATTACAGGTCAACATCCTTTATAAACATAGGCACAGAAATTCTAAACAAAATATTATCAAATCAAAGTTACATAAAAAGAATAATACATCATGGCCAAGTGAAATTTGTTCCAAAATTGTGAGGCTGTTATAACGTTCAAAAATCAGTATAATTCACCACAAAAACAGAATAAAGAGAAAAACTATGCAATCATCTCAATAAATGCAGAAAAAGCATTTGATAAAATTCAACACCAAGCCAACTGGGGGAAAAAAGAAATTTATGCTTACACAAAACCTTCTACGTAAATGTTCATAGAGGGACTTCCCTGGTGGTGCAGTGGTTAAGAATCCGCCTGCCGATGCAGGGGACACAGGTTTGAGCCCTGGTCCAGGAAGATCCCACATGCCGCAGAACACCTAAGCCCGTGCACCACAACTACTGAGCCCGCGCTCTAGAGCCCGTGCTCCACAACAAGAGAAGCCACAGCAATGAGAAGCCTACGCACTGCAACAAAGAGTAGCCCCCGCTCACCGCAACTAGAGAAAGACCATGTGCAGCAACGAAGACACAACACACCCAAAAATAAATTAATTTTTTTAAAAAGATAAATAAATAAATGTTCATAGAAAGTTCATTCATAATAGCCAAAACCTGGCAACAACCTTCCAATGAATCAGAATGGGTAAATGAACTGTGGTTCATCCATACCATGGCAGACTACTCAGTTATCAATGAACTAACAATTGATGGGGGCAATAACTTGAATGGCTCTCAAGGGAATTATGCTGAATAAAGAAAGCCAATGTCAAAAGGTTGCATGATTCCACTTATATAACATTATTGAAATCACAAAATTATAGAGACGGAGAACAGATTAGTGGTTCCCAGGGGCTTGCCAGGGGGAGGTGGCTATGCCTAAACAAGGGCACATGAGGGGCCCTTGTAAATGGGTCTGTTCCATATCTTGTCTAGGTGGCCATGCAAATCTATACATGTGATAAAATTACACAGAACTCAATACAAACACATGCACAGACACACACACAAATTAATGCATGTAAAACTAATGAAATCTGAGAAAAGTAAGTTGATGGTATCAATGTCAATTTCCTGGTTGTGTTACTGTGCAGTAGTAACAAGATATCATCTGGGAAACTGGATGAAGGGTGTATGAATCTCTCTGTATTATTTCTTACAATTGCATTATAAATCTACAATACCTCAAAGTAAAAAGTATGAAAAATTAAATAAATAAAAACCAAAATGCAGAGAAAAAAACCTGACTATGTTGATATGGGGCAGGTTGCATTCAAAATGATATATCTGAAACAATTATGAATATTTTAACAATGAGAACTATTGATAGAGAACATGATCTAAGAATTCTGGTTTAGGTGATATGGTCCTACTGCATTATACAATTCAGTATCTATAAAGAATTTCAAAAGAGAAGCAAATTAACACTGTATTCAGAATCACTGCACAGTTGTGCAGACTGCTTACTGCACGAGAGCTCCATGCCAAGTGGCTAAATTGGGACTAAAATCCAGCCTGCACTTTGCTGCCCAATGTACTCACAGAACTATGTCTACATGCGCCATGGCACACTTTGGGCTGGCAGTGACCAACTTGTTAAGTGAATGACTTTCTTTTAAACATAAGAGAAATAACATTTATTGAGTATCTATTCCTAGCACTTATATACACTCATTTTTAAATTTCTGCCTTTGCCTTTCAAAATAAGATCTGAACCCATATCTTAGTTCTTCTGTGCTGCTCGTGTATAGAGTATTCCTCAGGAGGCTTCGGTTCTGTCTCAAATCCTTTTTGAAACAAAGTGGTGTATAAATTAATACAAACCAAAATATGAATTACAGTACAATATTGTACTGTGTTATGGCTTAATTAGTCATGGCAAAATATATATGTATGTTTATGTGTGTGAAAACAGCTGCATTCCTTAATAAAAATACTGTTCCAAGAACTCATTTAAATCCTCACCACAACTCTTAGATAAAATTATGATCCCCAATTTACAGATGAGAAAACTAAGACATAGAGAGATTAAGTAATTTGACCAAGGTCACTTCGCTAAGTAAGCAAGTAAAAACTCTGGGATTCAAACCCATGCAGTTTGGATCCAAATCACTCTTAACCACTCACAATAATGCTCATAGTCACAATTCAGTTTGGCACCTGAAAAAGTATGTCTGACAGAGGCACTTGATAAATACTTATTAAATGAATGAATGAATGAATACTATGGCAGTAATTCTCAACCAAAGGTACACTCTCCCAACTCCCTAAAGAAGTTGCTCTCCTCTCCCAGGATTCTGGTATTATTCTCCATTATACAGTCATCCCTTGGTATCCACTGGGGGTTGGTTCCAGGACCCCCGAGGATACCAAAATCCTAGGATGCTCAAGTCCCTTCTTCTATAACATAGCTAAGTGTTTCCACACAACCTACTCGCACATTCTCCAGTATACTTTAAATCCTCTCTAGATTACTTATAATACCTAATACAATGTAAATGCTATGTAAGTAGTTGTAAATACAATGTAAATGATCTGTAAATAGCTGCTGGAGTGCAGCAAATTCAATTTTTGCTATTTGGAACTTTTATTTTCCTCAAATATTTTTGATCCGAGGTTGGCTGAATCCATGAATACGGAACCCGCGGATACAAAGAGCCAACGGTATCATTATACTGCCACTTAATTAAGAATAAAAACCAGGGACTTCCCTGGTGGCACAGTGGATAGGACTCCACGCTCCCAATGCAGGGGCCCTGGGTTCGATCCCTGGTCAGGGAACTAGATCCCACATGCATGCCACAACTAAGAGTTTGCATGCTACAACTAAGGAGCCTGTGTGCTACGACTAAGGAGCTGGCGAGCTGCAGCTAAGGAGATGACAAGCCTCAACTAAGGAGCCCATATGCCACAACTAAGGAGCCCGTAAGCCACAACTAAGACCTGGTGCAACCAAATAAATAAATAAATAAATATTTTTTAAAAAAAGGAATAAAAACCATAGTAAGTCATAGCCTATCACAGACTTCTTTCCTCCTATAAAAATGAAGTAATCACAGCACACTGAGAGACATCTTCAAACCTTAAGATATTCTTGTCATTTTGGTTTATATCATTAGTTATTAAAGTATGACTTTACTGAAAAAACAGCCTTGTAGGGTGAGTAGTTTTGTCTTTGGGGGAGGGAGAGAGCACAGGAGGAGTTGTATCAGGCTCAAACTGTTCCAAAAGGCAGATGTGATACTGAAACCACTGTTCATAAATGACTGAATTCTAAGTTATACTATCCTTCCTTAGAAATAGTAAAAACAAAAGAGGCTAAAAATTTTACAGATTAAAAATTAATCAAAAAGTATTATAATTCATAAACCTATGTTAGATTAAAATATTAAATCGGGACTAACAAACAAAAATTCTAGGAATACTCCTGACTTAAAATAGCGCCATCACATTCCTAATGTATATGAATGGCTGCCAAGACTTTGAAATAAAGTTTTAAATAAAAACCCCACCCTTTGGGACCAGTTTCATCTTTTGATAGGAAGAATTAACTATAAACACACCACAAACTATATGTATACTAGATGGTCTCTAAAGCTCTAAGAATTCTACAATTTTCAGTGGAATCAAAAATGCTCTAAGAATCTTAGAACTTACCCAGTGCAATGGTTCCTGAGATGCTGACTAGATGGCTCGTTGCAAGCTTATTAAGAAATATAAAAATAAAAACAAAAACAAAAAAAGCAGATTACCAGGTCCATCCCAGTAGGTCTGGTATATTAACTTTGGTAGGGAATCGGGTTCTATTGAGACTAATAAGAATTATTGGCTCTCTTCCCAGAAAAATGCACATATATGCTCACAATTTTACATATGATATAATCCTCTGAAGACTATTCACAGACTTGTGAATTGAGGGACTCCAAGTTAAAAAAATTAAAAGAATTTAACCCACAATGTTATAATTGTTTTCAAAGGGTAGTTAAATGGAAGAAGGAATAACCTTTTCCATATTCTACCAGAAGACACAACTGGGAGAAACTCATAAAGTTGCAGCTGAATTTAAGGCAACAATTAGAGCCAACAAATAATCTGACAGCTCTCTCCACAAATAGGCAGCCCATTAATTTAAGAGGTCAAAATAAGTAGACCTCTTTAAAATAGAGGTTAAAAAAAAAAGATTAGAGGTATTGTGGAAAGGATTCCCACACTGGGTAGAAGATAAGGCAAGATGACTTCCAATGTCTTTTTCAATTTTATGATTCTAAGGAATTTTAGAAGAGGGGAAAAGGGAAAAATAAAAAGTCAATCTTAAAACTTTTTTTTTTACTCCTTATAGGTTGTTTTCCACATTTAAGATTAAAAGAAAAAGTCTGCATTTGCGCTCTATGTTACCTGTGTCAATGTGCCTGTCTTCTTTATTTTTTAATTGAAGTATAGTTGATTCACAATGTTGTGTTAATGTGTGCCTGTCTTGAAATGTAAACCACAGCCAAAGGATCTGTTTTTCTTAATTCAATATTGCCTCCTTCCTTTTTATCTCAAGCAGAACTTCATTAACAAGCAAACAAAAAAAGCGTATAGAATATATCCTACAACCCTAGAAAATAACCCAATCAGTTTCTTTACTAACAACTATGTATTTGAATCTTAATTATACTGAAATAAAAATTTATAGTAATAATTCACTCAAAGAGCCAGACTATATTATTTGATCTTTTCTTGTTCCTGGATTTCTTGTACTCTATAACTTGAGTTTCCAGAGAATAACCTCTCTCCCCAAAAACATCCCTGAGAGACAGAGAAAAAAAAAAAGACTATATACTGGGTGAGTATAGATGTAGGAGATTAAATATGGAAAATAGATTTTTAAATCAATACATTTTGGCAAAGCCTACTGATCTAAAATTTTGCAACCTCCCTCCTTTAAGGAGCACCAAAGATGGGTAGCTCTTTAGAGGTACAGAGTCCACGCTCTTTCTGCAAGTGAAACTGAGAAACTAAAGAGAAGGAAATCCATAAATTCTAATAGTTAAATGAATGTATCCAGAAATGTCATTTATTACTTTTACTATGCATTCTGTTCCTTGATTAAGACTAGAAAAGTGATCAGTTTTGAAAGTGAAGACACAGCTGTTCTATATGAACTCACTTTCCCTTCTCTCAGGTAGCCATTTTCTGTTGGCAACTGCAGTGTCTTCCTAAAAAAATACCTAGACTTGACCAAAGGCAATGAGAACTTGTGTTGGACTAAATCTGGCAAAAAGCAACAAAACATTCACTAAATAACAAAATTTTAATACCAGATATTTTTAAGAACTGTTTTTAAAAGTCCAATATTTAGAAACAAGCTATCCTGAGAAACTGATAATAATCCTGTTATGTAAAAAGCAGAGGAGCCAATAAGAACATCTTAAATGCAAAACTAAAAGATGCCAGATATGAATACAGCCAAAGTACACATGATTTCTAGTAAGACATTTGCATGAAGCATTATATTCAGAAATAACAGCTATTCTTTTTTTTTTTTTTTTTTTGTGGTACACGGGCCTCTCACTGTTGTGGCCTCTCCCGTTGCGGAGCACAGGCTCCGGACGCGCAGGCTCAGCGGCCATGGCTCACGGGCCCAGCCGCTCCGCAGCATGCGGGATCTTCCTGGACCGGGGCACGAACCCATGTCCCCTGTATTGGCAGGCGGACTCTCAACCACTGCACCACCAGGGAAGCCCCTGGAAATAACAACTATTTTTACTCAGAAACAAAAATTTCACAAGAACATTTACATTGAAGCATTTTTTCTATAAGTGCACAGATCAGTTTTGGACTTAAAATCATAATTGAAAAGATTTTGATGTAGCTTTAAGAAGTTATTTCTCTCCCTGAGTGGTTTTCTCAGTGTTTTCTTTTGTATATGCACGTTATTAAAGCTAAATACATTACCTCTTTCTAAGGTACACAGTTCACATTATAAAATTCATATTCCTGCATCAAGCTTGTGTGTTTGTGTGTGTTTTAAGGAATTTATTTTATGTGACACCCAGATATTTGCGGTTGGCTTTGGTTTGATCAATTACACATCTGATTCAAATTAACTGAGTTGACAGTTTGCTGATGAAACCATATAGCAAGAACTACTGTGGGTAAAAAGGGAAACAACTTTTTCAAAAAGTACCTTTCAACTCCAATGACTATCTACCTCATTTTTTTTTTGGCTTAATTACTTCTAATTTCACTATCCAGTCTTACAGACAAACTCAATGATCAAGCTTGGAGCAAATTCACTGACAGTATAGCATATATAAAAAGGAAGAGTATTAGATCGAGCTGAATTCTAAATGCAACAGGAAGCCACTAAGGATTCTGATCTTGGAAGCAATAATAGTTATGCTTTGGGGAGATTAATCTTGTTTCCGTATATAGAATGAAATAGGAAGACTGAGAATGACAAAAACATTACAGGTTTCCCCTGTTATCCTAAAGTAGAGTGTTCCTAATGAAACATTTCCTAAGTCGAAATGGTGTAATGCACAGAAGCAATTACCTTAATTACCTTTGTGCTAACCGATGCACAAAATAAACCCTGAAAAAGCACGGATGCTCGCAGACACAGTACAAAGCTATACGGCTCGATGCTGAGATGATGAGTACAGTTCCCAGGGGAGGAGCTTGGCGAGGCCACTCACGCTGCTTGGGGTGCACCCTGCCTCTATAACAGCTAGCTGCAAAACAAACGCTGAACCAAGTTTTGCTTTTCACCTTTTTTTTATAAAAGTGAAAATCCTCTTCAGATTTCTCTCAGTTAGTGAAAACAGATACTCTCTTAAAAATGAAGTGGCGTGGGCTTCCCTGGTGGTGCAGTGGTTGAGAGTCCACCTGCCGATGCAGGGGACGTGGGTTCGTGCCCCGGTCCGGGAAGATCCCACATGCGGCGGAGTGGCTGGGCCTGTGAGCCATGGCCACTGAGCCCGCGCGTCCAGATGTGTCCGCAACGGGAGAGGCCACAACAGTGAGAAGCCCGCGTACCAACAAAAAAAAAAAAAAAAAAAAAAAAGAAAGAAATGAAGTGGCATAAAGCAAACTTTGTAAAAGCAGGGGATACCTGTATTAATATAGCCCTATTTGAGGCAGTGAAGGCCTGAACTACAGCAGAACTGGGAAAGACAGGCAACAGAGACGAGGATGGCACAGTGGTTAAAAGCATGGACTTTGGAACCATCCTGCTGTATCCAAATCCTGGCTCTGTCCCTTGCTAGCTATATGGCCTTGGACAACGTCTTATCCTCTGGGTCTCAGCTTCTTTCTCTATGAAAAGGGGACGATAACATTACCTACTCCTCATTAGGTTATGAATAAATGTTTATGAAAGTGCTTAGCTAAGAATATTATTTGGGGATAAAGCACAAGGACTTAAAGACTAGCTGGATGGGAAAGCTGAGTAACATAAAGAGATAAACTATAAGTGTGAGTTTTTTAATTCTGTAACTTAAAGAAAATTTTAAAAACACAGATACTATGGGCTTCCCCAGTGGCGCAATTGGTTGAGAGTCCGCCTGCCAATGCAGGGGACACAGGTTCATGCCCCGGTCCGGGAAGATCCCACATGCTGCAGAGCGGCTAGGCCCGTGAGCCATGGCCACTGAGCCTGCGCGTCTGGAGCCTGTGCTCCGCAACGGGAGAGGCCACAACAGTGAGAGGCCCGCGTACTGAAAAAAAAAAAAAAAAAAACCAGAAAACACAGATACTAAAGGGTAAGTTGGCAATATTTATCACTACGCATTGCACAATGCTTTTAAAGAGTAAAAGACCAGAGACAATTTAAATATCTATCAATTGTGTGGCTGGCACCTTGCTGTACACCTGAAACTAAAACATCATTGTGAATCAACTATACACCAATAAATTTTTTTTTAATTTGTGTGGCTGGTAAATTAGTGTACATCCATACAATGCAATACTTTCAGCCATTAAGAAGAAGCAGATCAATCTAAATGCGCTAATATAGAACAGTCCCCAGAATATATTTTCACTAAAAAGAAAAAAAAAGAGGAAAAAAGGGCAGGTGCAGAAAGAATACTTTATGTTCTACTCTAATTCGTTTAAAAATAAAGTCGACATACACCTATATGCATGTATATGCGAATTCTAATTCTGTCAAGATACACCAGAAACTAACAGATGATACCTCTGGGGAGAGACTAGAGAATCAAGGATGTAGGGAGAAAAGAGATTTTTGTCTCCCTTGTATACAATTTGATTTTATCATGTGTATACAGTGTTTTTTAGTTTAAAAAATATTAATGAAAAAACAATGACAGGCAGGGAAGGTTGAGTTCAATAGTAAGAAATCATATTTACATATTTAAGTGAACATAATTTTATGTGTTCTACAAGTTTGCCCAGTATAGATTCTGGTAACAGTCTAATGATCTGGGGGTTCAAAGACACTAAAGGCTTTTTTTAAAAAAGATGGTCTTAAAAATAGCTCAGGGAGAATAAACAAAATGAACCTTAAAAAGTATACAGGCTATTAAAAACTAGGCTGCATTTCAAATTTCTAAATTTTTATGTCAGTTTGTGATCTGAAATTCTGAATATGGTTTCCCATGTTACATATAGTTAGTAAGTCTCTAGGCCACCCCACAAAAGCCTACTATACCGACAATGATAACTACAGTACTGCAGTAATAGCAGTACAGAGTCCACCATTTTAAAACCTTATTTTACTCAAGTTCTCAGGCACATCTGACAAGGTGAGCTCTCCCTCCTTGGAACAATTTCTTCTCTTGGCCTTTGTGAAACCAAGCATCCCTGCTTTTCCTCCTATTTTACTGACCTTCCTCACTTGCTTCTCCTTTCCTTCTCACCTTCAAGAGTTATAGTCTTCTGCCGCTATTTCTATTTAATCTTTCTTGGTGATCTCACCTAATTCAGTGACTTTAAATACCATCTGTATGCTAAGAATTCCAAACTTTATATCCTGAGCCTCCACCTCTCCCTTGAGTTTGATTTATATATGAAGACTGCCTCCCTATATCCTCTACTTGGAGGTCAAACAGGCATCTCAAGCTTAACACAGCCAAAACAGAACTCTCGATTGACCCCTCACAATCCTGCTTCTCTCAGTCTGCTCCATCACATTTAATGACACCATCATCCATCAAGTTGCTCAAGACAAAAACTTTGGAGTCATCCTGATTCCTCTCTTTCCTTCATATTTCACAGTAAATCTTGTTAATGCTACTTTCAAAATATATCTCATACTCAATGACTTCTCACCACCTATACCACTGTACCCTACTCCAAACCACCATCATCTTTTTAGGAGACTACTGCAATACTTTTCTAAATGGCCTTGATGCTTCACTTTTACCAATTCCCACAATCCATTCTCCACCCGGCAATCAGAGAGAGCTTTAAAAAATGTAAATCACATCACATACTCCCCTGCTTAAAACTGTCCAATAGCTCCCCCTCTTAGAATAAAGAAAGGTCACAAATTCAGTTTTAGACATGATAAACTTGAGGGGTAAAAGCCATATAAGTGCAGACATGGAGAAAGCAAGTATTTGGCCCTCAAGAGAGATCCGGGCAGAAGTTACAAAGTGACCCTACTTATTAGCATATGAATGAAAAAATGAAAACCATGGATTTGGAAGAGAATACTTAAAATAAGTTGAAAAAAGAAGAGCAGAGGCAAGGGACCAAGACTTGAGAACTCCAATAACTTAAAGGTCTGGTAAAAGAAAAAGGATCAACAAAGAAGACTAAGTATGAGAGGCCAGACACGTAAAAAGAAAACCAGACCTGATGCCAAGGAAGCCAAGGATAAAGGACGTTTCAAAATGAAGAGAGATCAGGTAAGATGGAGACTGAAAATCAACCACTTTATTTGACAACATATAAGTCATTTGTGACTTTAGCAAGAGCTACTTCAAAGACAATGGGGAGATATGGCAATGAAGACAGCAACTCTCAGTCAATGCTTTCACAAACTTGGTTATGCAAGAAAAGGGAGAGACCAGAGATATAAAGCTTGAGAAAGCTCAAATGCTATAGGGATGATTTGATGGAGAGAATGAAGTTGAAGACACAGATAAGTGACAAAAATGTAAATTTTCTGAAAAGACAGGAAGGGATGGAATCAAGGCACAGATGGAAGGATGCAACAACTATTCTGATAATACTAAACATAAAATTGTACTTGGAAAAAAAGTATTTGGAAAAACCACACAAAAATTGTATGTGCTAAATTCCTAGATTAAAAAAGTGTATTAGACTTATGTAATGTAATGTAAAATAATCTAAACTCAATTCTTTTGCATGAATAACTATAGACATTGACAATTACTAACTCATTCAATAAACATTTAGTAAAAGTCTGCTATAAGTGGGGCAGTGTTCTAGTCTCTGTGGAAGGTGACAGAGAATAAGACATTATTTTTGTCTTTAAGAAGCCCATTGTTAGTAAGCAGATAATTGTGAAAACAAATACTTGCAATTCAGTATAATTACTGTAATCTTTTGTATATAGAAAGGAAGGTGGTGACACAAAGAAGAGGCACAATAGCATGGACTGTGAAGTCCAACAGACTGGGTCTGAATCCTAACTCTGACATTTATTAGCTGTATAAACTTTGTGCAAGTTGTGTAGCTTCTCTCTAAGCCTCAGTTCCTCATAACAGAAGGGGATGAGAAAGTTAATTACCTCATAAAGTTATGAGAATTAAATAAATTAATACCTGCAAAACACCTTGAACAGAGGCAGACACACAGTAACTACTCAGTACAAGTAACTTATTTGTATTAAAAGAGAGAATAGAAAAAAAGCTGTATAAAGTATACTTGGGTAGGTCTTAGAAGACAGTAGGAGAATGGCAATCTAGGAAGAAAAACCGTTATGTGCAGAATCATGACACAGTGTGGTACTGCAGGAAACTGCAACTCAAAATAAAATCTCTCCCAACCTAACTTCTTCCAAGAATTTATGGCAACTAACGGCAAATAGATCTATAGCTGAAATATAAAATGAAAGACATAAATGGCGAGGCTGGAGAGGTAGAAAAGGACAGACAGAAAAGTTAGAGTAAAGAGGAAAAATTGACATGACTTTATGACCAATTGGATAAGGAGTGAACAAAAGAAAGGAATCTAATGTGATTCTCAGATTTCTGGCTTGATTCACTAAATTGATGAGGTAGCCATTAAATTAGAATAAGGAGCATAAAGGGGAGAACAGGTTTGGCAGGAAAGATAATGAAATTGTTTTCAGACATGCTGAATTTAAGGCACTCATCAGTCACTTGGGTGGCAATGGCAAACAGGCCAGGAAAAGAGGTCTGGATTGGAGACAGATTTGGATGTTGTCAGGATAGTAATGATATCACCCAGGGGAAAATGTAAGAATAAGGAGGGAAACAAACAAACTAACATATACTCTTGGATGTCAATACTAAGGGACAGATAAAGAAAAACTAATGAGAAATTCAAGCAATAAAAAGGATAAATAAGACCTCTTTAGTAACTAAGAGCTCTTTAGGAATACAGATGTGTCTAGTTATGTATTCCCAGACTTTAGTACAGGAGGTAGTCAAAATCAAAATCTAGAGAAACTGGGTAGGATGAAGACTAAGAGATACTAATGGATTTGTCAGTTAGGAAGTTATTACCTTACCAAGAGCACTTGAGTAGAATGATGCAGGTAGAAGTGAGGCTGCAATAGACTGAAGAGGAAAAAAAGAAATTAAACAAGAGAGTCTATTCTTTCTGAAAGCTTGGCTGTGAAGGAAAGAAGTAAAATAGCACATCAACTAGAAAAAAGCCTAAAAGGTTATTAATATGATAAATTGAGAAGAAACAGATTCTACTTGATAAAATAACAGAAAACATAAATAAGTGTTTATGAGTAAAACATTTAAATACAGAACAGCTTTAGGAGAATCCCAAGTTGCTACTAGTAATATGTACTTATTTATATTGTATTAAATAAAACACAATTCACTGATAAAGAACTAAAAGGAAAGCAAAATATCAAAATGTTGACACAGTTGTCTTTATGTGGAATTAGTATAGATAATTTTCCCCTTGTTTCAAGTTTTCAATATTTTCCAAATTTTAATAATGAGCTTGTATTCCTTTTTTTAATCAAAGTATAGTTGATATACAATATTATATATTTTACAGATGTACAATATAGTGACTCACAATTTTTAAAGATTATAATCCATTTATAATTATTATAAAACATTTGCTATATTCCCCATGTTGTACTATATATCCTTGTAGCTTATTTTCTACCTAATCGTTTCTTAATCTCCTACCCCTATATTGCCCTTCCCCACTTACTTCTCCCCACTGGTACCCACTAGTTTGTTCTCTGTATCTGTGTCTGCTTCTTTTGCTTTATTCACTAGTTTGAGGTGTTTTTTTAGATTCCACATATAAGTGATATCATACAGTAATTGCCTTTCTCTGTCTGACTTATTTCACCTAGCACAGTGCCCTCCAGGTCCATCCATGTTGCTGCAAATGGCCAAATTTCATTCTTTTTTATGGCTGAGTAGTAATCCATTGTATATATAAGCCACAACTTCTTTATCCATTCATCTGTTGATGGACACTTGGGTTGTTTCCTTATCTTGGGTATTGTAAATAGTGCTGCTATGAGAGCTTGTATTCCTTTTATAGTGGTGGTGGTAGGAGGTGGAAGACAATAAGCTTTACCAAAATTAATGATACTTCAGGGGCAGAAAAGACTTAAGTGATTCTAACTTGAGGAAGATAGATAATAGAGAAAGATGAAATATTAGCAGGCAGACAGCAGAAAAGAAATGGAAGGAAAAAAATAAAACCAATGCAGAAATGAAATCTTCATTGTAAGTAGCACAAAGGAGTACAAATACTGTTGAAAACACAGTAAAGGACCTGGACAACAGGACTGAGAAAGGCAAGCAAGATATAACCTAAATGGGAAGGAAATCCAAAAAAGAGGGGATATATGTGTAAGTATAGCCAATTCTCTTTGCTGTACAGTAGAAACTAACACAACATTGTAAAACAACTACACTCCAATAAAAATTTTTCTTTAAATACTGTTTTCACCCCCCCAAAAAAAGATATAAACAAACTCTGAAAACCATAAAACATTGTTGAAAGAATTAAAGAAGATCCAAATAAATGGGAAAACATCCCATGTTCAGGGATTAGAGGACTTAACATTATTAAGATGGTGGTATCTCCAAACTGATGTACAGATTCAACACAATCCCTATGAGAACGCCAGCTGAGTTCTTCATACAAATTGACAAGCTGATTCTCAAATTTATATGGAATTGCAAGGGACCCAAAATAGCCAAAACAAACCTGAAAAAGAATAAAGTAGGAGAGGGACTTCCCTGGTGGCGCAATGGATAAGACTCTGTGCTCCCAATGCAGGGGGCTGGGGCTCAATCCCTGGTCAGGGAACTAGATCCCACATGCATGCTGCAACTAAGAATTCACATGCCACAACTAAGGAGCCCTGGAGCCACAACTAAGGAGCCAGCGAGCCGCAACTAAGACCCGGTGCAACCAAATAAAAAATAAATATTAAAAAAACAAAAAGAATAAAGTAGGAGAACTCACATTTTCTGGTTTCAAAACTTGTTCCAAAGCAACAGTAACAGAAGCAGTATGGTACTGGCACATGGACAGATATTATAGATTAATGGAATCAAGAATCCAGAAATAAACTTACATATGTTTAAAGTCAACTGATTTTCAACAAGAATGCCAAGACCATTCAATGGGGGAAAGAACAGTCTTTTCAACAATGGTGCTGGCACAACAGGACAGTCAGTTAAGATAACCTTTACCACAAATCAAACATAAAAACTAACTCAAAATGAATCAAAACATAAGTGTTAGAGCAAAACTATAAAACTCTTAGAAAAAAACAAAGGGGTGAGTTCTTCATGACCTTGGATTTGGCAAAGGATTCTTAGATATGACACCAAAAGCAAGAGCAACAAAAGAAAAAAAATAAGATAAATTGGACTTCATCAAAATTTAAAACTTTCATGCTTCAAAGAACACAATTAAGAAAGTGAAAAGACAACCACAGAACAGGAAAAATATTTGCAAATCATATATCTGATAAGGGACTCGTACCTAAAATATACAAAGAGCTCTTACAATTCAATAATAAAGACAAATAATCCAATTAAAAATTGAGCAAAGGATCTAATAGACATTTCTCCAAAGACATACAATTAGTCAACAAGCACATGAAAAGATACTCAATGTCAACCATACCTCAAAAAAAAAAAAAAAAACAGAAAGAAAGGAAGAAAGCAGGAAAGGAAAGGAAAGAAAAAGAAAAAGTGCTTGACATCATTAGACATCAGGGAAATGCAAATCAAAAACTACAATGGGATGCCACTTCATTCCCACTAGGATGACTGAAATCAAAAAGTCAGATAACAACAAGTGTTGACAAAGATGTGAAGAAACTGGAACCCTCTTATACCACTGGTAGGGATGTAAAATTCCAGCCACTTTGGAAAACAGTTTGACAGTCCCTGAAATGATTAAACATAGAGCACAGAGTTACTAAATGACCCAACAATTCTATACCTCGGTATATACCTAAGAGAAACAAAAACGTATCTCCACACACAGATCTGTACACAAATGTTTACAGCAGCATTATTCATAATAGACGAAAAGCGAAAACAATCTATATTTCCATCAATGGATAAACAAAATGTGGTATATATCCATACAATGGAATATTATTTAACCAGAAAAAGCAATGAAGTACTGATACCAGCATCAAATGAATAAACTTTGAAAATAGTATGGAAGGTGAAAGAAGGCAGTCACCAAAGACTCTATGATTCCATTTATATGAAAAAGTCCCTAATAAGGAAATCTATAGAGACAGTAGACTATGGTTGCTTAGAGCTGGGATAGTGGGTAGGGGAGGATGGGACAGGAGGATAAGGGAGTGACAGCTTAAAGGACATGGGGCTTCTTCTTGAAGTGATGAAAATGTTCTAAAATTGACTGTGGTAATAATTCCACAAATCTGAATATACTAAAACCCACTGAACTGAACACTTTAAATGGTGAATTGTATAGTATGTGAAGTGTATCTCAATAAAGCTACTAAAACCACAGGAATGAAAATGTTAAAGTTTAAAAGGATTAACCACTATTGTGCCAAAGAAAATAAATAAATAATTGAACTGCAAAATATTTAGAAAATAACTACAAGAAGCCTACAACCTACAAGACACAACTCAAGTAGTATTCAGGAAAAAACTCATAATTTAAACACTTAGAAAGAATGAAAAGAACATTAAGCAACTAACATAAGAAGACAGAAAAACAACCACAAAATAAACCGAAGGAAACCTAAAGGAAGGATTTAAAACATGAAAGAAAAAATAAATAAATAAGAAAAGAGAGAAAAATAATAGAACTAATTTTTTTAAAAATCCAAGAGTGGGCTTCCCTGGTGGCTCAGTGGTTAAGAATCCACCTGCCAACGCAGGAGACACGGGTTCAAGCCCCGGTCTGGGAAGATCCCACATGTCATGGAGCAACTAAGCCCGTGCACCACAACTACTGAGCCTGTGCTCTAGAGCCCACAAGCCACAACTACTGAGCCCGCAAGCCACAGCTACTGAAGCCTGCGTGCCTAAAGCCCGTGCTCCGCAACAAGAGAAGCCCCTGTAATGAGAAGCCCGTGCACCACAACCAAGAGTAGCCCCCGCTCACTGCAACTAGAGAAAGCCCGTGCACAGCAACGAAGACCCAACACAGCCAAAAGTAAATAAATAAATAAATTTATTTTTTAAAAAAATCCAAGAGCTGGTTCTAAACAAAAACAAACCAAAAAAAGGGCAAGGCCTCACATGTACAAAATAAGAAGTGATAATGAGTAAAGTGATAATGTAGTCACAGACACAGGAAATTTTTTTTAATCGTTAAAGAGTATCTTGCCCACTTCACACAAATAATTTTGAAAACTTAGATGAAACGGACTATTTTCTAGGATAATATAAGTTAGCAAATCTTCCTCTCAAAGATATAAACTATAAGCAGTCGAATTATCATAGAAGTAAGGAGATAATTGTCAAAGAGCAATTCTCCCCCCAAAATACTCAAGGTCCAAGTAATTTCACAGGCAATTCAACCAAATCTTTAACTTCAATGCCATTTAACTGGACAGGGAAAGAAAAAAGCATAGAAAAAGAAAGAAAAGTTTGAAATTACTTTTATGAAAGTGGCAGAATCTAACAAAGATAAAATACATAAAAGAAAACTACAATGCAATTTAGCTTAAGAAGAATGATGCAAAATTTCTAGATAAAGTTTAGCAAATAGAACCCAGCAGCACATTTTAAAATAATAATACACAATAACAAAGTGAATTGATTCAGGAAAGCAAGGATGGTCCAGTAATAGTAAATCTACTAGTACAATTCACCACAACAGTAACCAAAGGAAAAAAATTACATAATTCCCACAGAGGCTAAATTTTCCTTCCATATTTTAAAAAATCTTAATAAAATGGTAAGAGCTGACTACTTTAACATAATATTTGTACTTCAACTAAAGTCAGGTCTAATCTTAACAGGAAAGCACTAAAAAAAAAACTCGAATTGGGGCTTCCCTGGTGGTGCAGTGGTTGAGAGTCCGCCTGCCGATGCAGGGGACACGGATTCGTGCCCCGGTCCGGGAAGATCCCACATGCCGCAGAGCGGATGGGCCCGTGAGCCGTGGCCACTAGGCCTGCGCGTCCAGAGCCTGTGCTCCGCAACGGGAGAGGCCACATCAGTGAGAGGCCCACGTACCGCAAAAAAGAAAACAACTCGAATTGATGTCAGGAATAAGGCAAAGATCCACTACTATCTTATTGTTTAATATTTTTGGAAAGTACTAGCCAAATCAATTTGACAAAAGAAAGAAATAAGTATAAAAGCTGGAAAGGAGGAGATAAAATTATCTTTACTTGGTAATGATATGATTATTTAGCTGCAAAACCCTAGAAAAACAACTGGGAAACCATTACAGATAGTATGAGAATTCCAAAGGTGGCCAGGTACAAAATTAATACTCAGAAATTAATAGCATTACCATATTCAAACAACAAGATAAAAGACATAATAGCAATAGAAACCCCATTTACAATAGCAACAAAAAAGATAAAACACCAGGAATAAACATAAAAGAAATGTGAAAGGTCTACATGAAAAAAACTTTAAAATGTTATGAGGGCTACAAAAGAACTCTTGAACAACAAGAAATGAATGTACACCCTGTTCCTGAACAGGAGACTGAACCTCAAAAAGATGTCAATGATCTCTAAATCAGTCTACAAATATAATGCAGTATCAATAAAAATACCAAAAGATGGGGGAGGGGAGCTTGATAAACTAATTCTAAGTTTTACAGAACACGCAAAGAATATTCAGGAAAACTCCAAGAAGTAGAATGAGAGAGGACTATAATCAAAGAATGGGGTCACTAGGTATAAATAGGTAAACTGATCAATGAAACACAATAAAAAGTCCAGTAAGAGTGCCAAATTATATGTAGGAACTAAGTACATCTATAGATAATATTTCAATACTGTGATAACTGGGTAGCAACCTAGAAGAATAGTAAATTCCTACCTGAATACTTTACATAACTTAAATTTTGTATGAATAACTTAACTTAAAAATAAATTATAAAATTACCAGGAAAAACACAAGAATTTTAATTTTAATTAGAAATAATATTGAAATAGGAAAGGCCTTTCTTATGACAAAAAAACCTAAAATCCAAAAAAAGATTAATAATTACAACTACAAAAAAACTTTAATTTCTTCTGAAAAAATATACCATAAACAAGGTTAAAAGCTAAATGAAACTGTGACAAATATCTGCAACACATAACCAAGGCAACTAATTTCCGTAAAACAGAGCTCCTATAAACAATAGTAAACATCCCAGTAGAAAAATGAACAAAAAATATAACCAGATGAATAAGAATGATAAGCAGATGTTATAAATAAAGGAAACAAATATGGCTGTATGGTTCTTATACCTATTGAAAAGATGAAGAAAAATATACCTTTTAAATTGGCAATGTAAAAAAAGTTTAATAACCCACACCATTACCAAAGGTACGGAAAGCCAGAACTCCAGCACCAATAGTGGAACACAAACTGGTACAACGTCTCTGAAGGGCAATTTGACAATATCTATCAAAATTTAAATAGCACATATCGTTTGACCCAGCAATTGTACGTCTAGCAATTTACTCTAAAGGGATATTAACTGTATCATCCTTTGGATTAGCAAGACTGTAAACGTTTTAAATGTTCATCCAAACAAAGAAATGCTACCATTTTTCTCCCCTCCTACACTCACACACACACACACACACACACACACACACACACAAGCCAATTAGCTTGGGTCAAAGGAAGAAGGAAAATCTGCCTTTTACCATTTGTACCACTTGTGTCTTATATCATGAACATATATCACATTGAAAATTTTTAAGTTAAGATTTTCAGTATTATTTTTACCCAGCTTTACCAATTGTTATATTTTTCCTCCTCTTTGTCAGTTTTCCAGTTCCTACATTAGCAACAATGTTTAACTGTTTCTCCAAGAAACACATGGCATTTACTAAAATTCACACAGTTAAATCACAATAGTAATGTGGGTTCATTGTCCCCATGATCTCCTTGCCCCTGAGCTCTACACCTGCATACTTATTCTACAGAGAGCACTGTCCCTGTTCTTTACTGTGTATACGGAGATTATGAGTTAGGAGAAATCCAGGACTAAGAAGCTATGAATTTCTTGGCCTATGGGGCAAACACATAATCACTATTGTATTTTAGGAGACAGAAAAAAAGTAAGAAGCTGCTCAAACAAGGTTTCATGAAACATTATTTGTGCTGTCACCGTGGATGCAGAGTCTAGTCCACTATTTTTATGTTTAAGAAATTGATTGTATCCATTTGTCCAGAGTCAATGGGGCTACAGGGAATTGAACCACACTAACCAATCACATTCACAAGAACTTAGTTGCTTACACATAATGCCAATGTATTAATTTAGAATTTAAGAATATATATGTGTGTGTATGTATACATGTATATATACATATATATTTGATGTGTATGTGTATATGTATATATAAAGAGTAGCAAATCATGCATATCAAGGAATCACACACAAATGGTAATATATGCCCAAGGAGAACCACATGATAGCATGAGTGTGTATAGGGAGAAAAGAACAAATAGAAGGTCAGAGAAGACTTCCCTGAAAAACACAGTGTGATCAAGCTGAGATCCAATGGAAAATAAGTTTAAAAAAAGAACAGGAAAGGGCTTCCCTGGTGGCACAGTGGTTGAGAGTCCACGTGCCGATGCAGGGGACACGGGTTCGTGCCCTGGTCCGGGAGGATCCCACATGCCGCGGAGCGGCTAGGCCTGTGAGCCATGGCCGCTAAGCCTGCGCGTCCGGAGCCTGTGCTCTGCAACGGGAGAGGCCACAACAGTGAGAGGCCAGCGTACCGCAAAAAAAAAAAAAAAAAAGAAGAAGAACAGGAGGAGTAAGAGGGTTGCTGGATGATGGAATAGTAAGTACAATGGCACTGTGGCAGAAGGGAGCATGATCTAAGGAGGTAGAAAAAGATCAAAGAGCAAGACAACATGATGTAGGGTTATCTGGAGAGCTAGAGAGGGGCCAGACCATGCGGTGGCTTTTGGGCCATGTTAAGGACTTTTGCCTCATCTTAAGAGCGATGAAAAGCTAGTAAAGGGTTGTAAGCTGAGATGAGAACAGACTTGTGCTTGCAAAAGATTAGTGTGCTGTACACACTGCAGGGCAAGAGTAGAAGCAGGAAGACTGCTTAGAAAGCTGGTGCAGGAGACCTAAATCAGGGATGATGGCAGCATGGACTGCCACAAATAAAATAAATAGGACTTGGTGACTGATTGCACCTGAAATGCAAGGAAGAGGAAACCCTTAAGGAGGATGCCCAAGTTTCAAGTGTGTATAACTGCAGGAATAAAGATGCTATCACTGAAAGAGAGAACACTCCAAGACCAGGTTGTTTTGATTTTGTTGTTTTGTTTCTTTGGGGGCTAGAGAGAGGGTAGATGTGCAAAAAAGTAAGAAAGGGTTCTGAGTGCCCAGTATCTGAAAATCTTGCTAGAGAAGGATGAAAAATGGAAAATGGGATTAGAATTCAAAGGCGGGAGAAAGTTAGCTCAAAAACTTATTATTTTTTAACCTCCATGGTCAGCCATAAAACAGGCCTAGAGATTTCTACCCCTCCCCATCACCTAAAATCTTTTTAAACATATCAAAATAAAATCTTTCAATCAAGGGGAGAGGTAAGGCTTAAAATGCAATACTTGTAAAAATAAAGAATTGGTGTGAAAGAATTTCAAAGTATATACCGAAACATCAGATGTTCTTAATTCTGAGAGTGAAGAGAAGACAGAGGCTTCCTACTTGGGAAAGGAAGAATTAAGTGCCAGTCAAGGAGAAAAGAAAGCAGAAAAGAAGAGCTGATGGTTCCACTGCATGAATTTTCAGTTTAAACACATTTATCTTTACCTCTGGACAAATGGGTGTTCTTGGCCTTGTGTGCTAAGAGAATGCAGAGATAGCTCCACACCTAACCCCCTTTTCAGAAATTATGGCCTCCACTGCCATCAGGTGGTGGCAATGAGGAAGTACACCAACCAGTTTCTTCGAGCCTATATGAATGCCTATATGAAGCCTATGGTATAATTAATCTAAGATCAAAGTCCTAAGATTGCAGTAGTAGAGGACAAACTGGTTATAGTCTTTGGTAACAGATTTATCTTCTAACCTGTCAATACACAAAAATGAAATTTTTTGCTATTAATTTGGGGTAAGAAAAAAAGATTTCTCCTTTTTTTCTTTTTCATGTTAAAGAGCATATATTTAGCAATTTTAAGAATACCCAGTCTGATACTATCATCTCAAATCCAACTTTTGGTGTATTATATATTTGACTAAAACTGCTTCACTGTTAATTTTAATGGCACATATAAATGGTGCATTTCTAGCATACATCAATAACCTTATCACAAACACAAGCAATTGTCTCATTGAATATGCAAAATTCCCTTTATCTTCAAATTAATCAAATAATAATTTTTTACTACTTGGAAGTACAAGGCATGGTAGTAAACACAATTCAAAAACCCTCATATTCTCAAAACTCATCAGCTAAACAAATATATCACTGATAAAATCAACTTCAATCTTATTCACAAAAAACATGGTGAAAGATTAACACACATTCTTGATAGTTCTCGTCATGGTAAAAATAAACTTGCCCAATATAATATCTGACATTCTGGGCAGTACACCTTTATTCTACTATACTGAATATTCACTTACAAATGTAGTTCTTTAAATTTGCTGCACACACACATCGATTTGATTTGTCTGTCTTTCAAGTCATTTGAACACAAGGACACAAGGATAGGAAATCGTAGGCAAAAACGTGAAATAATCACACTGGGTACATTTTTCCAGTTCTCAATCAGCTGTTTTCATATGGTAGACACTGCATAATTTTGTCACTGAGTATATTCCTGATCTTCATTTTCTCCCATTAAAATCCATACACACTATCTATTCTGTCTCTGTACCTTCCAAAATATTAATAATTCAACTAGTTTTCCCTAATTCTCTTGGTTCTGTTTCCCACCCACCTCCCACCCACCCCACTTCCTCCTTCTTTCTTGTTTCAGAATGCCTAACTCTTACACACTCGAGGTGGTTTTTTTTTTACAAAAATCACTCTTTGGGATGCTCTTCCCTTTTCTCTCCTTAAAAATATTTCCCACAGATAGGCGCCAATGTCTTTCTTTTACAAGATCAAACTGCGGAAGAGGACGAGACTGGGAATCGAGTAAGCGAAACATTTGAGAATGTCAATGAGACAGCGGCCTCTCCTTTGAAAAGAAAACACAACTCTCAGCACAGACCTTTCAACAGAGCAAAAATACTTTTTATTTTCCGCTGTGTTCCTGTTCCCTCCCCGACCTCAAAGACACCTTTCCTTTTCTCTAAGCCCCAGTCGCTTTGCTATGCGTGGGGCCTGCCTTTCCTCCTCCCGAGGAAAAGAAAGAGGGAGAAAAGAAAAGGTAGCAATCACCTTCCCGCCGCGCCCGCGAGCTGTCAGGATCGTGCCCTACGACTCACCTGGCAGGTGCGGCCGCCCGGAGAGTTGCACGAAGCGGTTGAGCTGGCCGGTCCCCCGACCCCCGCTGCCCCCACTGCCCCCGCCGGCCCCGCTACCTCCGCCGCCGCCGCCACCACCGCCTGCGGCGCCTCCTCCCCTCCGGCGGTTCCTGTCCCAGCCCTGGGCGGCCGACATGACCCGCTAACGACAGCTGCAATCCGATCGCGGCAGCCCGTGGCCCGGCGGCACTAGCCGAGGCTCCTTCCTGGGCTCCTCAAGAGACCCGGGAGACAGGGGAAGGGGGAGCGCCCTGTCTCACCAGCGGCCAATGACTGACGGACTTGGTGACAGAGAACCAATGGCCAGTCGTCTTCTTGGTAGGTGGAGGGAGGCGGGGAGAGACGTGGTAACCATAGCTATGGCTAAAAAAAAAAGTGGGGGGAGAGAAAGGCAGAAGCAGCCACTCATCACTCGCATCCACCGCGCTAAGCAAGACCGCGTTGTAGTGACTCCTGCGGGATCAGGCGAGCCAATCGAAGGCCGAGTGAGAGAGGCCACGCCTGCAGAGAGTCCCAGTGGCGACTCCAGGCGTGTCAGGATTCAGGAATGGGACGCGCACATAATACAGATATTTTGAGGCAGTACTGTGTTCTGCCAGCTTTACAGGCTGAGATCCCTTTCCCACACTACACAAAGAGCTCTCTTCGAGGGGGAAAAAAACAGGGGGCGGAGTCAAAGCTTAACTGTAAGAATGAGGTTTCATTTGTCTTGTCTTTCAGTCGACTGGCGGAACTCCTCCCTAATTCAATATAAGCCACGTCCCAAGCAAACAGTTTTAAACCTGGTTAACAAACATGGGAAGATGTTCAAGCTCACCAGTAATCATAGAATACAAATTAAGACCCCAATGAGAAGCCGTTTCAGGCTTATTACGTTAGAAAGATTGTTAAAATAACACCCAGCAGTGAGTTGAGTCCCAAGAAAAATGTTCTTTCATAGATGACTGATGGCTATGTAAATGTTTTTGTTCAAATTCATTTTTGCTCATAGAAAATTTGAATCAGCTGGAAGACAGGAACAGGTACGGAGGATCAAGATCAAAGAAAAATGTAGATGTACAGATCAGGAATTCCTATTGTTCCAAAATTAAACAGAAAATTTGGCTTTGAACTTACTGGGCACAGTGCAAAGTGGGAAAATAGATTGTTCACTGACGTTTATGAGTGGTAAGGGAAAACCATATTAATTCCTCAAGGGAAACAAAACTTTTCAAGATTCTTAGATCTGGTGGATTTTTTTTTGTGTGTGTGTGTGTGACGTTTCATGTAGGAGAACCTTACGTGATGAAATGAAAAAAGAAAATCTGCTGGAGCTGAGGATGCGTATCCTCTTGGTGCAAATTTCATGTCCCACTGGCCCCGCCTCCTTATTTTGCTACTTTCAGGCCCTGTGGGCAGGTATTTTACCCATGAAGCATTAGAAAGCACTGCTTACAAAAATGTTTGAGATCTGAAAAAAAAAGTCTATGGCTCTAAAATATGAAAATCAAAATTAATCAATATTAATTTTTATAAAGAAACTGTAGCATTGAGTAACCAAATAATAGATGAAGAAAATTTTCTTTTTATAGGAGTATTCCAAGTAATAAATAATGAGTGATAGACTATCACCATTTTGCAATCTCTAATGAATTCAGAGATCAACCCACTGAGCATCAACCAGTGCTGTTATCACAAAAAGAAAGTTGAAACATACATGCCTCTAGAATGTAAACATGACTATGAAGTAGTCTTGTAGGAAAAAATTGAACCTGAATCCCATCAGAGGTCTATATCTAACCACCAATTTATAGGAAATATGGAGGACAGAGGAACATTAAAAAATGCTACAGAGATGCAAAAAGCAAAATCCAGACTATGGATATTCTACAGGATAAACAAGCAAATTTCTTCAACAAAAATTCCAGAGGAAAAAGATTTGAAGGGAAATAAAATCTATAGATTAAAAAGAGACTTGTGATGATTGTATAACTCTGTGAATATATTAAAAATCTTGACTGGCATTGGTTACACAACTTTGTTAACATATTAAAAACCACTGAATTGTACACTTGAAAAGGGAGAATTTTATGTTATGTGAATTATATCTCAAAAAAATTTTAAATAACATGGGAGGAGTGGATGGTGAGATAGATGAAACAACACTGACTTCATTTTAAATCAGTAAATTATATGTTATGTGAATTATATCTCAATAAAGCTGTTTTAAAAGAGAGCAACTTAAGAGGTATATCAACAAATTGCAATAACATTCACCCTTTAGTAGCATTACCAAACCAAACTTGGGTCCACTCACCCATGCACAGTAAAGCCAAGGAAGGAATGTGCAGCGTTTACTGCAGACGCCAAACAAGGAGTAGGGGCAGCTAATGCTCAAAAGACCTGAACTCCCAGATGGATTTTAGATAAGGGTTTTTAAAGGCAAGGTGAGGGAGAGTCACAGGGTGTGTGATCAGCTTGTGCATAATTCTCTGATTGGTTGATGGTGAGGTAACAGGGGGATGTCACAGGGGTTAACATCATCAGTCTTCAGGCTCCAGCCTGTCTGGGGGCTAAGTGTTCATGGTCATCATGCAGTTAGCTTCTTCCATCTGGTGGGGTTTACAGTATCTGTAAAACAACTCAGGAATGCACATCAGACACTGTCATCTATGTCCTTCAGGGAGGAACTAAAGGTTCTGTGACTATACTATATGGCTGATCTATTGTTTAAGTTGTCACCAGTTCTCCTGGCCCAACTGCTATCTTTTGTTATATGTTCACATTCTTCCAGACATTAACTCTTGAGCCAGCCTTTTGTGGCTTAGGGGAGGCCTGAGAGACTAAAGGTTTTCTACAAACAAGCAGCAGGCAGAGGACATGGGGTGGGGCTCGGGGGGGGTCTGTCCTGGGAAGACCCCTAGGGTGCAATAGTAAGCCTTATGTGAATACTGATTCATAAAAACTGGGGCAAAAAGCATGGATGAGACCACTAGAAATCTGAACACTGAATATTTTATGACATAAAGAATTGTTAATTTTTAGGTGGAATAATATTATTGTGGCTATGTTAACAAGAATCCTTTTCTTTTCTTTTTTTTTTTGGCCGTGCCACATGGCTTGTGGAATCTTAGTTCCCCGACCAGGGATTGAACCCCAGCCATGACAGTGAAAGCACCAAGTCCTAACCACTGGACCACCAGGAAACTCCCCAAGAGTCCTTATCTTTTAGATATACATACTGAAATATGTGTGGATAAAATTATATAAGTCACTTATTTGCTTCAAAATAATATAGGAACCAGAAATTCCACTCCTAAGTGTATACCCAAGAGAAATGAAAACATACGTCCACACAAAGATGTGTACATTGCTGCTTATAGCAGTATTATTCACAACAGCCCCAAAATAGAAAAAACCCAAATGTCCATGGACTGACGAATAAACAAAATATGGTATATCCATACAACAGAATATTATTTGGCAATAAAAAAGTGGAATACTGATACATGGATAAATGTTCAAAAATTATGCTACGTGAAGGAAGCCAATCACAAAAGACCACATATTATATGATTCTGTTTATTCAAAAATGTCCAGAATAGGCAAATCCATAGAGAAGGAGATTGGTGGTTGCCAGGAGCTGGGGGAGAGAAGAAGGAGTACAGGGATTCTTTTTTTTTTTTTTTGTGCAGTACGCGGGTCTCTCACTGCTGTGGCCTCTCCTGCTGCAGAGCACTGGCTCACGGGCCCAGCTGCTCCGCCGCATGTGGGATCTTCCCAGACCGGGGCACAAACCTGTGTCCCCTGCATCAGCAGGTGGACCCTCAACCACTGCACCACCAGGGAAGCCCAGGGATTCTTTTTAGGGTGACGAAAATGTTCCGAAATTAGACAGTGGTGATGGTTACACAATTTTGTGAATATATTAAAAACCACTGAATTGTACACTTGGAAAAGTGAATTTTATGGTACATGAATTATATCTCATTAAAAACAATTTTTGATAACACAATCCTTATCAATCCTTTTGATAAGGAGAGAGAAGTGGATGGGGAGCTAGCCCACCTTTGTATATGTTAAAAATTCTTCATAATAAGAAGGAAAACAATCTACAAAAATAAGATGATATTAACCAATCAACTGAAAACCATCTCATATAGTTACATAAATATATAACCATTTTAAATTCCAAGAACAAAATGAAAGATTTATTCTGAACTAAATTTAAAATTATTAAATTATTTTAAAAGCCTTTTAGGACTTCCTGGTGGCTCAGTGGTTAAGAATCTGTCTGCCAATGCAGGGGCACGGGTTCGAGCCCTGGTCCAGGAAGATTCCACATGCTGCGGAGCAATTAAGCCCATGCGCCACAACTACTGAGCCTGCACTCTAGAGCCCGCAAGCCACAACTATTGAAGCCCGCGTGCCTAAAGGCCGTGCTCCACAACAAGAGAAGCCACCGCAATGAGAAGACTGCGCACCACAACGAAGAGTAGCCCCCGCTTGACGCAACTAGAGAAAGCCCTTGCGCAGCAATGAAGACCCAATGCAGCCAAAAGTAAATAAATAAATAAATTTATTTTTTTTAAAAAAAAGCCTTTTAAAAAGGTTACAGCTGATTTTTAACATGGAGTGTGGGTACACTGATGGGTATCAACATGCCTTGGAGAGGGGCCTTCAAAATAAGTGCATGCAGACAATATATACCCACTAACATGATATAATATGAAGTACACAATATCACCTATGGAGTAATTATGCCAAAAACATTAACTTGAATTAATGAAGATATAAGTGCTAATGTCCAGTTTATAGGAACTTTCAGGGGACAAAGGAACAAGTTAAATGGCATGTGAAATGATCTAACAAATCCAGAGGGACAGTCTCCATAATAGCTAGACTGATCTTGCCAATAAGTCAATGTCATAAAAAACAAAATGAAATAACACAAAAACAAAATGCGAGGGTGGTAACCCCTAATGACATAATAGATCTAAGCAATGATAATCAATGGCTGCTAGCACAGCAAAAAGAAACCAGCAGACATTACGTCGATGAAGTATTCTTACCAAAAAAAAAAAAAAAAAAAACCCAGAATCTGAATAAAGTCAAAGTTTTAGCTCTAACTACCAGTTCACAGGAAATAAAAGGACAGAGAATATGTTAAATGATATCTTAGGGATGTAATCTGGAAAATATATAATGTGGAAAACTCTACAGAACAAATAGCCTGTTTTCTTCACCATTACATTTCAAGGAGAAGGAGGAAAAGGAAACCCACAGATTAACAGAGTTTTAAGAGACATATCAACCAAACGTAGTATTTGAGCCTTGTTTGCATTTTGATTAGAATAAGCCAAATTTTTTTTTATTGGAGTATAGTTGCTTTATAATGTTGTGTTAGTTTCTGCTGTACAATGAAGTGAATCAGCTATATGTATACTATATCCCCTCCCTCTTGGACCTACCTCCCACCCCACACCCCCCATCCCACCTATCTAGGTCGAAGCAGAGCACCGAGCTGAGCTTCCTGTGCTTTATAGCATGCCAACTTTTTTTTTTTTTTTTTTTTTTTTTTCCGTTACGCGGGCCTCTCACTGTTGTGGCCTCTCCCGTTGTGGAGCACAGGCTCCGGACGCGCAGGCCCAGCGGCCATGGCTCACGGGCCCAGCCGCTCCGCGGCATGTGGGATCCTCCCGGACCGGGGCACGAACCTGTGTCCCCTGCATCGGCAGGTGGACTCTCAACCACTGCGCCACCGGGGAAGCCCTGGCCAATGAACTTTTGACATGTGTGTCAAGTACATTGAATGGGGAAATAATCTCTTCAACAAATGGTGCTGCAATAACTGGATTTCCAGAATAAAGCTAGACCCCTAACTCACACCATATATAAAAATTAATCCTCAGTGTATCAATGACCTACATATAAGTGCTAAAACCATAAAACTATTAGAAGAAAACAGAGGTGAATCTTCATTATCTTGGATTTGGCAATAGATTCTCAGATATGACACCAAAAGCATGAGCAACAAAAGAAAAGATAGATAAATAGGATTTCATCAAAATTTAAAAATTTTATGAATCAAAGGACATTATCAGAAAAGTGAAAAGACAACCTACAGAATAGAAGAACACATTTGCAAATCATACATTTGATAAGGGTTTAATATCAAGAATACATAAAGAACTCCTAAAACTCAGCAACAACAACAAAAAAAACCCAATTTAAAAATGGGCAAAGGATTTGAATAGACATTTCTCCAAAGGAGGTATACAAATGGCCAATAAGCACATGAAAAGACGTTCAACATCATTAGTCATTAGGGAAATGCAAATCAAACCCACCTGAGGGGCTTCCCTGGTGGCACAGTGGTTAAGAATCTGTCTGCCAATGCAGGGGACACGGGTTCGAGCCCTGGTCCGGGAAGATCCCACATGCCGCGGAGCTACGAAGCCCATGGACCACAACTACTAAGCCTGCGCTCTAGAACCCGCACACCACAACTACTGAAGCCCGCGCGCCTAGAGCCCGTGTTCTGCAACAAGAGAAGCCTCCTCAATGAGAAGCCCGCGCACAACAACGAAGATGAGTCCCCACTCGACGCAACTAGAGAAAGCCCACGGGCAGCAACAAAGACCCAACACAGCCAAAAATAAATAAATGAAAAAAAAAAAACCACCTGAGATACCACTCCACATTCCCTAGGATATCTAAAATCAGAAAGATAGACAATAATAAATATCAGTGAGGATGCAGAGAGTTTAGAACACTCATATATTGCTAATGGGATTGTAAAATGGTACAGCCACTTTGGAAAATAGTTTGAGAGTTAAACATAGAGTTACTGGGCTTCCCTGGTGGTCCAGTGGTTAAGACTCCACACCTCCAATGCAGGGGGCGTGGGTTCAACCCCTGGTCTGGGAACTATGATCCCACATGCCACGCAGCACGGTCAAAAAAACCCCAAAAAACAAAAAACAACATAGTTACTATATGACCCAGAAATTTTACTCCTTGATTTATATGTAAGAGAACTGAAAACATATGTCTGCACAAAAAACTTGTACACATTCATAGCAGCATTATTCACAATAGCCCAAAAGTGTAAACAACCCAAATGTCCATCAACAGATGAAAAGATAAACAAAATATGATATAACCATACAATGTGATATTATTCAGTCATAAAAAAGAATGAAGTACAAATACATGCTACAACATAGATGAACCTTGAAAACATCATGCTCAGTGAAAGGAGCCAGACACAAAAAGCCACATATTGTATGACCCCATTTATATGAAATGTTCAGAACAGGCAAATCCATAGTGATTAAAAGATTAGTGGTTGCCAAGGGCTGGGGGGAGGGAGGAATGGAGAGTGACTGCTAATGGGCACAGACAGGGTTTCTTTTTGAAGTGATGAAATGTCCTGGAATCGGATAGTGATAATGGTCGCACAAACCTGTGAATATCCTAAAAGTCACTGACAGGTACACTTTATTAAAGGGTGAATTTTATGTTATTTTAGTTATATATCAATAAAAAGTAGCCCATAAGAATTCAAAATGTTTGATAAATGTGTGCCCAATTAAAAGCCTATTAAGTATCATGTTTTATAGAAACTAAATTTTCACTACAAATATAAATTTTGCTGTTTGATAATTTTTCTACTTCATGAAGGAATTATACTAGCAAACATCGCATGTTTGACTTAAAAGGAGAGGTCCTACATAGCATAAAAAGCTTATCCACATACATTTTTTGTATATTCTCACCTGAAAAAAAACACAATAAAGACAGTCTGACAACTGGAGCTATCAGCAGAGCTGTCTGCTTCACAGGGACAAACAAAATGGATAAGGTGACCCTGAGAGGGCGATTAACATGATGAAAGTTTTGGGGGAGGGCACATGGGACCAAGACCATGGAAAGGAGGGGAAGGAAGCAGGATTGGGCAGGTGGAGAGGCTGGACTGTGATGCAGTCTCAAGGAAGGCCCCAGGAGACCCTACTGGAAACTCTAAAGCTAATGGCCCTTTAGCATTGTCCAGAGTTAGGGCAAGGGGCTAGGCCTTTTATACCTCTGTCTTGATCAATCACTGGATGAAGGATATCCTTGAGAAAGGGGGGTGGCGACCTCAGGCAAAATGGCCCTCTCCAGTCAATAACTCCTAAGGGAACTGACAGCCAAGGGTTTCCTGTTGATGGTACTCCCAGTGGCTGGAGGAAATAGTTCCTCATTCCTGAAGGGGGATCTGGGTGGTGCATCACTGCCTCCACCACCTATACTAAAATGCTTGGGAAGAAAACTAGGACTTACCAAGAACCTACTGATATGTGCCAACCACTTTCATAGACGTTATCCCATTTAATCTCATAACCACAGGTCCCTTGAACACAAGGTCACAAGGTGAGTGATGGAAGTGGGAGGCGGGGCCGTCTCTGATTCTAAAACTCTTTCTTCCACATCACATTTTCCAAGTGACTCTTTGACAATTGTAAGTTTCAAAAGTATTTATTGACTCATGACTTAAAATTGGCATTTTCTGAGCATCTATTATGTCCAGGCACTGGGAAATTATAGAAAAAAGACAAAATGTCTGCCATACACAAACATGCACACAAATATACATATATATGTATGTGTGGAAATACACATGTAAATATGTAAACATATATGTGTGTATATATATACATACATGTATATGTATATATGTGTGTATATATACATATATATATGTATATATACACACACATACTTGTTCAGGCCAAAATCTTGGAGTCCTCCTTGAAATCTATTTCCTCACATGCTATGTATAACCCATCACCACGTCCTGTTGTTTCTAGCTCCAAAATGTACCTTGAATCTGCCCACTTTCAGCTACCTTTGCCCATCATCATCTTTTGCTGGGGTTTCTTTAGCAACCCCCTAATGGTCATTCTGTATCCTCTCTTGGCTCCAATCCATTCATCACCTAGTCTTCAGAGTGATTTTTCCCAAAACGCACAACTGTGCATGCTACTGTGTTGCTTAAAGTCTTTCAATGGCTACATTTGGCTTTTAGGATAAAGTCTAAATCCTTTAGAAGGTTAACATACATTTATTTAACAATTATTAATTGAGTACTCTGGTCCAGGCACTGTTGTAAACAATGGGAATACAGCAATGAACAACAACAACAAAAACCCACAATAACTCCTACTCTTGTGAAAATTATAAAGATTATACTCTAGTGGGGATGGGGAGAGACAGAAGTAAACATAATAAGAAAATTACATATGCTATAAGAAGATAAGCACTATAGAGAAGAACAGAGCAGGGTAAGTGGAAGAGGAATTCCAGGTGTCTGTTTGGGGAGGGGAGGAGTTGCAAGTGTCTATAGAGTGATGTGGGTAGGTCTCACTGAGAAGGTGACATTTGAATAAAGAAGTCACAAAGAATTGAAGGAGGTAAGGGAGAAAGTCACGTGGGTGTCTGGAAGAGCCTTCCAGGCAGAGGGAACAGGGAGTGCAAATGTCTCAAGGCAGGACTACATCTGTTAAATTCAAGGCCTAGTAAGGAGGCCAGTGTAGCTGAAGCAGAGGGAATGAGGGGGAGAATGGAAGATATTGGAATCAGTGAGAATAAGTAATTTTTTTCAAGGAGTTTTGCTGTAAAGAAGAGCAGAACAATGGAGTGGTATCTGGACGAGGAACTGCAATCAGAGGTTTTTGTTTTGTGTCATTTTGAAGACGGGAGAAATAATATCTTAATGCTGACGTGAATGTTCAGTAGAGGGGAGAATCACTGGGCAATGTCCTTGAGTAGGCAAGAGGGGACTAGGCCGAGTGTACAAGGTTGGCCTTATGTAGGAGCACAGACTACAGCAAGTTTTCTCAATCTCTACACGTTTGACATTTTTGGGTGAGCTAATTCTTTGTTGTGAGGGGCTGTCCTGTGCACTGTAAGATGTTTAGCAGCAACACCAGCCTCTACCATCACCCCATCTGTAATAACCAAAAATGTCTCTAGAAATTGCCAAATGTCCCCTGGGAGGCAAAACTGCACCCATTTGAGAGCCACTGATCTATAGTAACAGGAGGAAAGGTAAAGTACTATCAGAGGATAAGACAACCACTCAATATATGAAATGAAAAGACAAAGCTGCATTTATTGCTTACTATAGGCAGTGAGAGTCATACTTGTCAGGCACATGTTTAGAGAAGACCAAACTGCTAATTTTATATTCGATTTAGAGAAAGTGGGGTGTTCAGGGATTGGTGACCTTTCAGAGGTCTAAGTGTGTTGACATTCTCTGCAGAAGTGATAACTTGCATGAGGATATTGTTGATTGGTTGGCACTTGGAGGTGTGTGTACTGAAGTGAGTCTGTGATTGGCTGATTTTCAGAATCAATGGGTTGTCTCTGGGCTTGCAAAAGTATGTTCACTGGGGTGAGTTATCAATAGACTGAACTTAAAACTGGCTCTGATTTCTGGCTACTACCATGGGAATGCGGGAACTTAAAAAATTCTCAGTATTCCACATGCTAGTGGGTAGATGCGGTGGTGTTAATTTGTGGAAGTTTTCTTCTGATTGCTTAAATTTTTTAAGTGAAATAGGAAACAAGGACATCAGCAGACAGGGAGGATGGATTCGAAGAGACACTGAAGATTTGAGGAGAGAAATATGAAAGTCATCTATGAAAGTAGGAGAGGAGGTACACTAGGGAAATGTAGTATGATTACTGGGCAGAATTAAGGGCCCACTTGAGGTCGACAGTACAAAGAGAGACAAGTCAGAATGCCATGCATTTTTTCTTTAACCGTATTCAGCTGACAGGGTGCAGGAGCAGAGTGGTGGAACGCTGAACTCTACTGTGATTGAGGTTTTGCCAAACGAGTACTACAAAGCAAGAAAGGTCCAAAGAAACTGAGAGTACATTCTAGAGGATGTATTATTTTCAGTTATATATTTTGCTTTTTTATGACATTGTCAAAAATACTCAGTAATAGAAAGAATAATATAATGAACCCCCATGAGTCTATCACTCAAATCCAACAATTAAAAACATTTTTCATCATGGGATTTCCCCTGTGGTCCAATGGTTAAGACTCCACGTTCCCAATGCAGGGGGCACAGGTTGGATCCCCGTTCAGGGAACTAGATCCTGCATGCATGCCGCAAGTAAAGATCCCAAGTGCTGCAACTAAGACCTGGAGCAGCCAAATAAGTAAATAAATAAACATTAAAATAATTTTTTTTCATCTATTCTCCTCACATTTTCTTTTCCTCCAGAACTTTAAAGCAAATCCCAGACATCATACTAGTTCACCCACAAACACCTCAAGACGTATCTCTTATAAGTAAGGATTTTTTTTGGCCACGACACGAGGCTTGTGGGATCTTAGTTACACAACCAGGGATGGAACCTGGGTCCTCAGCAGTAACAGTACCGAGTTCTAATCCCTAAACCACCAGGGAATTCCCAGTAAGGACTTTTAAAAACCATAATCACAGTGCCATTATCACATATAACAAAACTAAATAAGTCTTTAATATTAACTAATTCTCTGTCCATATGCAAATTTTGCAAAGGAATGATGATAATGATTGGCATGGAACTGAAGCTGGCTAAGGAGAGAATAAGGTGGTGTTGTTCGGAACAATGGAAAGGCTGAGATCAATAGGCTGAAAGTCCTGGTGGGCGGGAACAACTACTGAAGTTAGGAGCCCACAGAGAGTGAGCTGGCGGGGGGTGGGGGGGTTGGGGGGTGGCCCCACTTTTACCTTTGCCCATTGCTCAGTCACATCAGTCTCTTTTTTCTGTTTATTATATGAGGCAAACTCCTTCCAGTTTGGGATGCTGTTAGAGTCTGTGTAGATCTCTTTCCCACAATCTCATCTATTTTAACTCCAGCACAGATGCTCTCAGGAGAATCTGTAGACTGAATTAGGTCCTCCTTTACCCTAACCCTAACCCTTGGGATTTCTTTGGAGCACTTGTAATTTCAAAAGTTCAGGAAAACGTATTTTTTTAATGTCTAACTCCACTAAAAATTACGTCTCCTTTATTCACTGCTGTCATTGCCAGCGCCGAGGACAGCGTCAGTAGGACACCCTCAATAAATAATTTTTGGACAAAGCAGGGAAGAAGTGTTCGATAACGGCAAACGCCAGACTTCTAAACCCACCCGTAACACGGTTTCTAAGGATTCTAAATTATTTACTCTCAAGTGACTGTCGCCATTCCCTCACATGTAAAAAGATAAACTTAGGAGAGTCTTATCAGTTAATTACCTTAAGACTAAATTGGGCCCCTCAACCCTGCTGAACTCGGAAAGACAGCGCTCTAAAAACCTCTTATCAAGCCAGGTATGCTCGTACATAAAGGAAACGACTAATCTTGGTGTTTAACCAGAGCCCTCCCGCGAGGGTCTACCTCGGTTTTGTTTGGGCCACGCCGCAGGGCATGCGGGATCTAAGCTCCCCGACCAGGGGATGGAACCCACACCCCCTGCAATGCAAGCGCGTAGTCTTCACTGGACCGCCAGGGAAGTCCCTACCTCGTTCTAAAATGGCCAGGAAGGGCTGGGCCCGGCGGTGACACCCGGCAGGTTGCTTGGGCCAACGCGTGGGAAGCCAAGAGAGGATCCTAACCGCTCAGAACGGAAGTTCCTGAGCCTTCACACGCGCGGGGAAGCAACTCGGAAACGGACCAAGATGGCGGCGCCCACTGAGGAGCCAACGTTTGCCGCGGGGGTCGAAAAGAATTGTAGTGCGGTTGTTCGCTCCCCAGAAGAGACTCCCCAGAAAGTCCGGCAGCTGATAGATGAGGGGATTGCCCCGGAAGAGGGAGGCGCCGAAGCGTGAGTCCGCGAGTCCACCCTGGGTCTGGCGACGGCGGATTGGAGAGGGTTTGGGGGACTCAGGCCAGGGTAGGATACCCTGGGTCTGTAACTCGGGCGATGGGAATGGCTGCGGCTTGGGATCTTGAAGAGACTGGGGTTCCTTCGCTCAGTCGGCTTTAATCTTCTCCTCGGGAGGTACTGGGCGCAATTTTGCCTTAAGACAAGTTTTGGGAGGAAGGAAAAAGACAGGACCGCGAACTGAATATGCGCACCTGATTTCTCTGAGACTTCTTAACCTTTTTAAGTCCTAGACACCTTTGGCAGCCTGGTAAAGTTTATGAACACCTTCTGAGAATTATATTTTTAAATGCATAAAGTAAATTACATAGGATTATAAAGGATACCAATTACGTTGGAATGCAGTTATCAAGAAGTAAAAGAAAAAAAGTGATGCAGTAAAACGCTTCATTATTTAAGAGTTAAATAATATCTAGTAATAGGTCTGTTATCTACCATAATTTTGAAGTAGCGAGAGCATAAACGGTATTTCAAAACATGTGCAACAACCATAATGTGGTGACAAAATACCTGTGATTTCCATTGATGACAAATTTACAGGTACTGCTGATGCTACTGTGGTTTTTTAAATTATCTTCATTCATAATGGAGGGAAATGCTACATTTCAGTTAGAGGATACCAAAATAAATGTCATTTTTTTCTATCCAAGTTTATGGAAGCTCTGAATTTTTTCCAAGATCCACACCTCCCTGAGGCTGTCACTCTCAGAAGGATTCTTAGAATAAATTACTTTATTTTGAGTTATAATAGTTGGTGTAATCTTACTTTTATTAAAATTACTTTTGTCTTCAGTAGTTCCTCCCTCTACACTTCCCAGGTGCTGTTGAAATGCCTTTCACTGAATATAAAAGAATTGTTTTGCTGGGTTTTTTCTCCTTGAATTTTTTCATGAAATAGCTAAAATTCTTTACTTTGATTTAAATTTTCAAATTAGTTCCTTTGGGGAAGAAGTGCATAGCAAGGATCAATCCAGGTAGAAATATCAAAATTGTCATTTTCTGCTGTTAAAATAGTTAAATTTCTAAGATGGTTCAAATTGGATAATGCACAGAAGCCTTGAGTCTTATTTTGTGTTTACAAAAATTATGCAAAATACTGTTGGAGAGCAATGAGTGCGGTAGCATAGTTTGCCAGTATAGGATTAGTGGAGTATGGTCAAGGTAGAAATTGCTTGAAACTTAGTTATGGCCAAACTGTAGAGATTTGAATGCCAGTCTGAAGAATTTGGATTCTGCTTAGTAAGTATTGTGAAACTATTGACAGTGTTAAACAGAAAAATTACCTGACTGAAATGATATTTAGAAAGGTTAAAATCCAGAGTGGCGTGATTGATGATACAATGTGCAGAGAAGCTAGATAAAAAACGTTTAGGCAAAGTGATGCCTTGAAAGGATTACCAATAGTTCTGCCACTTTATTTTAGGAAGGACACATCTGCCACACTCCAGTCAGTTAATGGATCACCCCGAGCAGAAGAACCTCCATTGGAATCTAGAAGCAAAGAAGCCTTCTTTAGCAGAGTGGAAACCTTTTCTATATCCTTTTTGGTTCGAGTGAGTTGCACTTTCTGCCTGCTTCTGGAATTATTCTTCTAGGAGTAACACCACTTTCTCTGATGTTTTTAATTTTTAGAATTAAACTTGGTAAGAAATTTGGCTGGAGCTCCGTGGGCTCTTCACAGGGATAGTTCACAACATGGCAGCGGGCTTCAGTCAGAGTGAGCAAACAAGAGAGAGCAAGATAGAAGCTAGGTCTCAACTGACATCACATCACTTTTGCCATTTTCTATTTGCTAGAGTGTTTTTAATTTAAAGCAATTACAGACTTATAGAAAGATTGCACAGGTTACAAAGAACTTCCTTGTGAGTACTTGAAAGTAAGTTGCCAAAGTGACACCTCATTACCCCCAAATATTTCCCACAAACAAGGACTTTCTCTTACATAACCACAATGAAACCATCAAAATTGGGAAATTCACATAATAAATTACTGCCATATAACCCTTACATCATAATCATTCCCTCAATTGTAGTAAAAATGTTCTTTATAGCAAAAGGATCCAGTTGAGAATCCTCAGTTTTTCCTTGAATTTCATGACCTTGATACTTTTGAAGATTATAGGCCGTTATTTTATAGAGTGTATCTCAACTTGCATTTGTCTGATGTTTCATTATGATTAGATTCAGGTTATGTAGGAATATCACAGAAGTAACGCTGTGTTCTCATTGCATCCTGTCAGGTGGCACATGATTTTGATCTGTCCCTTTACCCTCGATCATCATTTTGATCAATTGATTAAGGGAGTGTCTGTCGGTGTTTTCCATTGTAAAGTAGCTTTTTCCTCCTTTGTAATTAAACTTTTGTGGGGATGTGCTTTGAAACCATGTAAATATCGCATTCCTCATCAAACTTTATGTAACTTATTGTAGCAGCATGGGCTCATGATTTCCTTTTTTATTCAATGGGTCATAATCCATTACTATTATATATTTTGAGATTCCAGTTGCCCCTGATTTGGTGAGTGGGAGCCCCATGTAGATGCTCTTTACACCCCACTTGGCTACAGCACCTCAAGGTAGGCCCCCCTCTGTATGGACTCCCTCTTTACCCGACTTGGCTTTTTTTTTTTTTTGGCTTTTGACACCATGCGATGAGCTGTCTCCCCACCTCCTGGCTTAATCCTCTGCCTTGCTCACCACCTGGTGGCTTTAGGACTGAATTGTTCAGGAAGGGGAAAGTATTTTAACCATGCTTCTACTCCTGTTCCTTGGATTCATTCCTGATATTGACAAAGCATTTAAAATCATTTTCTTTTGTTGTTTTTTTGTTCCCATTGGATATAAATTGATTGCCACTTTGATATGATAATTATTTATTTAACTTAAGCTAGTTAAGTGATTCTATTACTTTTATTCTACATAATCCAAACTCCTTTAACATTTATATTTAGATTTTGTTTCTAGCCTTCAGTCCTCCTTTTGCTGCTATTAGAATGTTTTCAAGTTCCTATATCCCTTGTAAAAATATAGAACTTTCCTGCATCTTTTATGTTTTATCCTTTTTTTTTTTTCTGTGCTCTGTAAAACAAGAGCTCTATAGGTAAAATAGAAAAAGCTGAGTGTTGAATATTAAAGATCAATAAATATTTTAGGACATATTTCCCATGCACATACTTACAGATGCTCTTGATGCTCTCAGCTTACTTAAAACACACATACCACACACACGTTAGTATATAACAATCAAATTTGGAGTAGGGAGGAATAATGAATATTATTAATTTTACTGACTTTATTCTTCAGAAGGCAAAAGTGGATGTGATACAACAGGAGAGCAGAGATGAGTGATAAAATATTTTAGCTTGTTTGACCTTCACCATCCCTTACTGCTTAGGCAAATCCCAGTGCTTTCACTAGTGTTTTCAAATCCCTAGTATTTCATATTAAGCAAAAGCGAATGGCTTTTCTACTGTACCCCACAACCAATAATAAAATAAACATTTAAAACATATAGATACATAGGGCTTCCTGTTGCTTTTCCTCTTAATGTGTTTATTCCTATATACATTGAGTTAAAGTTTTCATTTCTGACTTGTTCATTTTAATGTACATGCATGCTGTCTTTCTTAATGTGAATACTCTTTGAAATGGGCAGGTAAGCCCCCTGAGCTGTCTCCACTGGTCTGTGCAAAATATGGCTGGGTCACAGTTGAATGTGATATGCTGAAGTGCTCCAGCTGTCAAGCTTTTCTCTGTGCCACTTTACAACCAGCTTTTGATTTTGACAGATGTAAGTATAAAGTACAAATTACATTTTTCTCCATATTCAAAAGATATCTATACTAGGTGTTTTTTGTTTGTTTTTTTTTGTGGTACGTGGGCCTCTCACTGTTATGGCCTCTCCCGTTGCGGAGCACAGGCTCCGGACGCACAGGCTCAGCGGCCATGGCTCACGGGCCCAGCTGCTTCGCGGCATGTGGGACCTTCCCGGACTGGGGCACGAACCCGTGTCCCCTGCATCGGCAGGGAGACTCTCAGCCACTGCGCCACCAGGGAAGCCCTATACTAGTTTTTCTGAAACGACCAGTCACTTGTGTTTGACCAAAGAATGTGTACTTCTGTATATAACAAGGTGAATTTGTGATTGTCTTCACCCTAATTACTAGCTTTAGTCATTACTTTTTTTTTTTTTAAAGCTCAGCTACTTTAGAGTGAACCTGACTTTGTGTATTCTGGGAAACTAACAGCAGTATGTTTATTTTATAGTTCCAAAATTTATACTTAGGCTAAGAGACACAGGACTTTTATGAAGGCTCACATTTTGGAATGCCTGCCTTATAAGATACATGATATCTCCTTTGTTATTGCTTTCAGAATCTTGATTTAGAACTTGTTTTGTGAAAAATATTAAGATGTTTCAGTTGCTAATATTTCATGTCTTTAAAATTTTTCTGAGTTATTTTAATTCTTAGTTGTATCTATACTCTTAAAGGCTTTTGGTCATTGGATTTTGAATCCATACAAGACATTGTTTTTAAGGCATTGTTATCTATTCGGGTTTCAGATAAGGAACGATGTGCTGAGCTGAAGAAAGCCTTGTGTACTGCCCATGAGAAGTTCTGTTTCTGGCCAGACAGCCCCTCTCCAGGTACTTATTTACAAAATTTCCCATTTACCATCTCTTCTTGGTCAATGCGGGGTTCTCTTGTTTTGTTTTTTTGCTTGTTTGTTTATTTGTTTTTAATTGGGGTATAGTTGCTTTACAGTGTTGTGTTAGTTTCTGCTGTACAGCGAAGTGAATCAGCTATATGTATACATATATCCCCTCTTTTGGATTTCCTTCCCATTTAGGTAACCACAGAGCATTGGGTAGAGTTCCCTGTGCTATACAGCAGGTTCTCATTGGTTATCTATTTTATACATATTAGTGTATATATGTCAATCCCAATCTCCCAGTTCATCACTACCCCTGATCATTGCGTTTCTCATATTGTCTATTTCTTTGAGAAAATCTAGCCTTTGAAGTTTCTTTTTCCTCCTGTCTATTTGCGCTTTACAAGAGAACTAATATTCATTCACTTATTGTGTTATTTATTAAGTGCATTTGACATGCCAAAGGTTTAATCGTACATACATTATCCCGTTTAATCCTCTCAGGGGCCCTGGGAGGTAGATATCAACCTGATCTTTAGGTGAGGAAACTGAGAATCAGAAATCTTTTTTTTTTTTTACTATTTTATTTATTTATTTATTTGTTTGTTTGTTTGCTTATTGCTGCATTGGGTCTTAGTTGCTGCGCGCGGACTTTCTCTAGTTGTGGCAAGCAGGGGCTACTCTGCGTTGTGGTACACAGTCTTCTTATTGCGGTGGCTTCTCTTGTTGTGGAGCACGGGTTCTAGGCGCACAGGCTCAGTAGTTGTGGCTCACAGGTTCTAGAGCACAGGCTCAGTAGCTGTGGCGCACGGGCTTAGTTGCTCTGCGGCACGTGGGATCTTCCCGGACCAGGGCTCAAACCCGTGTCCCCTGCATTGACTGGCGGATTCTTAACCACTGTGCCACCACGGAAGTCCCAAGAATCAGAAGTCTTAAAACCAGCTAGTGAGGAGCCATGACCATGGTTTTATCTGATCTCAGACTCTCTGCTTTTCCCACCAGAGCAAACAGCCCCATGTTCTACCCAGGCTTCCTGGTACACTAATGGCACTAACGGTGGCAGTTAAATATGGTTCAGTTGCTAAAGAAGACTCACAGGACCCCACATTAGAGTGATCACAAATCTACAGTTTTTTACAGTAAAACAGCACAATATATCAGTAGCACTGAAGTAAGGATATCATCACAGCCAAAGACTGCCCCATGGTAAGGGGTCTGGAGAGGCCAGGTGCAGGCTCCTCTTGTCCTTCTCGTGTAAGGGCTGTGGCAGTACGCACTCTCTCTCGAATCAGAAACCACTGATGTGTGCACAAAATGCTTCAGAACACGGGAACCCAAGACGTAGTCTCAAGTGGGATTTGCTTTTATTTTGCTGGTCGTGTTGGCATATTCCTGCTGAGTAACCAGCTTCAACAGCCGAGCCCGCCAGGGGGCTCACCAAGACCAGGGACAAAACTCTTTGGACCCATGTTTACAATGCAGCACTATTAATTCATATATTTCATGCCTGACAGGAAATCAGCTCCATGTAGGTATGTTTTTTATTTCAGTAGGACAGCTCAGGCTAATTCCAGGGTCACTGATGCCCAGGAATATTCCATGAGTGACCACTAAGAGGAAAAATTAGTTGGAAAGTGACCGTAGAGTGCCATCTACTGATATATGAAGAGGTGATAGAAAAGGAATTATTAAGAAATAAAATTTTTAAAGTGAAAATGACTGTATAACAAGGATTTCCTGCTGTTGGCCTAGCTGTTTCACGGTGTAGTATAACAAAACTCAGTCCTATGCGTATTTGAATCTTCTCTGTCCGGTGCACCCAGGGCAGAGATAGATTCTCTATCTGCTAAGGCCTATGTTGGTGGTTGCGAACTCTTGCTACCATGCACTCTACTTTCTTTTTTTTTTTGCATTTTAATTTTTTTGTACAATTTTTAAAGGTTACTTTCCATTTATAGTTATTACAAAATATTGGCTGTATTTCCCATGTTGTACAATACACTCTACTTTCTTGGTCCCATTTGTGACTTCAGCTACTACCTACTTGAAGACTTCTGACTTCTATTCAGATCTCTCTTTTGAACTTGACTCATATTTTCAACTACCTTCTAAACATTTCCACTTAAAATCTTACAGGTACCTAGAACTCAAAATATACAAAACTGGTTTCTTCATCTTATGCTTAAAACTTTATTCACTTCTTATGTTGTCTCCATCTTGGTAGATGTTACTTACCTCCCCTTCCAGTTATGCTACCCAAAAACCTGAAAGTCACCTTAGATGCCCCTCCTTATCATCACCAGCTGGTCCTATCCATTCTACCTCCTAAATAGATCTCAAATATGACCTTCCAATTATATCATCCCTTGATTTGTTTTTTTTTTTGCGGTGCGCGGGCCTCTCACTGCTGTGGCCTCTGCCGTTGCGGAGCACAGGCTCTGGACGCGCAGGCTCAGCGGCCATGGCTCACAGGCCTAGCCGCTCCGCGGCATGTGGGATCTTCCCGGACCAGGGCACGAACCCGTGTCCCCTGCATCGGCAGGTGGACTCTCAACCACTGCGCCACCAGGGAAGCCCCCTTGATTTGTTTTTTTGACATTCAAGAGACTTTTGTGTGGAGAAAAGAACACCTCAACTATTTATACTTTAATGCTTGCATTTATTAAGCATATCTAATAAAATTGTGAAGGTAATTTTTTTCTAACATTTACCAATAATTACAAACTAAATTAAATCACTGTAAACATTTTAAATTACAATTACTAATTTATTAGGACTGATTATTTTGAGCATATCGTATACTTTAAAGTAGACAAAATATACACATACATTAATTGTAAAACACATATTTAAACTTATGTGAAGACATTTTCATGATGGGATTAATTTCTTCTCTGTTCACTCTTTTCCCTTTATAGGTTTTTAGTGGTACTTTCTTAGGGTTGTAACAATCAGACCAAATCCTGAATTAGAAGATGATAGATAGGTGTTGGGACCTGGTTTCTTCTCCCAAGTTTTGTTAAACCAAAGCCACTGGTCATCAGGACGTGTTTCCGTTTTATTATTAAACCTCACTTTTTTAAAGTCCACACCTTTCTCATTGATTTCAGTTTTTTATTACCTGACTTTTCTAGTAAAATGATGCATCTTTTAAAATTAATGACTTTTTTGACCTATTTGGTTGCTTGCAACAACTTTAAATTTTTTTAATTTATTTTTGTCTGCGTTTGGTCTTCATTGCTGTGCGCAAGCGTTCTCTAGTTGCGGCGAGCAGGGGCTACTCTTTGTTGTGGTGCGCGGGCTTCTCATCACGGTGTCTTGTCTTGTTGCAGAGCACGGGCTCTAGGCACGCGGGCTTCAGTAGTTGTGGCACGAGGGCTCAGTAGTTGTGGCTCACGGGCTCTAAAGCGCAGGCTCAGTAGTTGTGGCACACGGGCTTAGTTGCTCTGCGGCATGTGGGATCTTCCCAGACCAGGGATCATCGAACCTGTGTCCCCTGCATTGGGAGGCGGATTCTTAACCACTGCACCACCAGGGAAGTCCCAACTTTAAATAATTTGATAAACTCTTAAGGAATATTTTGTTACCCTTGAATATAGAAAGTGTCTCTTTGTTTTATTTTTAACTTTTTGAGTAATTTCTAAAATTGTGGAGTGTTTCAAGTATAGAAAAAATTGTAGATAATAATAATATAAGAAACATCTCTGTATCTACCACCCAACCCCACCTAATACTAACGTTTTGCTATCCTTGCAAAACCACCCCACCCTGCTTTCTTTCTGTTAATCAGGAAGAATTACAGATACAGCTGTGTAGTCTTCCCCAATCTCATTCCCTGCCTCCCTGTCCTGTAATAACTACTATCCTGAATTTGGTGTCCATGATTTGCTTACATGGTTTCTATGTCTACAACATTTACATGTATCTAGAAGCAATATATATGGCACTATTTATTTGTTTTAAAATTTTCTATGAATGTTATCATTCTATATATATTCTGCAACCTACTTTTGTAGGGGGAGTCAACTTTTTTTAAATTAATCCATGTTGTCACATGTAGCATGTTTGAAGCTTTATAATAAGTAGGGCCATCTAAAATTTTAGTCTTCTAGGAGATGAGGGATAGTGTTTATCTAGTTAACTTTCCATTTGGGAAAACTAGCTTATTCATTTTGTACCATCTTTGTACATGATTGTTGTGTGTGACTGTAACTCAAACACCCTTTTCACCAAGTTATGTGTCATCACAAGTGCTAATCAATCCTTCCTGTACTTGGTACACTTCCTACCTACTCTGATTCTATTTAGCATATTCGCTCTTCCCTTCTCTGCTTACACAGATTTTGAGCTTTTAGATGTATAGATTACTGTTTTTCATAAAATTTGGGAAGTTTTCAGTTAGTATGTCTTCAAATACTCTTTCTGCCCCTTTCCCTGTCCTTCTTCTGTGTCTCCCATTATGCAGATGTTGGTGTGCTTGATAGTGTTCCTTCATTCAAAATTGATGCTCCTTCTCTCCATCCTTATGCCACTCATATCTTAGAGGGATTGCTACTTTAAATCACCTTAATGTCTGCTAAGCTTATTTCTTTGCATCCAGACTGACCCCTTAGTCTCTGCTCTAAACTAATACATACTGTCTATAATATCACTTTCACTTCTTCCTTTTAAAAAATCTTCCAGTAGTTTCTCATCACATACATTAATAAAATCATGGTCTGGCTGCTGTCTATACTTTAACCTTCTCTCCGACTAGTCTCCCCACAGGAATACTGTGTTCCAACCCTGTGAGACTATTTAGAATTCCCCACATGTGCTATCCTCTAGGGCTTTACTTTTACACACTGTTGTTGGTCTTTCCAATTCAGCTTAGACCTGACTTCTTCTGAGAAACCTTTCCTGAGACTCTGCTTTTTAAACATAATCACAGGGACTTTCCTGGTGGTCCAGTGATTAAGACTCCATGCTCCCAATGCAGGGGCACGGGTTTGATCCCTGGTCTGGGAACTAAGATCCCGCGTGCTGAACAGTGTGGCCAAAAAATAAACATAATCACAAAAGTACTATCACAACTCTATCCAAAAAAATCAGTAATTTCTTTTTCTTTTATTGTTTATTTTTCCAGCTTTATTGAAGTATAATTGACAAAATTGTAAGATATTTAAAGTATGCAGGGGGCTTCCCTGGTGGCACAGCAGTTAAGAATCTGCCTGCCAATGCAGGGGACACGGGTTCGAGCCCTGGTCGGGAAAGATCCCACATGCCGCGGAGCAACTAAGCCCGTGCGCCACAACTACTGAAGCCCGTGTGCCTAGAGCCTGTGCTCTGCAACAACAGAAGCCACTGCAATGAGAAGCTCGCACGGCACAACGAAGAGTAGCCCCCGCTCGCCGCAACTAAAGAAAGCCCATGCGCAGCAGCAAAGACCCAATGCAGCCAAAAATAAATAAATAAATAAATTTATTTTTTTAAAAAGTATGCAATGTGGTGATCTGATATACATAAACACTGTGAAAGGATTTCCCTGCCCGCATCAAGTAAATTAATTCTTTTTTGAAAATTGCATTATGGGGTTTCTAGGAACCAAAGTGTAGTATTAGAGTGAGATGATAAGGATTTTAAATATTAGGGCATTTGATTCTGGGACCCAAGAAATTGTAATCATTTTAAGACCCAAAGTACTAGAAGTTTAGCTCTATCAAATGATATTAAAAACCATACTGTAATCATTTTGTTGTTGAGAAATAAAAATCAGTACTCTGATAACTGATCTTTTAGCATCAGAAACTTAATATTATTTAATAATAGCAAATATCTATTGGGTGCTTCCGTGGTGGCACAGTGGTTGAGAGTCTGCCTGCCAATGCAGGGGACACGGGTTTGAGCCCTGGTCTGGGAGGATCCCACATGCCACAGAGCAACTAGGCCTGTGAGCCACAACTACTGAGCCTGCGCATCTGGAGCTTGTGCTCCACAACAAGAGAGGCCACAACAGTGAGAGGCCCCACGCACCGCAATGAAGAGTGGCCCCCGTTCGCCGCAACTAGAGAAAGCCCTCGCACAGAAACGAAGACCCAACACAGCCAAAAATAATGAATAAATTTAAATATATATATATCTATTGGTAGGAGTAATGAGAAATCTGTAAATTATGTGAGATATTGTCTCTGCGCTTAAGGAAAATAAAACATTACTGAGATTAAACCTAAAAACAATACCTAAAACAATCCTAAAAAACAAGTGATAAATAATGATAATAATGATGAAGTAACTGTGATACATAGCACTTACTGTACACTGGGAACTATTTTTAGCACTTCAGTTACATTATTTTAATTGATTATCACAAGTCTAGGTGTTATTGTTAATTTCTTAATATCATCGAATATCATCAATTTACATTTCCCCTGTTGTTCTATACATGCTTTTTATTTTTTATAATTTGTACCAATATAATCTCCCAGTTTACTTTTTCCACAGATCGATTTGGGATGTTGCCATTGGATGAACCTGCGGTTCTTGTTAGTGAATTCCTAGATCGTTTTCAAAGCCTTTGTCACTTGGACTTCCAGCTTCCTTCCCTGAGGCCAGAGGACTTAAAAACTATGGTGAGTTTTTCTTGGCTAGCATACAGTGGCCTTCAGTTGTCGCCAGCATGAATCATTTGTTTTAATGACAAGAGGCTACAGATAGCTAAGAAGAGAACTACTTGTTTGTCTCTTAACTGACCTTTTTCAATCTCTACCATAAAGAGGATTTGAGGGTTTAAATAAGTGAGTTCCATTTAAACTTTTAGATATGATTCTTTAAGTGGCGTAAATTCAATTTTATCTCAATTTGTTACTTAAACATTTAACAGAAGATACTGAAATGTGGCTTCATATGGTTTATCGCATACTATTTTCCAAAAGAAAGTGCTGGAGAAGTTATAAACTCCCTTTTCCCTTGTAAATAGAAATTTTGAAATGCTCTGTCCTATCTGCACTTTGAAACTGAATATTTACTGTCCCATTTCATCACCCTGTGGGTATTCTGTCAAGACAAACTTTACTGTAGGAAATAGAAGCTATTATTTTGCTTCTTCAAGTTGAGAAGCTATTATGGATTTTAGCACCAAACTGTTAGCCTCTGATGCCTATTATAAAAGTCCTCCTGTCTCTAGTCAATGAAAGTTTTTTCACCCTGTCATAATGCTTTCTTATTCTTAGAACAAAAGTAAAGACTGTGGCAAGGTCTTTTGTGGTGTCAAAAGTAAATTCAGGGCTTCCCTGGTGGCGCAGTGGTTGAGAGTCCGCCTGCCGATGCAGGGGACACGGGTTTGTGCCCCGGTCTGGGAAGATCCCACATGCCGCGGAGCGGCTGGGCCCGTGAGCCATGGCCGCTGAGCCTGCGTGTCCGGAGCCTGTGCTCCGCAGCGGGAGAGGCCACAACAGTGAGAGGCCCGCGTACCGAAAAAAAAAAAAAAAAAAAAAAAAAAAAAAAAAAGTAAATTCATTGCCAGGCCAAGAAATTAGTAGTAGTCTGTTGTGATTATTTGGGTTTGAAGTTTACAGGTTTCAGGGAAAATATGCAATTGGTAATTTGAAAACAAGTTAGTACTAAGAGAAGATGTGGTAGTTCCAGAAACACTGCTCCCTTTCTCAATCAGCAGATCCAGGGCAGTTCAGAAAGCTTCTGTGTGATACCTTAGCCCGTGCTGGAAGTAAGTCTTCTCCAATGAAGAGAATTGTCTTCGTGTGTGTCATTTTTTTCATGATTTTTGCCTTGTACCACCTAGGTACATCATTATCTATGACTTTTCATGGTGGTTGAAACTTTAAGTCTTTTCTCTTGATTTCTTTGTAGTGCTTGACAGAAGACAAGATCAGTCTTCTCCTGAACCTGCTTGAAGATGAACTTGATCATGGAACTGATGAGAGAAAAACTGCAACCAAACTAGGTTCAGACATCATCCAAATCCATGTCACTGCCTGTATTCTCTCCGTGTGTGGCTGGGCGTGTAGGTTAGTGAATTTGCCTGGGGACATAAACTGTGACAACATTATATACCCACACACAGCAGTTACTCCTATCATTTGGAGATCACATGGTGTTTCCTGTGAGAAAAACAGTGACAAAGAAAAACTAAGGGGGTGGAGGAGGGATAGAAAGAATTAGTAACAAAACCAGAATTAGAACTCAGGAATTCTTGAACATGCCTGAACTTTGTTTCTTTTACTATCACTTCCCAGCTGGGAATTCGTGTTCCTATAAACAGTGAAGCTCCTTTCTAGTTTTAGAAAGGAAAAATCAGTTTAATTGATAAGAAGTACGGAAGGAAGCACCAGCTGGAATCCTCTAGGCCCCAAGTTGGTGTCTGCATTCCAGCTGCTCAGTTCAGCAGACTCCCTCTGAGACAGAAGACTGTCAGACCAATTTTGATTTACTTTAAATATGCTTTCTTTGGTAGATTAAGCAATACTTTTCATTTACACAGAAAAACTTTAAAAGGGACATGAGAAATTTATAAAACTTACCTTTAAAATAGGCTTGCCATAGAGAGCATGCTAAGACCCCTAGATCTTTCTGTAGGAAATACGTGAGAGATGATGAAGCTGGGTCCTAGGATCGGAGGACGGGGCCCTGAGAGGAGGTGGTTCCCAGTCCCCTGGCCTGTTTCAGAGATTTGTTTGATGAGATGAAGCATACTCACAGATCATTATGCTTAGTCCCTTGAAAATGTTATCCTCTGAGAAAACGCACTTTTTTTTCTATTCCTACCTAGTTCTTCGCTGGAACCCATGCAGCTCTCCCTGATAACATGTTCACAGTGTATGAGGAAGGTGGGGCTCTGGGGCTTCCAGCAGATAGAGTCATCCGTGACCGACCTGGATGCCTCCTTTGGTCTGACCAGCTCCCCCATCCCAGGCTCTGAGTGCCGGCCAGAGCGCTTCTCTCTGGTGCCTGAGTCTCCTCGGAGGATGATGACTCGGAGCCAGGATGCCACGTTTTCCCCAGGCTCAGAGCAGGTATAGACTTAGTTGGCTTGTTTGGGGTGGACTTTTAATTTATTTTTTCAAATTTTATTCTGTTTTTAAAAAAATATTTATTTATTTGGCTGTGCCGGGTCTTAGTTGCAGCACATGGGATCTTCGTTGAGGTGTGTGGGATCTTTTAGTTGCGGCATGCGGGCTCTTAGTTGCAGCATGTGGGATCTAATTCCCTAACCAGGGAGCAAACCCGGGCCCCCTGCATTGGGAGCGTGGAGTCTTAACCACTACCACTGGACCACCAGGGAAGTCCTAGGGTGGACTTTTTTTTTTTTTTTGCAGTACACGGGCCTTTCACTGTTGTGGCCTCTCCCGTTGCGGAGCACAGGCTCCGGACGCGCAGTCTCAGCGGCCACGGCTCACGGGCCTAACCACTCCACGGCATGTGGGATCTTCCCGAACCGGGGCACGAACCCATGTCCCCTGCATCGGCAGGCGGACTTTCAACCACTGCGCCACTAGGGAAGCGCTCAGGGTGGACTTTTTAAAAACAGCATTCTTACCAAAAGTGTTGTTGGCAGAAAAGTTGGAAATTAACTTAGGTTGTATAATTAACTTAGGTTAAACTTCACTTATAACCGCATTGACAAGAATATTACAGAGTGGTTTTATCACCAGTTGCAATGGAGATGCTAAACTCATTATTTTGTGTAGAAATCTAATATTCTTTGAAGAGTTTAGTTATGTAAACAGTTCAGAAACTAAATTCTTATAGTTTTAAAAATATTAGCTTTCACATGCTTCTAGAAATATTTCTCCTGACTGTAGTCATTAATGTCATTAGGGTACTTCCATCATCTCCCCTTTCCTTCAGGCTGAAAGGAGCCCAGGTCCCATTGTCTCTAGAACTCGAAGCTTGGACTCTTCCAGTCCTGTTGACCGTCCTGAGCCAGAGGCCGCTAGCCCCACCACCAGAACCCGCCCAGTGACACGAAGCATGGGAACAGGAGACACCACTGGCCTAGAAGTGCCATCTAGTCCTCTTCGGAGAGCCAAACGGGCTCGCCTCTGCTCTTCCAGCAGCTCAGTGAGTCTGCCTGCATGTGTGGAGGTCCCTGAGCACAGCAGCACCCAAGCCCTCACCATGCAGCACAGAGAAGCAGGCATGAGCTGAGACTGCTCCTGTGGCTATAAGGAGGCCACGAGAATAAGTTTAAAGATGGGACAGTTGGGTAACCAGAGGGAAAAAAAATTTAAGGGTTTTGCCATTTGTTTCTTTGGGACATCTTCTGGCAATGTAATAAATTTGTCTTGCCCAAGGGACAGTAGTGAGAAAAGAGGATAGACCTGTTAAGGGATGGTTTAACACAAAGGGAGTAAAAGAATTTTAAAAGTGAGAGGGAAATACATAGGCGAAGTTTAAAGGAGAACGTAAAACTAGAAACGTGCACATTGTGAGATTCTAGAGTTGACAATTTATAGCAATGCCTCCCTGAACTTACATAGTATCTGCCCTTCATTAACACGGATTCCTCTTCCTCCTCTCTCAGGACACATCTTCCCGAAGCTTCTTTGATCCCACTTCTCAGCATAGAGACTGGTGTCCTTGGGTGAATATCACATTTGGAAAAGAAACCAGGGAGAATGGTGGAACTGAGGTAGATGCCAGCACCCCGGCAGAGCCAGGCTGGAAGGCAGTGCTGAACATCCTCTTGGCCCACAAAGAGTCTAACCAGCCAACTGAAACCGACTCCATGGTGAGATAAGCCATTGCCCTGACCATGTGCAGCACTTCCTGTTTATGGGATGAGGAGAGGAGGCTGGTCCTATAATTAGCACCCTGCCTGCCCACAGCTTTCATAAGTCAAGGTAGACACAGTCTGGGTTCATCCTAGAGAACAGGCATGGGACTGGTTCATTCTTTCTGCAGTTTAGCATATGGCATTCCACCGAACTCTGATAAATTCTTTGTCTTCTCCACTCAAATGACTTGAAGTAGAAAAGGAATACAGAAACAGAAAGAGATGACAGGCTGCTGCTAGTGTTGCAGAGCAGCTGCTTTTTCCATCTGAGTTACTGTCACTTGCACTTGGAGCCTGGCCAGTTAACTTAGCTGTCAGGATGGAGCACTGTGCTCTGCCACCACGACCTTGATTTCATTCCTTATGGTGGGCACGTTACTTTGCTGTGTTCCGCGGCCCCCTGTGCACTGACCCTCAGCTGCCATCACAGCAGTGACTGCTGCTGGTGACACTTGTGGGTAAATGCAAACCCGTCATGACAGCTGAGAAAACAACTCAAGTGTTTGCTCTGTGCAAAGGACGGAAGTGAGAGGAGGGTGGGCATTAAGGAATCACAAAAACTGCATTCTCTTTCCTTTACTGGCTCATTCCCAAATTTGCCATGTAACTTGCTTAGTGTAAATATAATAATTTCTGACCTCTGTTCCCTCCAAGGACAAAGTAAAATAATACTTGCCAGCAGATGTTTATCAGAAGCATTCCCAGGTTCGTGGTTTTGTAGGGTCACAGAATTCCACTGGAGGGAGCTATAGTGATGCTAGACGCCCAAGAATGTGCATTCAGGGGCTTCCCTGGTGGCTCAGTGGTTAAGAATCTGCCTGCCAATGCAGGGGACACGGGTTCAAGCCCTGGTCTGGGAAGATCCCACATGCCACAGAGCAACTAAGGCCGTGCTCCACAACTACTGAGCCTGCGGTCTAGAGCCTGCAAACCACAACTGCTGAAGCCCACATGCCTAGAGCCCGTGCGCTGCAACAAGAGAAGCCCGCAATGAGAAGCCCGCACACCGCAACGAAGAGTAACCCCCACTCGCCGCAACTAGAGAAAGCCCACATGCAGCAACGAAGACCCATTGCAGCCAAAGATAAATTAATTTAATTTAATTTAATTTAATTTTTTTTTTTTTTTGGCCGTACCGCGTGGCATGCGGGACCTTTGAAGGTCCGTTTTAACAACTTGTCTTTTAAGATTCCCCACAGCTGCTGTGACTGGGAAGTACAAAACTCAGAAGCTCTGCAGTAAAGGATCTTGAAGTTAGAAAAAAGTTTATACTATTTTTCAACTTAAATCTCTCAACTGTGTCACTGTATTAACTAAATTGCCCTCAGTCACAAGTAAGAGTTCAAACTTTTCCCTCCTGGAACTTTATTTTATTGAGACATTCAGCTGCAAAGAGTATAAGAAAACAGTGAAAATGTCGTCTTCTGTCAGAAATTGGAGTGAACTTTATGGATTATCTTGCTAGATATGTTTGTGCTCTCACTGAGACCCTGTGCTTTTCACTGTGACTCTCAAAGGCAGAGAGAACCACATGTTCTGCTTCACTGAGAACTTTTATCTTTTAGTGAACTGTTTTGTCTCCCTGTAACACCATTTCTCAGAATCTCAGGTCACTTCACAGATGTGATCAAGTGGCAGTGAGATTCTTCCTATTATTAGCTCTGCTGGCTAAATCATGAGTCTGAGAAGGCCAAGGTCATAGTTTAAACTCTTAAGGGTCATTTAACTTTGTTTCATTCCTTGGCCTTAGATTATACTATTAGCACCAGCTAGGCATCTTGTAAATATGAATCCTTGTTCACAAGAGATGATGAATAGGGCCAATTCAGCATCACAGACGTGAAATCAGTGCAAAATGTGTGCTGCACTGATGCTGGGTCACAAGTGTCATCCTCACATTCAAAGATTAGGACACATACGGGTGCTTGGAGAAGGACAATAAGCCTTATTTTAGAGGCTCCAGAGTATGTTAGCAGTAATCTAACAGTAGACTCAAGCTTCTTGATTTTTAGTCTGGCTTTAGGTGTATATTATATGTAGCACAATATAAGATTAACTGGTTTTACTCACTCCTAGACATATGTAGATCATTGTGGGAGAAATTTACAGACCACACCTTAAAGCTATTACCCATCCTTTGTCTCTATAAAAGAATTTAATCTCTAATAATGAGCTTTTCTATTCATAGAGTCTCTCTGAGAAATCAAGGAAGGTGTTCCGAATATTCCGGCAGTGGGAATCTTTATCCTCATCCTGAAGATATTCCAGCCCTTCCTGCAGAGAAGTGGAATGAGTGGCTTTGAAACATGAAGCCTGAAGTCCCTTTTGAGCAGCTGGTGCTAAGTTTTTCTCCATTCTGGTTTAATCATAAGGAGCCCCTGCCCTTGCAAAGGCATGCATGTCATCCTCTGCATCTGACTGAGGGGAGAACCTGTTTGCAACACAGGGATGTGGGCTGGGCGAGGTAGGGCGACCCTGGCTCTGTTCAAGGGGTGCGTGGTTCCAAAGCTCAACTGAGGACCCAGGACTTGAGCATTTTTAGTGTCTTTAGTGGGGGCAGTGTTTTGAGGACTCTTATATCCCAGGAATACATCAGTATGTGTTAATAAAATATTTGTTAAGATTCTCACAGCTGGAGAACTGTTTTCCTCCTTGTCTAATGGGCTGACATAAAGGAAGCTGAGACTGAGAAAACTACAGTGGAGCAGTAAACAAAGGCAAAATTTCAGTTTTCAGATTGGCTGCAAAGCCTGGAATTTATTTGTGATTCTAGTCAAAGAAGTATTCCTAAACCAGAGGCAAGACGTTGTTCATTATATCACCAGGAGATCTCCTGATGTGTTATAGTGAATGGTAAGCTGATAATTTTCTCTCTTCATTTTGATAATAACAGAATAAGAGACTATAACAAAGGCAGGAAGGCTCTTCAGAAGAGACCCCTCTCCATGTGCCTTCTAATGCAAGGCTCCCCTGAGTGGGGCTCCCCAAGGCTCTTTCACTGCTTCTGGAGAGCATTGGTGTCCATGGTGGAGAAGCTGACCCTGACCTGCCCCAACTGAATAGACTACCCATTGAGAAAGTGAGCATGAAGGAAACTAGCTATTCTCCAGAATGTTGTACTTTATTTTAGTGACTGTGGTTGGTTGGTTTTATAACTTCTTTTATACTGAAGTATTTTAAAGAACATATGTAATATAATATTCCACCCATGCTAAACTTTAGGTTATATCTCTAAAAAACAGAACATTTTTTCTATGTACTACAGCCAACAAAAATTAATAATCCCTTAATATCATCTAATACCCAGTCCATATACAAAATTCCCAGTTGTTCCAAAAATATCCTTTACTTCTTTTTTTTTTTTTTGTGGTACGCGGGCCTCTCACTGTTGTGGCCTCTCCCGTTGTGGAGCGCAGGCTCCGGACGCGCAGGCTCAGCGGCCATGGCTCACGGGCCCAGCCGCTCCGTGGCATGTGGGATCTTCCCGGACCGGGGCATGAACCTGTGTCCCCTGCGTCGGCAGGTGGACTCTCAACCACTGCGCCACCAGGGAAGCCCCTGTCTTTTACATTTGATTTGTCCAAACCAGGATCCAATTCAAGATCATGGGTTGCATAAATCTCTTTAGTCTAAAGGACACTCCCTTTTTCTCATATATGTCAGATTTTAAATTTGTCGTTTTTCAATCCTGACTTTTTAAAAGGGTAAATAGTGTTGATATCTTTCCTAAATCAAGCCTCCATCTGTGGATAAGCCTGTTAGAGGCTGCTTCCAAGTTATTTTTCTAGGGGTGCTCTTTTGCCTTTGGCACTAATGAAAGGCTTGACTGTTCATTCTCCAGTCTCCGTGGTCCCCTTAGAGGCTGGTTAATGGGCAGCTCTCTAATGTTACAGGAATGAGACTTCTGGCCCATGGTGGGAAGCCATTTGCTGACAAGTGACTATGTAGAAGTCTGCTCACTAGAAGCTCATAGCCTCTAGATTACGATTTCTTAAGGAGTAGTGTAGAATCATTAACACAAGGTATTCAAGTGGACTACAAGCCTAAGTTTCAGTTTATAATAATGTGGGGTTGTTTCTTTTGTCTTTCCATTACAATTTTTGATTTTGACCTCCCTCCAAAAGATGTTTTTACTTTTCTTTAAAATAGGCAAAGTTCCACACTTTTTTTGGTTTTGTGTTTTTTCAATCATAAATGGAAGCAGATTGGGATAGACTTGATGTGACTCAAGAAACATGAAGTTTCTTCCATGTGTGTGGCACTGTCCAAGCCCTTATATAATGCAAAGGTGAGTGACCACCTGGTTTTCACCCTCAAGAAGTATATAGTCCAGGGATTTCCCTGGTGGCGCAGTGGTTAAGAATCCACCTGGCAATGCAGGGGACATGGGTTCGACCCCTGGTCCGGGAAGATCCCACATGCCGCAGAGCAACTAAGCCCGCATTCCACAGCTAGTGAAGCCTAGAGGCTGTGCTCCGCATTGAGAAGCCCGTGCACCGCAACAAAGAGTAGCCGCCGCTCGCCGCAACTAGAGAAAGCCCCCACGCAGCAACGAAGACCCAACACAGCCAAAAGTAAGTTAAAAAAAAAAAAGTGTTTATAGTCCAGGCTGGAAGATATGTTTGTACATAAATGTTACACAAGACAAACAGTGCTAAATACTCCAGGAGTATAAAAGAATTCTCATCTTTTGAATATAAGGAATTGTAGAGAACTGGGGGGAAGGTGTGGATTTGGCCTGGGCCTTGGAGATGAGCTGGAGATATATGCTCCATGAGAACAGGGACCTTGTCTGTCTTGTTCATCATCCTAACACTTAAAACTGCCCTGCACGTGACAGACACTAAATACAAGAAGGATATTTGAGGCTGAAGGAACATTGAGCAAATGAGCAGAATTTCATATGTTCTTGAAAGAGCGGGTATTCTGCTGTGGCTAGAGCTTTCCATTGAGTAGAAGAGAAAGGATAAAAGAATACAAGTTGGGCGACTTTGGAGTCTGAGGACTTTGGTCTTGAATCTGTGGGAAAAGGGAAGCCGTTGAAGAATTTTTGAGCAGGGAAATGACATTCAGGCTCAGGAAGATAATCCTGGTGTCTATATAGCATGCAGTAGGGGAGACAGGAGTCTGAGTGAGGTGTGATGGCAGGAAAAATGGATGCCTTGATAGAAATGTCAGTGGTGACTTCAACGTCAGTTTGGGCGTGAGGAAGAAGGGAGGAGTCATGGCTGGTCTTGAGGTTTGTGGCCTGCCCAATCAAGATAGAGAACTCAGGGCTTCCCTGGTGGCACAGTGGTTGAGAGTCCGCCTGCCGATGCAGGGGATGGGGGTTCGTGCCCCGGTCCGGGAGGATCCCGCGTGCCGCGGAGCGGCTGGGCCCGTGAGTCATGGCCGCTGAGCCTGCGCGTCCGGAGCCTGTGCTCCGCAGTGGGAGAGGTCACAGCAGTGAGAGGCCCGCGTACTGCAAAAAAAAAAAATTGAGAACTCAGGTGGGGAGGGAAGATAGTAGTTTTATTTTTAACATTTTGAGTTCAGTTATGTAAAAATATCTGTCTAGAAATGGTGTTTTAGAGGTCAGGAGAGGAGGGTTCATTGCATTAAAGTCAAGGATCATTGTTTCAAATGCTCAGAACCTATAGAATCTAAAGCCACAGAGAGTGATGCTGTCAACCTCATCATCTCGCAAGGATCTTAATGCCAGCCTGTTTAACAGTGTACCTGAGGGCTCCACACTACCTGTCAAGTTTATGGTGAATATACTACGAGGCTGGACTGAGTATACTTTCAAATAGTAATGGGTGGTCTCAGATGGGGTGATGATTAATTTTGTGTGTCAGCTTAACTGGGTTAAATATGACCAGATAGCTGGTAAAACATTATTTCTGGATATGTCTGTGAGCATGTTTCCAGAAGAGATTAGCATTTGAGTTGGTAAACTTAGTAAAGAAGATCACCCTTGGACTTCCCTGGTGGCACAGTGGTTAAGAACCCGCCTGTCAATGCAGGAGACGTGGGTTCAAGCCCTGGTCCAGGAAGATCCCACATGCTGTGGAGCAACTAAGCACATGTGCCACAACTACTGAGCCTGCACTCTAGAGCCCGTGAGCCACAACTACTGAGCCTATGCACCACAACTACTGAAGCCTCCGTGCATAGAGCCTGTGCTCCGCAAGGAGAGAAGCCACCAAAATGAGGAGCCCTCGCACTGCAATGAAGAACAGCCCCCGCTCGCCGCAAATAGAGAAAGCCCGTGTGCAGCAACAAAGACCCAATGCAGATAAAAAAAAAAAAGACCACCCTCAACAATGCAAGTGGGCATGATCCAATCCACTGCGAGCCTGAATAGAACAGAAAGGCTGAGGAAGGGCAAATTTGCTCTCTTCTTGAGCTGGGACCTTCATCTCCTGCCCTGGGACTTTGGAGCTCCTGGTTTTTGGGCCTTTGGAGTTGGACTGGGACTGAACCATTGGTTTCCTGGGCCTCCAAGCTTGCATATGGTGGATAATGGGACTTCTCAGCCTCTGTAATCACTTGAGCCAATTCACATAATACACGTTTCTTTATATGTATCCTACTGGTTCTATTTCTCTGGAGAATCCTGACTAATACAGATGGGATTGAGCTCATGAGCTTCATTTCCCAAAGTGTTTGTTCTCTTCCACACACTAGGACATCACTTCAACCCCAGGCTGTTATTCATTCTTCTTGTGGGTTGTTCCTCTAGAAGTGTTTGGTTTGACCTTTCTGGTAACCCACTTTTCCTGATTTGATTATTTGAAAAATAATTTTTTTCTTTTAAAGAATGAAATTGCCTAAAATTTTTATTTTGCTACTTTACTATCTTAAAGATAGCATTATAAATCATCATTATAAGGAATTTTCCCACTTGTACCTAGCCAGACCAGGTAGCTTATGGGGATACTGTGTAATCTGTCTCCTGCTGGCTCTCTCGCTGGTAAATAGAATTTCCAATGCCTTCCTTTTTACCTCCCAGGTCAGAACCTTCTTTTGCAGTCTTGGTCCCAGGGATCAAGGCACGTGGTGCCTTGAAGACCCCCAGCTGTTCAAGGCTATCCAGTCCTGCCAACCTTCAGATTCTCCATGTATTATTTTTCTTTACTGAGACCTCTTGGATTCTATGTTTTGTTTTCACAAAAGTTGCATTTCCCATCCAAGTAGACTATGTTTTCTCAGAGGTTAAGACTGGAGCTCAAAGACATTTAATAACAAGCTCTGTCATACAGCTAGAATGTGGCAGAGCCACACTTAAACCCATGTTCCCCAGCCTTCTGTTCCTTCCATTATAATACAGCTTGGAATACCTTTCAGCACAGTGAGTCTAAGATTTTCCTTTCCTGAACATAAAGTCGAGATCTGCCTCTCACAGCGGAAAGGAATCTCTTACAACCATTCATGGGACACCAGTATCCAGAATGAGTTTCTTATCTGGCTCTTTTTAGATTTTAGCCAACTTGAATAGACTTACCAGGGGGAACATTCTCTTTGGGGGCTTTCCTCATTTACTCATCAAACTCCTAGACCAGCTGTGGCTGCTTCAGAGCCAGCTTTTAAATCCCTTGCACCCTTTTCCATCTTTGGAACAGAAACAGCTGCATGTACAGCTTGACCAAGGGCAAAAGTACAAACACTTCTTCCTCCTCAGTTTTCCTTGCTATTTTTAGTTTTATTCCTATTCTGGGTTTTCTTTGTCTTTATATAGCTGTTATCTGGGTCGAGTGACCCATGCCCTTGGAAGTGAATGCATCACCCGAGCCCTTTAATTAGAGACCATCAGTCTATCTTTATCCCACGCTCTCTTTTCTCTCATTGCTTCGTGGCTGAAGTGTTGGTGGTGGTTACTATTTTTCTCTCCACAGAGCCTCTCTGGTTGACTCGACTGTCGTGTCGCTGAAGCCAGTTAGGAAGAGAGGGAAAGGGGAACATGTATGAAGGCCTCTGGGGAGGACTGGTAGGCCATGGAGATTGGTCGTGTATCCGAAGATTATCCAAAGATTCAGACCACCTTAATATACTTCTCAGCTTTTTGTCCTTACTTCTGTCAGCTACCTAGCAATATCCTAGGATGAGATATGGGGAAAAGATGGACTATTTCCCAGGTAGGTCAATAAAAGCCCTCAAAAGAGTTAAAGTAAGGACATAAAATGTTAGACCTGGAAGGAATTCTAGGTTTACCTCCAGGTCCCTCACTGTTCTCATGAGGAAGCCAAGGTCACAAAGGCAAAATCATTTTTAGCCTCCCCATCCATTTCCTAGCTGGTCTTGTCCAGCTTAACAAAACCAAAGGAGGAGAAAGAAATCTTGGGTGGCAGGATGGATTTTGAGCCATTTTGAAGTGATAGGCAAATACTGCAGGTGGAGTCTGCATCTTAGACCTGAGAGAGGAGAGAGGAACAGTCTAGAACAGGAGAACCTCTGAAAATTGATTTTACTACTACGACAAAAAGCTGTCACTCCAAGTACATATTAAACACTGCTTAGTGTTTAACCAAGCACTGTTCTAACACTGCCTCTAAAGCCTGTGTTCCCAACACTGTACTGTCTGTCTCCTAACCAGGAACCTAGTTCAAAAGAGGGAAAGTTGGACTTCCCTGGTGGCACAGTGTTTAAGAATCCGCCTGCCAATGCAGGGGACACGGGTTTGATCCCTGGTCTGGGAAGATCCCACATGCTGCGGAGCAACTAAGCCCATGCACCACAACTACTGAGCCCACGTGCTGCAACTGCTGAAGCCTGCACGCCTAGAGCCCGTGCTCCACAACAAGAGAAGCCACCACAATGAGAAGCCTGTGCACTGCAATGAAGTGTAGCCCCCGCTCACCACAACTAGAGAAAGCCTGCAGGCAGCAACGAAGACCCAACACAGCCAAAAAAAAAAAAGTTACATACATGAAAGATGTTCGATACATAGTTACTTATAATAAGAAGTTGACAATAACCTAAACATCTAACAATTGGAGCGTGATTAACTACATAGAGTTTAAATTGGTGGAATATAATTTAAGCTATTAAAATGGTGATTGTAATGATTCCGTTGGTGTGGAAAGTTGTTTGCAATACACATGAAAAACAATGCCGGAGCATATATCTCCACTGTGATTTATATACCCATGACTAGAAGAAAACTTGAGAAAATGAAAAGCCAAATTATTAAAATGGGATTATGTAATTTTCTTAGGATTTTTTGGTCAACATACTTCAGTGCAATGAAAAATTTTTTGTGTCCTTAATCTTTTTAATTCTATAACCAGTAGTCTGTGGCCTAGCAAAGATTTCTGGTAAAGTTTTTGTTCCCTCCTTAATCCAAATCTAGAAGTTTTTATATTTTGTTTCTCCTGTACTTTTTTTTTTTTGCGATACGCGGGCCTCTCACTGTTGTGACCTCTCCCATTGCGGAGCCCAGGCTCCAGACGCGCAGGCTCAGCGGCCATGGCTCACGGGCCCAGCCACTCCGCGGCATGTGGGATCTTCCCAAACCGGTGCATGAACCCATGTCCCCTGCAACAGCAGGCGGACTCTCAACAACTGCGCCACCAGGGAAGCTCTCTTCTGTACTTTTTGTATGCATTTGATATAGGATAGGTGAGAAACAATAGAAGTAACTAATAGCTTGAATTTAGCTTGAAAGCTGCCAAATATATTGCCTAGTTTTGGTAAATGTTTTTATGCAAACAAGTAAAAACAAAACCATTCTTGGTAATTTATTAGCTCATACTGGATATCATTTTACACAGTTTATAGACTGGGCAGGAAGCTACCTGTTCTATATCATATAGAGTAAGTCCCCTACATATGAACGAGTTCAGTTCTGAGAGCACGTTCGTAAGTCCAATTTGTTCATACGTCCAACAAAGTTAGCCTAGGTACCCAACTAACACAATCGGCTATATAGTACTGTACTGTCATAGGTTTATAATACTTTTCACACAAATAATACATAAAAAACAAACAAAAAATAAACACATTTTTAATCTTACAGTGCAGTACTTTGAAAAGTACAGTCGTACAGTACAACAGCTGGCATACAGGGACTGGCATCGAGTGAACAGCAAGAAGAGTTACTGACGAGGAGGGAGAGGAGTGGGGAGATGGTAGAGCTGAAGGACGGTCAGCAATAGGAGACGGAGGGCAAGCTGCAATTTCAATCACACCTGACTTTGATGGCACAGGTTCTGGTTCCTTTCTAGATTTGATTCTACCTACCCTCTCGAAAAGAACGATCCAATGATATCTGGGTAGTAGCTCTTTTTTTCTCACCATAGATGACACGGTAGCACTGTCGCATTCTGAATGGCTGCTGCAACCTTCGTGTTCCATTCTACGTTCTGGTCCTGTGCCTCAAAAACTAACATTGCCTCCTCAAATGAAGAAAATCCTCTTGCCACTTCCTGCATCATGAATCTCTTTGGCTCTTCGGTTACTTCTTCTTCCTTTTGTCTCTCTTTGTCCTTTCTCTGGGCCTCCGATTCCATTTTTTTGCTTTGATCCACTCTCTCAATTATTTTCACTTATGTTTCCATCGTTATTGCTTGGCGCTCCTTAGCAGTACCAGCGACATCACTGCTGCTTTTACACTTGCTTCTGGACATCCTGGGCTTGAAATAAAGAAGGGTACTTCTGTTCTCTATACAGTACTGTACAGTAAAGTACACAAAAGCACAACCACTTGTAGAGGATGCACGCATGTGACAATGTACGCCGGACACGTGAACTAATTTATGTGATTGGACATGCGAATGCACATTCGCATCTTTGAAAGTTTGCAGCTTGAAGGTTTGTATGTAGGGGACTTACTGTAGTAATAGAGGAGACATGCCCTCCTTTCTTCCCTTCCTCTATTCACCTTCAATCCACCTTCTCTCGAGTGCAGAATCTAGTTAATCCTTTCTGAGCTGAGTATCTTCATAGCTGTTAAAAAAGAAATGGGGGCACACCCATGTTCAATGCAGCATTATTCACCATAGCAAAGAGGTGGAAGCCTAAGTGTCCATGGAGGGTGAGTCGATAAAGAAAATGTGGGGCTTCCCTGGTGGCACCGTGAATAAGATCTGCCTGCCAATGCAGGGGACACGGGTTCGAGCCCTGGTCCGGGGAGATCCCACATGCCACGGAGCAACTAAGCCCGTGCGCCACAACTACTGAGCCTGTGCTCTAGAGCTCGCGAGCCACAACTACTGAGCCCACGTGCCACAACTATTGAAGCCCACATACCTAGAGCCCGTGCTCTGCAACGAGAAGCCACCACAATGAGAAGTCCAAGCACCACAATGAAGAGCAGCCCCAGCTCGCCACAACTAGAGAAAGCCACGTGCAGCAACAAAGACCCAACGCAGCCAAAAATAAATAAATAAAGTTATAAAAAATGAAAAAAAGAAAATATAGGAAATATGTAATGGAACATTCAGCATGAATGAAAATTTAAAAGAAGAAAATCCTGTCATACTCTACAGCATGTATGAGCCTTGAGGACATTCTCCTAAGCGAAATAAGCCAGTCGAGAAAAGATGAATACTGCAAGTTTCCACTTACATCTAAAAGAGGTATCTAAAGGAGTCAGACTCCTAGAAACACAAAGTGGAATGTGGTTACCAGGTGCTGGGAGGGAGGGGGAAAGGGAGAGTTGTCCATTGGGTTTAGAGTTTTAGTTTTGCAAGAAGAAAAAGTTCTAAAGATCTGTACACAACAATATGCATGTAGTTAACACTACTTACTCTCAAAAATGGTTCAGATGGTAAATTTTGTTATGTGTTTTTTTAACCACATTAAAAAGAAATGGCCACTTCTACTGCCACCAACCTTTTATATGTACAGAGCAGGATCACAACTTGAACTCTGTCCCTTTCATCCTCCCAGTCTAAGTTTGGGCAGCATCGTTCATCATCCCTTTTCCTTCTGTTGACATGTTTGGGTATGTCTTTGCTTTGAGGCTCTCCAGCTGTGCCATGGTCCTGGTTTTCCATGAGCTTGAAGTTGCTCTTTCTCTAATATGGGAAGAAAATGGATGTGAAACCAGATGTGAGAGCTTTCTTCTGTAGATCCAAAGAAATGAGATGTCAAGCGAAAGGCAACTTATCAGATACTAAGTGACTAGGAGCCATCTCCCCTCCCTAATTATCATGCCACATAAGGAAGAGTAAGTCGCACAGAGTAAGTAGCTACACAGAGTCAAGATCAGGTATGCTGAGCAGTAACGCAGCAGTACCTACCAGAGCCACTAGGTGGCTGCCGTGCACCACACCTGACTTCCCTACTGAGTGACATTGCAGAGACGGGATACCTGGCCTCCGCACTTCGTTGCTAATCACTAGCAGATCAACAGTGGGGGACAGTACAGCACTTACTTTTTCAAATGGCTTATTCTCATTTTCAGCATCATTCCTACTTTGTCCTTATTTGGTTACAGGTCTTCTCCTAACCAAACTTCTTTGAAGGCTGAAGCTGCCTTGTTTCTACCGTAGGCTTATATAGTGTGGAGCGAGAGAGACAGACTGAAAGCACTGAGATGGGTGGGACAGAGATAAAGGGAGAAAATGGAGCCACAGAAGGAAAAAAGTTCCAAGGTCAGGGTTAGGACCCTGTGTCCAGGATTAGGGGAACAAGCAGCAAGGACAAGAAGCTGATTGAATGGGAATTCAACAGCAAGAGGAAACCCAGGGCAAGATAAGCCATTGGCGGGGCACACTGTCACACATGAGGCAGCCCTTCTGAGGTGGCATCTTTGTGTCGCATCTCAGCACTGGGACTAGGGGCTGGGTCACCCCAGGGCCAACCCACAAAGTTAGGCAAGCCACTAATGAAGCTTTGAGGACATGTTCTTCGAAGCACGGGCCAGAGTGGTGTGTCACCAAGGCCACAGAGCAGCTGGACTCAGGAGATGACCCTTGTGAGGATTCCAAAGGCTGTGACTCATGCTAATTAACCCTGACTCGCTGTAGCACTGAGCACAATGAGGTCATTGTCTCCACTGAATTGAGTGGGGAAACTGAGGTGTGGAGTGGGGAAGCAGCTTTGCTCCATTAGTGGCACCAGGCCCTGATCAAATGCCCATGAAGCTGCCCTTGAAAATCAGGAGCAAATACTTCCCAGAGGGCGGTACAGAGGAGGAGGAGGAGAGAGGGACATTTTCTTCGAGCTACTTCCATGTGGAGCAGAGCCATACAACTCGACAGTGTTATGTAAAACAACAAGGAGTTGCAAAGACTACTTGGCCTCACCTGCTGCTTCTACAGTGGGGAATTTGAAGGCCAGAGTTGGGGAGTGAGGGCCAAGGTCGCACACTGGGTGTTGTGGCTGCACCAGGCCTGGAATCCTGAGGATCCATGCTCAGTCCTCTTGCACTACAGCCCCACTGTCAGCAGAAGAGGCAGTAACATGGAGTGTAAGAGCACTGGCTCCAGATCCAGTAGGCTGTGTTCAAATCCTGGATCCCCCAGGTTACCTGTGTCCTTCTGCGCCAGTGACTCCGTGCTTCAGTTTCTTCATCTGTAAAAAGGTAATAATGCTAGTTGCTATGTCATAGGGATGTTTGAGAATTAAGTGAGATATGTGAAGTGTTTAGAATAGTGTCTGGCATGTAGTAAGTGCTCAGTAAATACTAGCTTTTTAAAAAAATATTATTTCGATAAGGCAGGCATGACAATCCTTAGCTGCACACCTAGCCACTCAGCCACCCTATTGGCTTCAGCTCAATGCTCTCTCTGGCGAGGTTTCTCCAGTTCGCCTGGTCTCTTGGGTCTCCTGAGGGCAGAGAGCACTGAAACAACAGGTGTTGGGATCAAGAGGACGAGACATACCAGAGCCTCTGCACCACACGGTCCTTGCTCTGAGTAGGGCTCTTAGCCCAGCAGCCTCTGTGACATCATCAGACAACACAGGTGCTGGTGAGTCAGCTCCAAGCCCCGCTCTAGACGCATCAGGAAGCATCTTGGGCAAGAAGACACAGACCAAGGAAACCACATTCCTGCCAGTCTCCTCGGGTCCTAGCTCTGGGCCTGGCAAGTCCACCCTCAGAAAGTGGTGGTGCAGTGATGACAGGAGAGCTAATTACAGTCATCACCGTGCTGGGGTAAGAATACTAGCTTGTTGGTCCAGCGCAGCTTACCTGAGTCATCCATCCTGTAGCCTGTAGCCACCTGGGCCTGGAGCTGGACCAGCATGCTGCTGGGAGGCTGGAACACCTTCTACCTCCTGCGCTGGCGAGTGCCAGCACTTTCTGCTTGTTCTCCCTTCAGAAAGCAAGTCAAGGCAGTTTGGCCTCAGAGACACAGCTTCAAACTGAGTGAAGAGCCTAGAGGGTCCTTGACAGCAGGCCAAAGGCCCCAGGACCCATCCTGGGATGAGCAGAACCAGACCTGAGCCCTCAGAGCCTTCGGAAAATCACTTCCAGGGACCAGAGATGAAACCAAAAAGTAGAAAACGGATGGGGCGGCAGCTTCCTCCTCCCTCCATGCCACCCTTTACACCACTGAGCCACTTCTGTGCTCCACTGGCCCTGGGCGGGGAGTGGGGCGGGCAGGCACTCTTGCCAAGCCCCAGCACTCCCCAGGCCAACCCCGCAGATCCGCAGTGATATGAGTCACCTCCCACTAGCTCAATCTGGGGTTTTTGCAAAGTAAAATGAGGAAGAAAATAGGAGCTATATTTCACACACACACACACACACACACACACACACACATATTTAATTACAATAGAATCAGATAATACTTTTTCAAAAGGTATGATAAATGAGAATGAAAGTCCCGTGTTCTCTCTCTGACTCAGTGGGTGGGGGAGACAAGAAGGACATGACAGAGGAGAAAAGATGTGGGCCCCTTCTGTGGGACCAGAAGGAAGAAGTTTACAGCCTTGAGGTGATTTCCATGGTGGGGACCATCTGTGGCACAGCTGGTGAAGGGAAACCTGAAACGGTCTAGTGAAGACACCTATGGATGGGACAGGAGTCACAGGAAGTAATGCGTGAAAGCGGTAATCCCGTGGGCCTAGGTATGCGGCTCTCCTCCAGGAAGGAGAGCTAAAAAACCCCATAAAACAAAGCACTGGTCAAGAGGCCAGCTTCCCTGGGCCCTGGGGGACCTGAGGTGGGGATTGCGTCAGGCTCACTCCCCACAGCTGTGGCTATTGCTGGGCTCCTTCTCCCCAAGAAACTGGAGGCTTGGTGGTGGCGCCCCCTGCTGTGCAATCCGTGAGCACTTAAAGCCTCCGCATTTCCATTGCTACCCATTGCCCCTCAGCTTTCTAGTTTGGCAGGAAGTGAGGCTGACTGGCTGTCCCCTGAGGGAAGGGAGAGGCAGGAGGGAGGGTGAAGACCTAGTTCTGACCTGGCGGCCTAGAACATGACCTCAGTCTCCTAATAACTGGCTTTCTGGTTAACCTGCCAACCTAGGGTGACTCCCAGCCCTGACCTTTTTGACAGCCTTATAAAGAATATTGAGGCCTTCCCCAGAGCAAGCTTGCCATGAACACCAAGTGAAAACTGCATGGTCTTTTCGGAACCAGCCTCAGAAATTACACAGAATCACTTCTTCTGTATTGTATTGGCTACAAGCAAGTCATGAAGGTCAACTCAAATCCAAAGACAAGGATCCCCACCTTTCAAAGAGAGAGATGTCACACAACTTGAGGACATCTTTTAAAACACTACACCTCCCTCGTCAACTTCTCTGGGATGAAAACCTTAAAGGTTAAGGATGTAAGTGAATCCTTCAATTAGAACAAAGGTATGAGAGAGAGAGGCCAACTTCCTGAAGGTAAAGGGATATGCAAAGTCTTGGGATGCAGTGGGATCATCTATGTGAGTTCAAACAGGACATCTAAGGAGCTCAAGGATAGAACTCAGGCTTGAATACCATCAACTTAGTCAAGATTCATCCAAGGCAACCTACTGAATGGGAAAGAATATTTGCAAATCATATATCTGATAAGGGATTAATATTTAAAACATATAAAGAACCTATACAACTCAATAGCAAAAAACCAAATAATCCAATTAAAAAATAAGCAGTAGGGTTTCCCTGGTGGCGCAGTGGTTGAGAGTCCACCTGCCGATGCAGGGGACACGGGTTTGTGCCCCGGTCCAGGAAGATCCCACATGCCGCGGAGTGGTTGGGCCCGTGAGCCATGGCCGCTGAGCCTGCGCGTCCGGAGCCTGTGCTCAGCAACGGGAGAGGCCACAACAGTGAGAGGCCCGTGTACCACAAAAAATAAATAAATAAATAAAAATAGGCAGTAGATCTGAATAGACATTTTTCCAAAGAAGACATACAGATGGCCAACGAGTACATGAAAAGATGCTCAACATCATTAATAATCAGGGAAATGCAAATCAAAACCACAGTGAGGTATCACCTCACACCTGTCAGAATGGCCATCATCAAAAAGACAAGAAACAGCAAGTGATGGCAAGGGTGTGGAGGAAAGGGAACCCTTGTTCACTGTTGGTGGGAATGTAAATTGGTGCAATCACTATGGAAAATATGGAAATTAGTATGGAGGTTCCTCAAAAAATAAAAAATAAGACTACTATATTATCCAGCAATTCTGCTTCTGGGTATTTATCCAAAGAAAACAAACACTAATTTGAAAAGGTATATGCACCCCCATGTTCATTGCAGCATTATTTACAATAGTCAAGATATGGAAACAACCTGTGTCCATAGATGGATGAATGGATATATATAAAATAGAATCTTATTCAGCCATTAAAAATAATGAAATCTTGCCATTTGTGACAACATGGATGGATCTTGAGGGCCTTATGCTAAGTGAAATAAGTCAGACAGTGAAAGACAAATACCATATTATCACTCTTACATGTGGAATGTAAATAAATAAAACTTAAAAAACGAAGTTCATAGACACAGAGAACAGATTGGTGGTTGCCAGAGGTGGGGCTTGGGGGATGGGAGAAACAGGTGAACTGTTTCTGTTTTGTTTTTTATTTCAAATAGAATTTAAAAAAAAAAAAAAAGCAGATGAGTCTCTTATTCTACATATCTCACCATAAAACAAGCACTGAACTCATGGCTCGCTCACTGTTGTGGCCTCTCCTGTTGCGAAGCACAGGCTCCGGACGCGCAGGCTCAGCGGCCATGGCTCACGGGCCCAGCCGCTCCATGGCATGTGGGATCTTCCCGGACCGGGGCACGAACCCGTGTCCCCTGCCTCAGCAGGCAGACTCTCAACCACTGCGCCACCAGGGAAGCCCACTCATGAGCTTTTTAAAGATCAGATGCCAAACAGGACATCTATGATTTAAGAAACTGGGTCTGGAGTTGTCTACTCAAAATTAGAGTTGGAGCCAATAACAGTTTATGTCCAAAGGAAACAAAATTGAGTCAACAACTAAAAATAAAAATTGTTCCCAGAGACTTTGGCCTCAGGACGTCGGGAAAGGTAATACATCTGGGTCAGAATAATGTACACAAAGGAATTTTCTAGCCATGATATGACATTCTTACCATTTCTTTCATAGTTCCATGTCTTTGGGGGATGGGTTACATTGTCAATTGACTTAAATTTATTTAGTACTCTTTGTGCTGTTGTGGTTATCCTGTTATATTTCCTGAATCTTGAGAAAAGTTCATACATGTTTGTGCATGTTAAAAGAAGTGTTGCTATAGCTATATATGGGGCCCCAGATGCATCATTTCGTTGTACCCTTTCCCATAAATAAATATATACATATACGTTTAGATAGAGAGATAGATAGATAAATACCAAACCAACACCAACCTCCACTTCTTTTTCTTTCTTTTTTAGCTTCAAACGATAGCCGTTTTTTTTTTTATTAACAATTCAACTTGCAATCTCAGAATACACTTCAATTTAACAAAGGTATGCAGAGAGATTTTATTCCAAGGTGTCCTCCCCAAAAAATTAAATCAGTAGCACATAGTACTGCAGCAATTATCTCCAGCAGATTTAAATTGGGGAACATACCTTGACATGTCTTTTGATATTTTAATTTTTTGTAATATTGTTTTTATTATAGCTTTTTAGATAATTAAAACTATATAAAAATTAAAAACTGTAATTAAACATTTGAAATGCTAAGGGCTGTGTAGAATATACTTTAAACTCCTCCTCTCCCCATTCTATGTGTGGGTGCGTCTGCAGTGTGTGTGCACATTCCACTTCTTTTTCAAATTGAGACTTGTATCCTACACTGAAACCCACTTCTCTTGTCCAACTCAGGTTCAAATATTGTTATTTTGTTGTTCAAAACTATCTCCTCCACATAGATCCTTGATTTCCTCTATCTCATTAAATAACTTTTCTATTTCTTCTCTCTGATATGTCCAAAATTTTAATTTATATTGACTCTTCTAAAGAATTATGAATTTTTAAAAATAAATTTATTTATTTTATTTATTTATTTTTGGCTGCGTTGGGTCTTTGTTGCTGTGCGCGGGCTTTCCCTAGTTGCGACGAGCGGGGGCTACTCTTCGTTGCGGTGCGCGGGCTTCTCATCGCGGTGGCTTCTCTTGTTGCGGAGCATGGGCTCTAGGAGTGCGGGCTTCAGTAGTTGTGGCACATGGGCTCTAGATCGCAGGCTCAGTAGTTGTGGTGCACGGGCTTAGTTGCTCCGCAGCATGTGGGATCTTCCCGGACCAGGGCTCGAACCCGTGTCCCCTGCATTGGCAGGCGGATTCTTAACCGCTGAGTCACCAGGGAAGCCCCGTGAATTCTTAAGAATGAAAGAATTAGAGAATTATGAAATATGTCTTAATCCTCAGAAAAATTTGATCTGTATATTTTTTCTTTTCTTCATACTATATTTCCACCAAATCTTAGTCAATAATTATCAACTTTATCAAAACCAATGTACTTTTTTTTTCTTTTTTTTTTTAGATGTTGGGGGTAGGAGTTTATTAATTAATTAATTTATTTTTGCTGTGTTAGGTCTTCGTTTCTGTGCGAGGGCTTTCTCTAGTTGTGGCAAGCAGGGGCCACTCTTCATCGCGGTGCGCGGGCCTCTCACTATCGCGGCCTCTCTTGTTGCGGAGCACAGGCTCCAGGCGCGCAGGTTCAGTAGTTGTGGCTCACGGGCCTAGTTGCTCCGCGGCATGTGGGATCCTCCCAGACCAGGGCTCGAACCCGTGTCCCCTGCATTGGCAGGCAAATTCTCAACCACTGCGCCACCAGGGAAGCCCAGCCCAAAACCAAAGTACTTTTAAAATTGATATATAATTGACATAACACTGTGTAAGTTTAAGCAGTAGAATGTGTTGATTTGATACATTTATATATTGCAATACAATTACCAGCTTTGACTTTGCTAACACCTCGATCACGTCACGTAATTATCTAATTATCATTACTTTGCTTTTTATTTTGTGGTGAGAATAATTAAGATCTAGTCTCTCAGCAATTTTGAAGTATATAATACAGTATTGTTGACTATAATCATTACACTGTGCGTTAGATCTCCAGAATTTTTATATCTACTAGTTGCAAGTTTGTTAAAAATTGAAGATAAAAAATAAGGACTTAATTTGGGCATGGGAAGTGCTACCATGGGAGGGGGTAGGGGACAGCAGCTGGGGGACAGCTGTGTCAAGAACAGGAAAAGAGCAGAAGTGAGAGATGGTGGTGGAAAGTCAAGGACCAGGGAGAAAGCCCTGAGAAACGAGACCGAGCAGCCCTGGGGCTATGGGTTGAAAGAAAGAAGTGAATGAGGTGGTGACCTGGGCAGAGGACGTTCTTTCCTGCACCTTCTGGGGTGCCTGCAGGCCTGCAGTCGGGGCCCCGCCTGCCAACTGAGGAGCAAGATATTTGGGGTCCCAGGCCGTGCGGGCCTCAGAGTTGCTGCCTGCTGAGCCAGAAGCAAGCAGCAGAGGCCAACAGACTGCCGTGAATGCCAGAACTGACACCACCTCTGCGGAACAGCTCACAAAGCCCAGGTTTTGGGCCCATCCTAGGCAAGTAAGACAAGCCTTTGAGAAAATTCTGATTTTTGCCCCCTCGACTGCCCAAGCCGGAAATTAGTGCCACCCAGGGTCCTCAGATCTTTTGGGGAGTCCCGAAGGGGTGCTTCACACGTGTCCACAAGCCAGTCTGTCACGGGGCATCTTCCGTCAAGATCTTTGTCTCTGGCTTCAGCTCCCACTGGCCAACCTCACAGACCCCTAAGCCACTTGAGGGAGCCAAAGCTGCCATGCTTCGGGC